>NW_026057586.1:81564428-81616229 GCF_023721935.1 Panthera uncia
TTTTTTTTTTTTTTTTTTTTTTTTTTTTTTTTTTTTTTTAATGAGAGGGAGAGAGGGGGACAGAGAGGGACAGGATCCAAGCAGGCTGTGCTGTGTGAGCACGGAGCCTGATGTGAGGCTCAAACTCCTGAACTGTAAGATCATGATCTCCGCTGAAGTCGGACCCTTAACCAACTGAGCCACCCAGGCACCCCTCCAATTGTCTTAGAATTGTTAATATTTTTTTAAAGGTTGTTTGAGGATCTAAATAAGACACACTGAGATTGATTGATACCTTTTAAACTGTTTCCTTTCTCCCCACCTCTGGCCTTCTGGTTTATTTGTTGACAAATTTTGTTCTTCTGGAGCATGGTTTGATCAGATTCAAGTCTGATTGTTGTCTTTGATTTTTGTCTTTTTTTTTTTTTTTTTTTTTTTTTTTTTTTTTTGCAAGACTGCTTCTCAGGTGGTGGTGTATGTTTTTATCAGTAGGCCTATGATGTCTGCTGCTTTTTTGTGATGTTTGCAGCTACTAAAGCCCTGTGCCTAGATCTTTTAAATCGAGATCGCAAAATGGTGCCGGTCTGTCATACCTGCATACTTTGATTAGTCGTAACGCTTATGTCAAGGGAAGTTTTCTTTCCTCAACGGTTTGCTCATCTAGGTGTACGGTTCATATGAGAAAGGCAGGACACCTGTTTGAATCTTTCCCTGTATTAACCACTTTTCAAAACGAGTGGCTTACCAACATCCTCCAATGGTGATTTCTTTTTCATAATATAAGCTTGTGGGTTTAAATGTATTTTGATGTGTTTGTCCGTTGGAGTTACTGTTTTTGACATGGCAAAATCGCTGTTTCACAAAACGTACTGTTTTTCCAAAGATGGGTGAATGACCAATAAGCCCTTGAGATGTTTAACATCATTAACCGTCAGGGAAGGCAAATCAAAAGCACTTGAGTTACCATTTCACACCCACTTGGATAGCTCTAATCAAAAGACAGATAATAACAAGTGTTAGCAATGATGTGGAGAGACTGAAATCTTCATACATTGCTGCTGGAAATTTAAAAGATGCAGCCACTTTGGAGAACAGTTGAGCAGTTCCCCCATAGGGTAAAAACAGAGTTACCATAGGACTCCGTGGTTTTTCTGTTGGGTAAATAACCCCAAGGGATGAAAACCTACGTCCGCACAAAAACTTGAATGTTCATAGCAGCGTTATTCATAACCTCCCAAAAGTAGAACTCCAATGTCCGATCAATGAATGGATAAATATGTGATCTATGCATAGAATGGAATATTCAGTAAACCAGAACGAAGTGCTCATGTATGCTACAACATAGACCAATCTCAAAAACATGATGCTAAGTGACTTATGCAAAATACCACGCGTAGTAGCATTCCACTTACATTTAATGCGAAGAATATGTAAATCTAGACAGTAGGTCAGTGATGGCCGAGGCCTAAGTAAGATTTGGGGAAAGAGGAGAGATTGCTACTGGGTACAGAGTTTCTTTTGGAGGTGTTGGAAGGGTTCTAAAATTGTGCTAATGACTGTAGGACTCTGAATATACTAAAAGCCATTGACTTTTGCACCTTAAGTGTATGACTTTTATGATGTGAATTATAAACCTATAAAATTTTTTTAAAAACTACCCAGAATTACAGATGTAGGTTCAGCCTGCTACAGCCTGCTTCAGATGTAGGTTCCAGGGCACATCCTAGACTTCTTGAAATGGTCTTTGTAGGTGGATCCCAAGAATCTTTAAGATACATTTTTTTTTTTTTTAACGTTTTGAGAGCAAGAGACTGAGTGCAAGTGGGGAAGGGGTGGAGAGCAAGAGGGAGACACAGACTCTGAAACAGGCTCTAGGCTCTGAGCTGTCAGCACAGAGCCCGAGGTGGGTCACAAACTCACAGACCGCGAGATCGTGACCTGAGCTGAAGTTGAACGCTTCACCGAGTCACCCAAGTGCCACCACCCATCCCCCAACCCCCAAGAATCTTTAAGTATATCCAGGAATTGTGATCCATGCTCTTCAAATTATTATCCAAGTTCTTTGTTATGCTGTGCATCCCAGTAACTTCCTTTCTCTGCTGCCTCTGGAGCAGTAAAGTCTTCCTCTTCCACCTGACAGCCCTTCAGTTTTATGAACGCTGCTCCCCATTCCAACTCCTCCCTTGTAGGCCACACACCCCTGCTTCCTTAACCATTTCTCATGACATGATTGCCAGAGTAGTCCAATCACCCTCTTCTGGACCCCTACTAGTCTGTTAATGACCTCTTAAAATGAGGTGCCCTGAACTGAACGGGATATTCCAGTTAAAGTTTGACCACTGCAGAATATAAATGAGGTTATTACCTCCCTTGCTCCTGACCCTGGAATTCTAATGCATTTTAAGATTGCATTAGCATTTTAAAATGGTGTTGGCTCAAATGAAGCACGTGTTTGATTCCATACCTCCCTTACCCCACCGCCAACACTCCCAGCTTTCATCTGGTCCGGTTTTTTCTTTCAGGGTAATCTGGAAAAATTCCCTTTCTTGGTGGTGATGTGGTCTAAAATAAGGACATCCTAACAATTGTTCAGTAGTTGCAACCTTTCAGAGTGCTCCCTGAACATTTGTTTCCATCTTAACTGTGTAAATGGAGGCAGGCGTTGCCCTCATTTTTAGAGATGCAGAAATACAGACTGAGTGAGTTAAAGTAAAATCCCTAAGGGGAAATTGTCATTTGTGGAGTCTGGGCTGGAACCTGGATTCCCTAACAGTAGGAGATCTTGGCTGCCCATTGCTTTCACTGGTGGAGTTTTATACATACACACACACACACACACACACACACACACACACACCCATGGGTTCCATCCCCAGGTATTCTGAATTAATCTGACTGGATTGGGGCCCACTCATTAGTATTGTTTTGAAAGCTCTCATGGGGAGGGTTGATGGGGTGGCTCAGTTGAGCGGCCAACTTTGGCCCAGGTCGTGATCTCCTGCATGACTCGTGAGTTCAAGCCCTATGTCGGGCTCTATACTGACAGCTCAGAGCCTGGAGCCTGCTTCAGATTCATTCATTCATTCATTCATTCATTCATTCTCTCTCTCTCTCTCTCTCTCTCTCAAAAAAAAATTTTTTTCTCAAAGCAATTTTAATGTGCGGCCAGGGTTGAGGACAACGACCCTAACTCGTATTCTGGTGTCCCCTCTTCTCATCACACGTATTTTCTTCATCTGATGAAAAAGCTCTTATGTGGAAGAGGAAGAATTCTTTTCCATTTCTCCAGAAGGCAGACTTATAATCAGTCCAACTGAGCAAGGGTTACTCAGATGTACAGTGGGAATCAGATGTACCTCCTAGAAGAATTATTCTTGGAATTCATGTATCTTCTCATTAATTTGGCAAATGTTTACGTGCCACTGTGCTAAGCTCTGGTGGTACAAATGTGAATAAGATCTGGTTTCCCCCTGGTGCACCAGGTCGGCTCAGTAGGTTAAGCGGCCAACTCTAGGTTTCAGCTCAAGTCCTTCTCTCCTAGTTTGTGAGTTCGAGCCCTGAATTGGGCTTCGTGCTGAGGGCATGTCTCTCTTCCTCTCTCTGCTCCTTTCCCTCCCTCGTGTGTGTGTATGTGCATGTACACACTCTGTCAAAATAATAAAAACTTAAAAAAAAAAATTTTCCCCTTTAGTACTCAGCTCATTGAAAGAGAGAGACTGTAAATAACCCACATTATAGTCCCGTGGTGTTACACATATTGGAGTTACATAATTTCCTTTAATTTGATACATTTTTTTATATTTAAGAACAGTGATTTTTTTTTTTTCTCTTACTAAAATATATGCTGAGTGTTTGAATAGATCACGGTATGGTAGTCTTTATGTGATGCAATCAGTTAACATAGTTCATCTCTTCAGAGATCTTTTTCTTTAGTCCTAACAAATGAATCATTGATCCATTCCTATTGAAACAGCAGATGCATTTTTTCCTTCTAGCTTATAGCTGATCCTCTGTTAGAGGTATGTACCAGACCTGGTGGACACACATGGAAGCTCATTCTGGAAAGGGGGGGGGGGGGAAGAGTAAGGAAATCAGATTTTTTTCAAAAGCAGGTGACCGAGCTGAATTTTGAAAGGTAGGACCTAGCCCGATGGGGTGAATATTCAGGCAACAAAAGCAGGCAGATGAAAAAAAAATAGGACCCTGGTCATGGGGAAATGACAAAAGATGAGGAGAAAATCAGGCAGGGCCAGGTTGAGAGAGAACTTTCATGCAAGAATTGGAACCATGATTCCTTAGATCCTGCGTCCTCCCCGTTGTTTGTTGTTGTTTGTTTATTTAAGTTCTCTCTATCCCCAACATGGGGCTCAAACTCATGACCCTGTGATCAAGAGTCGCGTGCTCTTCTGACTGAGCCAGGCAGGCTCCCTGAATCTTCACAGTTCTGATAATCGCGCCGTCCACAGCAGGAGTGTGAAGATGTGGGGGAAATCACTGGAGCGGGTTCTACAGGGCTGATCCAAAGCCGAACAACCTGGAAACCAGGCAGGGCCCATTCTAGTTTTGTCACCAAGCTAGGGGCTAAAACTTCTAAATTAAAGCATGCAACTTAATCATGTTATCCATTAAAGACCCTTTTTACAAATAGATGTTGAAAGAATTTGAACATGTGTATTTCTAGGACTGGATGGGGATGTGCAGATTTGGGGTCTAATGTAATCGATAAGTGATCCACTTTTGATTTAGGCTTTTGTATTAGAGCTAGAATTCCATCCGTCCATCCACAATTCATTTACTTGGTTCACTTGAGATCTTCTATTCTGTGAATTGCCGTATGCAATTATGCAATTCAGTTTGGCCATGATTGCCATCTTCATAATGTGAAAAACGGGAAAACTTACAGAAGGACCTAAAAATTCACCCCAACATTGGAGAGGGTTTCCGTATTCTATTGCCTTTCCTGAAAAGTTCTGTGTTGAGTTTGCAAGACCAGCCAGTTGATCCGCTTTGAAATAACAACCCAGGTATAAAGTCCTTTTTATGCTGACAGGTACATCTAATGAATTGGTTAATGTAGCCGATCAGGGAGTATAGTAATTCATCTGTTTGGAGCTTGAGTGATCCTGAGTTTCAGTGTAGGTGCTGCCAAGGCAGGCACAGTCCTGAGTTTTAAGTATCCTTTCTTTTCGGAGAGTGAAAGGTTTTATTGTTTATTCATAGCTCCCAGTATCTGCAGTGTCTTCCCTGTCCCACCACTCAGTCTTCCCTCCTAACCAGGAATCTAACCAGCCCCTACATTATTTGCTGCCAAAGTGCAACAGATGGAACTAGTCAGCTGATGTAAGGACTACGTAGCCTGTGGTTCTCATGATTTTTTTTTGTCAGATGTCCCCCAAATTTTAAATATATCAGTTGTCACCATTTGTTTGACTACCAGTTATTTAAAAATAGCATTTGCTTTAGAAAAATCACCCCTGTAGTTATGATTGCTTAAATATGAACTCTTGAACTTATCACTGTTTTGTTTTTGTTTTTTTTTTTTAATGTTTATTTTTGAGAGAAAGAGAGACACAGAGATGGAGAGTGAGCGGGGGAAGTGCAGAGAGGAGGACACAGAATCTGAAGCAGGCTCCAGGCTCTGAGCTGTCGGTACAGAGCCCGGTGTGCAGCTCAAACTCAAGGACTGCGAGATCGTGACCTGAGCTGAAGTTGGATACTTAACTGAGCCACCCAGGCACCCCGGTTTCTTTTTCTTTCTCTTTTTTCCCCCCACTATTTTTTTTTTTTAACAGAAAACCCATGTTTATTACCACAAATACTAATGACATTTTAAATTGAACAAGCGTGTTTTACATAGTCCTAATTATAGGGTATATATAATTAGTTTTTTTTTAATGTTTATTTTTGAGACAGATTGTGAGTGGGGGAGAGGCAGAGAGAAAGAGGGAGACAGACTCCGAAGTAGGCTCCAGGCTCCGAGCTGTCGGCACAGAGCCCAATGTGGGGCTCGAACTCCCGAACTGCAAGATCATGACCCAAGCCGAAGTCAGATGTTTAACCGACTGAGCCACCCAGGCGCCCCAGGGCATATATAATTCTTATACTGCTTTTTGTTTGGTTTCAACTTTTTTTAGTTACTGCATAATATTCCATTGTCATATGTTATCTTTAAGTTTACTTTGAGAGCAAGAGCGAAAGAGAGCAAGAGCATAGGCAGAGAATCCCAAGCAGGCTCCTCACCATCCACGCAGAGCCTAACATGGGGCTCAAGACCACAAACTAGGAGATCATAACTTGAGCAGAAATCAAGAGTTGGATGCTCAACCAACTGAGCCACCCAGGTGCCCCTAATATCATGTTTTAATTGAACACTTAAAAATTTTTATTTTTATTTTTTTATCTTATTTTTATTTTTTAATTTTTAGTTAAGGTTTATTTTTGAGAGAGACAGAGAGCATGAGAGGCAGAGAGGCAGAGAGAGAAGGAGACACAGAGCCCAAAGCAGGCTCCAGGCTCTGAGCTATCAGCACAGAGCCCAATGCAGGGCTCAAACTCACGGACTGTGAGATCATGATCTGAGCTGAACTCGGACGCTTAACTGACTGAGCCCCCCGGGCGCCCCGTTAAATTTTTATTTTTCGAGTTTGATTTATTTTTAAGTAATTGCACTCAATGTGGGGCTTCAACTCACAACCCTGAGATTAAGAGTTGCATGCTCCACCAACTGAGCAAGCCAGGTGCCCCCAATTTATTTTACTATGCTGGTTTACCAAAGATTAATTCCTATTTTCTTTCTTTTTGATTTTATTCTTAATCTGTACATCCAATGTGGGACTCGAACTCACAACACTGAAATCGAGTTGCATGCTGTACCGACTAAGCTAGCCAGCCAGCCACCCCTGAACACTGCCCTTTAGATGTTGAGATTGCTTCTATTCTTTCCACTCTAATAAAACTGTAGTGAACATTTCTGTATATTTTATTTCTGGAATTTTTTTTTTTTTTTAGGGTAAATTCTTAGAAAGGAGATTACTTTATTTCTTTCAGAGGTAGGCTCTAATAGATCTTTTAATTTCTTGACCCTTTTAGAGCCTTCCATCCCTATTCCAAACAGTGAAGTAGATGGATATTGATATTTACGTTCAGGGGAATACAGTAGTTCATGCCCTAATCTTTTCTGTTAATTATTGGTTTAGTTAATTTCTTTATATATAACATGCTCTACTACTTTAACAGCCTCTCTGTGCTTTTTCTTACTACCACAGTTACTTGAAATGCATGTTGGCATTTCATATTTTACATCATGGCTGGCAGGTGTATGTTCGTGTATTTTTTCATGTGGAAAACGGAAAGAAATTGGCTGAAGTGAGCAGATCCTCTATAACTGCTCTTAGGTCAAATACTGGAATTTTGTTCAAAGCTAGATTTGGCTGGCAAATTCTACCCTGTTGGGCTTTCTAGAATGATTGTTGTTTTAGCTTAAACTTGTGTGTGTCACCTATGATTTTTAAAAAGTACTTTAAGGTTACAAGTCGCTTTGAAAGTCCTTCCTTTCGTTGGGTGACTTCATTATCACCAAAGTACAGTTAGTGACCCTTCCTTCTGATTAAGGATGACGGGGATCTTCCCTGTGTCTTAAATAGCTTTCCCCCTTCTTAAAGAAAAAAGTATTCCTTTTCTAAGGACATTCTGGTCTTCTGTCTACTTCGAGCAGTTACTGAGAGCAGTGGTTTTATAGCAGGATCTGAGACCAATCATTTAATATTCATAAGTACCAGAATAGATCCTTCATAGTGGACTTACTAAAACTCTGAGGTATGAGGTCTTTGAGCTGATGTTTGGCCATGACCTTCAAACTTAGAATTCTGAAAAACAGCCATGTAGCGCACAGTTCTTAGTTTTTCTAAGGGGCCATTGGAATGGACAATGCTGAGTAGTCTAATGGATTTCTGAAAGCATAGTGTGCTTTAGATACTGCTAAATCAATAAACACAAGTCACTTAAGTGTGTATATTATACAGTATTTGGTTAATTATAACTCAGATCCTTTCAGAATATTTGTCTTTCAAGTGGAATGCCAAAATATTACCGAAGTACTTATAAAAATAGAATCACAAGAAAAGTGCAGAAGTATATTAGTTTTTTTTTTCCAGCTAGTCTTAATATTTGGAGTTAGGTATAGATTCTGTCATATTTTATGAACCATGAAATATCACATTTTAGAACCTCTTATGTTTAAGATTGATAATAAAAAGAAATAGCTGAATTTAATGTTACTAAGCTCTTTGACTCTTGAGTAATAAAAGCCTGTATTGAATCTTTAACAGTTACTTCATATAACTTAAGGAGATGATCAGTGTACCATAAGTAAAAACGTATGTAGAAGACATGTATTGTATATCAAAGAGTTGTATTCAGCGGAAATTACAAAACAATATTGGAAAGGCTTGTAAAAACGCAGCAAAACTTGTTTTAGATGTTCATAGCTGGAAAGACAAATTTAAAGTTTTGTGATTTTCTTTTCTTTCTTTTTTTTTTTTTTTTAACAACATTGAAAAATACCTTGGTCTTTGGTGGTTGATTTTATTTTATTCTTTTTACATTTATTTCTTTTGTGAGAGCACGTGTGTGCACAAGGCAGGGAGGGGCAGAGAGAGAATCCTCAGCAGGCTCCACACTGTTGGCACAGATCCCCACTTGTGTGTGGCTCAGTCTCACACACAATGAGATCATGACTTGAGCGGAAATCAAGAGTAGGGCGCTTAATCAACTGAGCCACCTAAGTGCCCCTCATTGTTGATTTTAATATTGGAGGTTGGTTACTGACTTTTGAGTTGATATCCTTAAAGGAAAAAAAAACAAAAGGGCAGTCTACCTTCCTTGGATATGATTACAGCTTCAAGGTAGATGGTTGCCCTTGAAATAACAAGCACCTTTAAAAAAAAAAATGATGTCTTTCTGCTGTGTGAAAAATAAAAGGGTGATTTATGTTTGAATCCAGACAAAAGGTAGAAAAACAGTTTGTGACTTGATGGTAAGACCTTTAATCATTATTTGTTTGATCCTGTTGTATTAAAAACTAAGGGGGCTCCTGGGTGGCTCAGCATCCGATTTCGGCTCAGGTCATGATCTCATGGCTCGTGGGTTTGAGCCCTGCATCAGGCTCTGTGCTGACCGCTTGCTCAGAGTCTGGAAGCTGCTTCAGATTCTGTGTTTCCTTCTCTCTCTGCTCTTCCCCCGCTCGTGCTCTGTCTCACTGTCTCAAAAATAAATGTAAAAAAAGTTTTTTTTAAACTAAAAACTAACTAAAAATGGCCCTAGTTCTTAATTTTAACGTGACCTGCAATATAGCTTTACCCAGTAAAACCTAGTTAAATACAGATCTAACCTGGTTGGAATTTTTTTCCTTTTGTTTAAAAATTATCGTACAGTGAAATTGACCTTTTCAGAAGGTATACTGTTGTATGAATTTTAACACATGTATAGATTCACATCACAACCACCACCAGGATACAGAACCCTTTGTTCATTCCAAAAAACTTCTTCATACCATTCCTATATAATCATAATCTGACTGTTCCCCCTAACCTCTGGCAATCCCTGATCTCTTCTCCATCATGATAGTTCTATTTTTTTCCCCAGAAAGTCATGTAAATGGAATCAAACCAATGCGACCTTTTGAAATTGGCTGCTTGTACTCAACAAAATGCCATCGAGATTCATTGAAGTTGTGTGTATCCGTTTTTATTGCTAAGTCATTGGTTGAAATTTTATTGTTTACTTATTTAACTTTTTAAATTTATATCCAAGTTTAGTTAGCATACAGTGCAACAGTGATTTCAGGAGTAGATTCCTTAATGCCCCTTACCCATTTAGCCCATTCCCCCCTCCCACAATCCCTCCAGTAACCCTCTGTTTGTTCTCCCTATAGGAGTCTCTTCTGTTTTGTCCCCCTCCCTGTTTTTGTTATTTTTGTTCCCCTTCCCTTATGTTCATCTGTTTTGTCTGTTAAAGTCCTCCTATGAGTGAAGTCATATGATATTTGTTTTTCTCTAATTTCGCTTAGCATAATACCCTTAGTTCCATCCATGTAGTTGCAAATGGCAAGACTTCATTCTTTTTGATTACCTAGTAATACTACACACACACACACACACACACACACACACCTCACATCTTCTTTATCCGATCATCCATCAATGGACATTTGGGCTCTTTCCATACTTTGACTATTGTCGATAGTGCTGCTATAATATAAACATTGGGATGCACGTGTCCCTTCAAAACAGCACAACTGTATCCCTTGGATAAATACCTAGTAGTGCAATTGCTGGGTCATAGGGTAGTTCTATTTTTAATTTTTTTTGAGGACCTCCATACTGTTTTCCAGAGTGGCTGCACCAGTTTGCATTCCCACCAGCAGTGCAAAAGAGATCCTTTTTCTCTGCATTCTCACCAACATCTGTCGTTGCCTGAGTTGTTAACGTTAGCCATTCTGACAGGTGTGAGGTGGTATCTCATTGTGGTTTTGATTTGTATTTCCCGGATGATGAGTGATGTGGAACATTTTTTCACGTGTCAGTTGGCCATCTGGATGTCTTCTGTGGAGAAGTGTCTATTCATGTTTTTTGCCCATTTCTTCACTGGATTGATTATTTGTTTTTTGGGTGTTGAGTTTGGTAAGTTCTTCATAGGTTTTGGATACTAAACCTGTATCTGACCTGTTGTTTGCAAATATGTTCTCCCATTCCATGGGTTGCTGATTGTTTCCTTTGCTGTGCAGAAGCTTTTTATTTTGATGAGCTTCCAGTAGTTCATTTTTGCTTTTGTTTCCCTTGCTTCCAGACACATATTGAGTAAGAAGTTGCTGCGGCCGAGGTCAAAGAGGTTTTTGCCTGCTTTCTCCTCGAGGATTTTGATGGCTTTCTGTTTTACATTGAGGTCTTTCATCCATTTTCAGTTTATTTTTGTGTATGGTGTAAGAAAGTGGTCCAGGTTCATTTTTCTGCATGTTCCTCTCCAGCTTTCCCAGATCCATTTGCTGAAGAGACGGTCTTTATTCCTTTGGATATTCTTTCCCGTTTTGTCAAAGATGGGTTGGCCATATGTTTGTGGGTCCATTTCTGGGTTCTCTATGCTGTTCCGTTGATCTGAGTGTCTGCTTTTGTGCCATGAAACTTTATTTTTTTTAATATATTTTTTTTAAGTTTGAGAGTGTGAGCAAGCGAGCAAAGCAGGGCGGGGGTGGGGGGCAGGGAGAGAGACAGACTCCCAAGCAGGCTCTGTACTGTCAGCACAGAGCCCAGTGTGGGGTTAGAACTCACACATTGTGAAATCATGACCTGAGCCAAAACCAAGAGTGGGATGCTTTGCCAACTGAGCTACCCAGGTGCTCCTGTTGGTTGAAATTGGCTGGCACTGAAGTTCAAATTGCTTACTTTTTTTTTTTTTTTTAAACTATGAACTGTTTTCAGATACACGAAATACGTTTTTTGAATTGGAATTTGGTTTTTATTTATAAGTAGGCTGCACACCCAACGTGGGGCTTGAACCCACAACCCTGAGATCAAATCACATGCTCTATTGACTGAGCCAGCCAGGCGCCCTGGAATGTGTCTTTTTAAACTGAACATTTTTTCACTTCAGTGACTTGCGTGTATGGCTAAGCAAGGCAGATACAGGGTTTACATTGTTCTGGAAGTTCTTGTTATTTTATTGGGTTATTTTGAAGGGTAAAATTTGAGGTAGTAAAATTAATTTTCAGGTTTCTGAGAGAAATAAAGTGAACTATATAACCTTTTAAAATGTCAGTGCCAATGACAAAAAAATTTTTTTTTTTTTTTTTTTTTTTTTTTTTGCTTTTATTTCAAACCTCTTCCCACCCTTTTTTGGTCTACTGAGAAACCGATTCCTCTGGCACCTGATATTGTTTTAATGTGTTTGCTCCTAGAGTGTCCTCCTTTGTTGCTTACAGTAGTTTGTTCATTTTTTAGTTTTTGTCTTTTCAAAACTTGTTTAAATTTTATTTTTTAATTTACATCCAAATTATTATATAGTGCAACAATGATTTCAGGAGTAGGTTCCTTAATACCCCTTGCCCATTTCTTACCCTTAGCCCATCCCCCCCTCTCACAACCCCTCCAGTAACCCTCAGTTTGTTCTCCATATTTGAGTCTCTTCTGTTTTGTCCCCCTTCCTGTTTTTATATGATTTTTGTTTCCCTTCCCTTATGTTCATCTGTTTTGTCTCTTAAAGTCCTCATTTGAGTGAAGTCATCTGACTTTTGTCTTTCTCTGACTAATTTCACTTAGCATAATACCCTCCAGTTCCATCCACATAGTTGCAAATGGCAAGATTTCATTCTTTTTGATTGCTGAGTAATATTCCGTGTGTGTGTGTGTGTGTGTGTGTGTGTGTGTGTGTGTGTGTATAATATACTACATCTTCTTGATCCACTCATCCATCGATGGACATTTGGGCTCTTTCCATCCTTTGGCTATTGTCGATAGTGCTGCTGTAAACATGGGGGTGCATGTGTCCCTTTGAAACAGCACACCTGTATCCCGTGGATAAATGCCTAGTAGTGCAATTGCTGTGTCATAGGGTAGTTCTACTTTTATTTTTTCGAGGAACCTCCATACTGTTTTCCAGAGTGGCTGCACCAGCTTGCATTCCCACAGTAGTTTGTTCATTTTAACCTAGTTGAATTTATATGTGCGAACTTTTGGCGTCACAAAGTTTAACTGATTTTCAAAGTTTATTTGAAAGTGAGCACATGGGTGCATGCAAGCCTGAGAGGGGCAAGGGTGGGGGAGAAAGCGAGAGTGAGAATCCCAAGCAGTCTCAGCACCATCAGTGCTCGGATATCATAAGATCTTGACCTGAGCCGAAATGGAGTTGGTTGCTCAACCAAATGAGCCACCCAGCAGGCCCTAATTCTATTCTTTTAAAAAAAATTTTAATGTGTATTTACTTTCGAGAGAGAGAGAGAGAGAGAGAGAGAGAGAGAGCGCGCAAGGGGAGGGGCAGACGGAGGGAGACACAATCCGAAGCAGGCTCCAGGCTCTGAGCTGTCAGCACAGAGCCTGACGCGGGGCTCCTAACTCACAAACTGAGATCATGACCTGAGCCTAAGTCCGACGCTTAACTGACTGAGCCCCCCCCCCCCCCCCCATAATTCTCTATCTTGATAGCTGGTTCCTTCCTTGATTGAGGATTTAGTGGTTTTATTTCCCTAGTTGCTGAAGATCTAGAGAAGCTCTCCTGGTAATTGTAGGTTTTGGCAAGAAGCTAGTAGTGATTCCTCTGTCCGTATAAATCTGAATAAATCTATACCATGTCACCGATTGAAATAATGGATTAACAGTAGTAAAAATGGAGTGTTCTTCAAAATCAAAGAACCATAAACTATCAATTATTGACTAGGTATATTCGATTTTGAAGATAAAACTTTGTTCTTTTCACGTATAATGCACCTGGTAAGCGGAGTCAGACTTCCATGATAACTCGAGCATTTAATTAAGACTTGTACCTCCATTTTCTAGAGCAAAGTAATTTCTGAATTCCACACTTCACTATTTTTATGATTTGGGCTCTTTGAGTTACATCTGATATTACTTTTAATTGGAGCACTAGCAGAAACGCCACAAGGAGAAAAATCTCCATCAGCAACTACCTGGCATTATGGCACATATTTTCACATTTGGCCGCAGTTACAATGATTTACGTGGACTGTTTTTAGACATCATTGGCTAGACTTGCTTCCGCAGGTGAAAGCGGTGGTGAAAACCATGCACACGAACTTCTTTGTTTGTTTGTTTCCTCCCTTAGATTTTAACATTTGAGACCAAGAACCCGACGGAATTAGCCGAACGTTTGCGCTCTGTGTGTGGCAATCAGAGCAACGCCTACGCCCGCCTGCTGGAATACCGCCTGAACGCCTTGCGAGGACTGTGGAATGCCCAGCGCCAGCTGGCCTTGGAGGAACAGCACGAGAGAGAGAGTTCGGGTGACGAAGAGACCCTGGCCCTGCTCAAACGCCAGGGCTTGCTGCAGCAACCCGAGCAGGCGCCCTTCACGTCTCGGATGGGGCTCCTGCTGGTCTTCCCCCTCATTCAGTCCCAGAGCAGGACGGACCCCTCCCTCTGTAACATAACTGCCGAGGTGCTATTGAACTGCCTTCGCGACTGCCAGCCTTTGAGCCTGACCAAGGAGCCCGCCGACTGTCTCAATGGCATCGAAACTCTGCTGTGCTCCTGGCTGGAGGACGCTCCCGACACGGGCCGACACGTCCCACATAAGCAAAAGGAAAATGCTGCTGCCGCTCTGGTGGCTTTAGCATGTGCCAGGTAAGGGCAGTCAGACGTACTGCCTGCTGACGTGCTGCCGGGGGTGGGGCAGAGTAAGAGGGCAGGCCCGTTTGATGAAGTCGTCCCGTCCAGGAGGCCTTCTTGGTTGGCAGCATTGGATTCCCCAGCCTTGACCTCGCAGAAGATGCCTTCACCGAAACTTGGCACCAGGAACCCCCAGCTGGAGGCTAAAGCTCCAGTTTTTGCCGTCTGCTCTCCCGTGATAAAGCTGAAACAGCTTAAAATGGAGAGCCAACCCTTGCGGTTATCTACTCGCCCCTTGGATGATTAGCGTTTTCGGAGCAGTAGTTAGTGGGGGTGGCATATCTGTATCTCTCCTGGGAGGACGGTCAGAAAACTTGTAGTGCTTGTAATTTTTTTTTTCTCTGGGTGTCTCCAAGGAGCGTGTCGGCAAGTGAGTGGGTTATTATCTGGACTCAGTCCCACAGATTTGGTCACAAGTTCTGTTTCTGGACCCTGATGCTTCCGTTAATTTAATGGAAAGCTCTCTGTATATGTCCAGATTTAATAACGTGCCATCCTTTGTGTGTAAGCTGATGTTACTGATTTCGTATCAATAGGAAATGTGCTCGGAGTGACTTTTCCAGGAGAGGATTTCCACGTTGTCCTGCCCGATAACTGTATGTTCATTGGCACATATTTGTGAGAAAAAGGTCCACTGCCCTTACTTCTAAGCTAGTTGTCTAGAGACCTGTTAGGGACCATGGTCTGACAGATTAGTGTCACTAATTAATGTCACACTAATCTGTCCCTCTTCAGAATTTTCTTTGAGTTCTTTTTTCTTTTTATCTTCTTTTTTTCTAATGTCTATTTTTGAGAGCGAGCACAAGCAGGAGAGGGGCAGAGAGGGAGACACACAATCTGAAGCAGGCTGCAGGCTCTGAGTTGTCAGCATGGAGCCCGATGTGGGATTCGAATTCACAAGCTGTAAGATCATGACCTGAGCTTCATGAAGTGAAACACTTAAGTGAGTCACCCAGGAACACCCCCCTCCCCTTTCTTTTTTCTTTTCTTTTCCTTTTTTTTTTTTTTTTTTTTTTTTTTTAAAGCAAAGTGTATGCGGGAAAATTCTTCTTGGAGGATTGTGAAGTTCTTAGCTATAAGACTTCTTTCCCTGTTTTTATGGCTTCAGAGTTGACCTTCAGATGGTTGACTATCAAGCTATTTTTTAAGGCAAGATGGCACCAGTATTTGTCAGTTTCCTTGCCCTGAGCAAACTGTCTTAGCCTAGTTTCAGATCCCTGAAGCCTGTAGATTGTGGAAATCCTGACATGAGCTTAATTCTGGAGACATTACTGAGTGGTACTGAAATAAGTTCCCCTGGAAAGGCTTTATATTGGATTGATCTGTATTTTACAAGCCCTAAATAGATTTATTATTAATACAAAAATCTCATTTAGAGAAAATATGCTTTTAGGTAGAACTGTCTTAAGGCAGATTTAGAATGTTAGGAATAATCATCAGCTCTTGAATTTTAAACATTTTTTTGTAGTTATTGAACATAGGATCATAAACTTTACTTTTTGTGCCCACATTCAATCTGCTAGTTACTGGAATTGCTTCATGTGCTTGAGATTCCAAATTCCACTCAGAAATGTTGAAATGAGTGTTTTTAGTTTCCTCTTGGTGTGGTTTTTTTTTGTTGTTGTTGTTGTTGTTTTTTTTTTTTGAGAGAGAGGGCACAAGTGAGTGAGGGGCAGAGAGAATCCCATAAGAGACAGAAGTGGGGCTCACTGGGGGGTTCGTGTTTTACCCAAAGCGGGGTTCAAACTCACAAACTGTGTGATCATGACCTGAGCCGAAGTCAGATGCTTAATGACAAAGGCACCTAGGCACCCTTGTGTTGTTCTTAAAGATTGTTCCTACATTGTCTTGCCAATATTGCCCTCTGTCCTGGACTGTATTTACCTCAGAAGTCCTAAGCTTTTCAGTTGGGTTATCTACTTTAATGAAGTTATTAGGGACCTAACTGAACTTCTGAGATTGATGCTTTCAAAGACCAAACATTTTCAAAACAATATTTTGAAGATGTTTATTCGTTCAGCCAACTAACATTTATTGAACACCTTTGCCAGGAACCTTGCTAGGTTTTAGGAACATAGTGACTCATGGTTTCATACCTTGCAGTTGAATGGACTCCGGGCGATTCACCTTGTAAATATTGCTCACTTTCCGTGTGCAAGGTGCCCTTCTAGGCAGTGGGGATCCAGCAGTGAGCAAGATCATTGGTGCCTAAAATTGCAAAGTTGCCATGCATAAGATCACTTCAGAGAGGGCTGCTCATTTGTAGGAAGACCTAACAGGATATTTTGCTACAGAATGACTAAGTGGAGGTGGGACAGCATTCGTTAGAGCCCAGGGAAGGCCTTACTGAAGTGGAGCAGAGGCCGGGAAGATGACAAAGAGCCAGCCAGTGACCGAGTGTCGTGGTCAAGAAAAGCAACAAGTGGCACAACTCGGGTGCTCTTTCTGTGCTTGGTGTAGTCGAGGGGACAGCAAGGTAACCAGCTGGAAGGCAGTGGGAGAGAAAAGGGACAGGAGAGGAGCTTGGCAGGGCTCAGATCCTGGAGGGGCTTAGGAACCAGGGAACCAGTGACTGTGTGGCAGGTAACTATACCTTACAGTTTGGTTTCATGGCCTTAAATGTTCCAGTGTGCTTTTGCCCCTTTATTTCAACCTTGTTGCACCCCAGGGACGTCTCCCTGTTGGAGAAATGAAGAAGCAAAAGTCCATAGGAATTAAGTGACGGGTTTGAGACGGGGCAGCTGGTGAGTGGCCGGACTCCCAGCTTGAGCATTTAGACCCTGTCTGCTGCCTTCCCTCTTTATATTGTACTGCTCTTTGGTTTTGATTCTTTGAACACCAGAAGTAGTGAAAGGGATGCTTAAGAGGAGGACTTTAAGCCTACTCGGTCCAGTGTCCGGTATTCTGTTTCTTTTAGGGTTGAGGTATAGGCTACCCAGCAATTAAAGCCTTGGCTAAGAGAATAAGGCAGCGATCCGAAGTCAGCCTATCTGATACAGGTGATCATTTCGTTCAGGAAATGTTCTGTGGTGATTTATACTTAGGATCTGGCCAGGTAAGTCCCATGCATCTTAAAAGCACCTTCTTTTAGATCCTGCTGACCATATTCTAGATTTCCCAGAGTCTTGAGTCTTGGGAACCAAAAGGAAATTGGGTAGTGGTGAGCTCTGTGAGTATTACAATCACATACTTCACAGCAAGGGAAGCAGAAGGAACACCTCTGAGCACAAAATCTTAATTGTTTGAGGCCTGGCTGGCTCAGTTGGTAGAGCTTGTGACTCTTGATGTCCGGGTCATGAGTTTGAGCCCCATGTTGGAGCCAGAGTTTACTTAATAAAAAAATTAAAAATTATTGGAATGTATTCCTCTTCAGTCATATTTAATGTGATGGGGTTTGGGGAGAGTTATGTAAAATGGATAAACTTAAAGATATTTAAAAATTAAGCTTGGAGGTGCCTGGGTGGCTCGGTTGGTTAACCGTTTGACTCTCGATTTCTGCTCCAGTCGTGGTCTCCTGGCTCATGAGATTGAACCCTGCTTTGGGCTAATAGTGTGGAGCCTGCTTGGGGTCCTCTATCTCTCCCTCTCTCTGCCTCTCCCTAGCTCCTGTTTCTCTCTCTCTCTCTCTCTCTCTCTCTCTCTCTCTCAAAATAAATGAATGAACTTAAAAAATAAAAATAAAACAAAAACTAAGCTTGGAAATACTGTTAGATTATTTATTAAATGTAACTGCCTTCTGTAAAATCTCTCTCCTAGGCTAAAGAAGGACTTGATGAAATGGTGTCCAAGCATAATAGCCACATGTTCTTTGTGTTTGAGCCTTCTGTTTTGAACTTTTGTGTTGGGGGGAACTCGTTTACAGATGCAAGGAGAACATCCTAATTGGCATAATTGGTGCCACTCATAAAACTTTTTGTATGAGTCAGTGGTAATCTGTACGAATCAATTATATTTTGTACAATATGTCTTCTGATTGGTGGAAACAGACCTCTTCTGGAACCTTCTCACCTGGCTAATAAAATCAACCTTCTTATTTGACTTAGCAGTTGTGACGATTTTCCTTCCTTTTATTTTTAGGGGATCATTGAAGACTTTTGTTCATACGGTCCATCTGTTACAGAAACAGACTGATCTGGGGTCCCTGCCTGTAGCCGATGTACTGTATAGGTAAGTTGTCACTTTGGATCCTTATCTTCTTCCTCCATGAGGGAGATTTGTACATAGTCTCTTTTAACAGGTAGAGCGCTAAACTGCTTAATTAGTGATTCATATTTTAAAATAAGAATATTATCCTATTCATCTTAAGAATTCTGTCTCCTCTTTCCTTTTTTTGAAAGTGTTCCTAGAGCGTGTTGTTTTTCAGTTTCTATTTTTTTTTTTTTAAATGTAATCGCTTATAGTGAATTTTTATTATAGATTTTAAGATCGGTGAAAGTGTAAAGAAGAAACTGAAAATCATTTATAAGCTCATTACCCAAAGATAACCATTCCTAATGTTTTGGTGTATGTGCCTCCCAATCCTTACCCTAACTACCCCCCCTACATATATATAAAACCTATACATTTTATACACAACTGTACTTAAAAAAAATTTTTTTTAAATAAACATTTACTGCTTATTTTTGAGAGAGTGAGAGAGAGATAGTGGGAGTGGAGAAGGGGGAGGGAGAGAGGGAGACACAGAATCCGAAGCAGGCTCCAGGCTCCGAGCTGTCAGCACAGAGCCCAACGCGGGGCTCAAACCCACGAGTCGCGAGATCATAACCTGAGCTGCAGTTGGACGCTTAACCAACTGAGCCACCCAGGTGCCCCAGTGTTTGTTTATTTTTGATAGAACACAAGGTGGGAAGGAGAAGAAAGAGAGGGAGACCCAGAATCTGAAGCAGGCTCTAGGCTCTGAGCTGTCCGCACAGTGCCCGACGCGCGGCTTGAACCCACAGACCATGATGAGATCATGATCTGAGCTGAAGTCGGTTGCCCAACTGACTCAATCACCCAGGCACCCCTATACACAGCTTGCACTTTCATTATGTTTCTGTAAGCATGGATTTGTAATTTTTAAATTTAAAAACACGACTGTTTTTTCCAGATACGTATTTGTTCAAAACTAGTTATCTGCTCTTTGAGATGACTTTCATTTTCTTGCTGAAATGGATCGTTTCCTTGTCGTCATGATTCTCCCATCTCCCCGTTTTTAGGCTGTTGCTTTTGGAAGGGGGGCCTGGCTCCCCCTCCTGTTTGCTCGGTGGCAAACACATAGTATCGTGGGGGTATGAAGACATGTTGCCTGCACCAGATAGTAGCACCGGCTCCAGTTCTGAAAATAAAGGTAACGTAGGGGTTTTGCTCCTGTGACTGAAAGGAAGATGTGAAAAGAATGGCCTTGGATCATTGTGGCAAACGATTTGGGTAGAACTCTGTTCTCTCAACTAAAAGCGCTAGGATCCTAGACAGTGAGTTCATTGTCTGCTTTATCAGTAAAGGTGTAAAAGCTGATGCTCAGGGAGGTAAGAAAATGGATAGGTTTGACTATCGCAAGGGAAAGGGATCATCCGTACGCTTTAGCCAAGGGGCCATGAATTACTGCAGTGGACTCCTGGGTATTTGAGTTTGAGCCTGGGAGCCTTAAGTCAAATTTTTATGTCCATGAACAGAAGGTCAGATCTTGCTGCCTAAGCCTGGTGCTGTTTCTTTTAGTAACTTATTATGTGTGTGTTGTTGAACCCTCTGCCCTAAAAGGGGCAGGATTGGGGGGGAGACAGATTGTTCAAATGAGTATGGATTGTTCAGTATCTCCTTTAACAAAATGGGCTGGATTAAAATGTTTTTACACTTTCAGAAGTTTTCCATATCAGTTTATTGTGATCTCCGTGAAAATGGCAGAACTTCTCTTAATTGACCTTCACTTACCTGACTTGTTGGATGAAAGTGGCCTCTCCGTTTGTGTGGTAGAAGTACTGAGCGGTGCCCTGGCCCCCCAGGCAGGCTGCTTCTAGCTTCCTCCTGTGGAGGTGCAGGCTCACCGAGAGTCTACCTTGCTCCCAAACCTGTTAGTTGTTGTAGCTGGTATTCTGTCATTAAACAACATTATGTAACTGATGAAATAGGAATTTAAGACGCCCCAGGAGATTTTCTAAGACCTTCAGTTTTCTTCTGGAAAGACTCAAAATGAATCTCTAAGAAATTTGAGATTACTTGCATTTCTCACCCTTGATGGGGAAACTTCCTGGACAGCTTTAAGGGCATGGGATGCAGTCTGAGAGGCAGGCCACCCCTGCACCTCTCATCCTGGGGCCCGTGTCTTTTCGTGTCCACTGTTGCTTCCAAATAGTCATGCGAGCTGGTAAAAGGAACCAATGGTAAAATGGATCTGATGCAACTGGAGTCAACAGGAGAAGCAAGAAGCCTGTAATACCCAAGAAGTTCTTAAACATTACAGGCTGAAATTTACATCTTCAAATGAAACCCAAACCCCTTTATTTTCTCCCTTTACTTCTTTTAGTATCTGCCTTGGGGTAGTTTCTTACAGAAGATGATGGTGTTAAACTGGTCTGCTTGGTTCTCACTCCCTTGTACTTTGAGTTTTGCTTCCACCTAGAGAATATTTTTCTTAGAATTTAAAAAGTAACCTTATTTTTAATATGGAAACCTCTAACAGATATAGAAGTTGAGAGAATGCTTTAGTCAACCCCTTGCACTCCTCACTTGGCTTCAACAAGTATCAACTCGGGGCCCATCTTCTCTGTCACTTTCACTCCCACCCCTTGTCAGACTCCTCAGAAGGCCCTAGGCCTCTAAAGAGGAATGAATAAATGGATCTTTATAGGTTCCAAGTTAAAATACTTAAGGAAAGAAAATCTTTTAAAAACGATTACTCACTTTAACCGTCTTTTGAAGAACCTAATAGTTACAAATGGTAGTTGTCTGGGATTCGTAGACTGAATTCTTAAGATAACAGCATATTCATTACTAAATATGGGGCTGTGGTGTGGGATTTCCTTTAATAGGACAGGTAGTAGACAAACTTAACCATAGTGAAATGGTGAGGAAAATACTGAAAGTTTTACAAGCTGTCTCTTTAGGACAAATTCTTGAGGGTAAATTAATAAACTGTTTACTATTCTATGGAGTAATACGGTTTTTAGCTGACAGTGGATACAGCTGAGGGGGAACAGAGTCACTGGATGGGAAGTCCACAGAAGCAGATTTTTAGTCCACGAGTTTCATTGGTATGCCAGCATAATAGCATTTGCCATTTATGGAACACTGGTGTTGAACCAGAGGCCTGTGGGTGTTCCCCTGTGCTATCTCCTTTTAACCATCACAGTGACTCTTGAGGTACAGAGCAGTCTTTTTCTGGATGAAGAAACTGAGGTTCAGAAAGGCCTAAGGTCAACTAATAAGTGCCCAGAGCTCTTAAAAGCTCATGGCTTTTTAACCACCGGATCATTTACTGAAAGTCCTCGAGTCTTAGTCCTCTCAGATTAGAATTAGGAGTGCATAACTTTGACTCTATTTTTGCTATTCAAAAAGACAAGAAGAAAACTTCTGGCAGGTAGAACCAGATTCCCCTGCTATTATCTATCTGACCTCTTTCCCTGATGTTGGTTCCTGATCCCACATACATTCTAGAGGCTTGATTTGGGGGTTTGAGCCATCTTTCCTGGAAGTCACACTGAAGCATTTATTTTAGAAGTGGGAGATTATCTTTCACTGAACCTCCTAAGGCTTTTTCACTAGAAGCATGTTTATAATTTCATTAGAAAAATCATGTATATAATTTACCTGTGAAAAAATGATTTCAGATGCTGACTTAGGGCGCTGTCTCACGGCGGATGGTCTCTACCTGTATACTACTAACTCAGTTGGAAGAGGAGTAAGCAAATTGGGGTCTGGATTACATGGTACTCTCAGGTCAGTTGCATGGAACTTGCTGAATGATTTGGCTGGAACGTTTCCCTTCTTCCATAAATCTCTGTGAGGAAGATAACCTGGGGATGCGGATCTTCCCCTTCTGTTTCCCCACCCCCCCCCCCCAACCCACCCAAACAAAGACTGACTAGTAACTAAATAAGTCTGGATAATTTCATGTAATTTGATTTTTCTTGGATTAGTAGACTCTTGTTCTGTTAATGCATTTCAGCTTTGTTTTGACTCTAAACAGCTTGGTAGCCCTCAGGTCATTGTTTCTAGCCAGAAATTCCTCTATGATCCAAACTGTTACAATATCCGTGCCTTCTCCATGTTGATGAATGGACATTTTTCTAGTTCAGTCTTTTTTTAAATTTTTTTTATTAACACTTATTCATTTTTGAGAGAGACAGGCAGAGAGAGAGAGGGAGACACAGAATCTGAAGCAGGCTCCAGGCTCTGAGCTGTCAGCACAGAGCCCGACACGGGGCTTGAGCCCACAAACCGTGAGATCGTGACCTGAGCCGAAGTCGGACGCTTAACTGACTTAGCCACCCAGGTGCCCCTAGTTCAGTGTTTGTGTGCTTGGGTTTGACCGTGGATTAGCCCTACTTTTCAGTGGGGATATCAGATCCGTGAATTGCTGCCTCAAGAAACCACAGTTTGAGAGGCTTCTATACATGTAATTAGATCTTTTCCCCAACTTTTTTTCTGCTGTAATTTGTTGTGGAAAATGAATATTTGCTGTAGTGTCAGTCGCAAAGTTAACGTAATACACGTACTCTCCTTTAGATGTTTTGCGTAGTCATTTTTTAAAAATCGGGTAGAAGATGTTTGCCGTAGCGCATTGTGTGGTTTCCAGCAACCGCCTGGCTACTCAGCCTGTGTGCTTTCTCTCCTCCCCCCCCCCCCCCCGCAGAGGTTTTGTGTACTGCCGGAACGAGGAGCTGGAACCAGGATGGGTCGCTTTCGGCAGCGGCGGTCTTCTCCACCGGCCTGTATCTTTTGATAACAAACCTCACTCCCTTTTCCAAGTCATTGACCAGAATACCCTTCAGGTAAAAAGAAAACCAAGACCTTGTCTGTTATGTTTTGGAGACCGTAAGGGAAGCTCCTGACCTCATCAGAGGGAAGAAGCATACAGTCGAGGCAGTTTCCTGCCACAGCGGCATCCTTCTAATTGTCACCATTGGGGCATTCTGGTTTTTTCTCTGGTGTCTTGGATTGTCCCACATGATCTACGTGAATGTGCTCTAGTTTCTAAGGCCATCGCCAAGCTTTTAGGATTAAAAAAAAATTCTAGAGAGTCAAAGATGTTACACGTACGAGCTATCTTGTTCTTTTGCCAGGTCTATTTTGGGGAGGGTATCATTTCCTTATTTGATTTGTTCTAAACAGCCTTTCTGAAAGGAGTTTGGATAAAATCATCATGTGATTAGGGATTCAGAGCTCCTCTTGACTGCTTCCAAACATAGCACCCTGTCACCATACTTGCTGGATTATGCTGAAATCACCTGCTTTTGTGTTTCTTCCCCACTCCCATGCATCCCTTTAGATCTGGACCCTGTCTTCCCTATCTCTGTGTGCTTACAATGGAGCACAGTGCCTAGCATTTGATTGATGATGATAATAGTAACTGTCATTTATCCGTGTCTGTCTCTGTGCCGAGCCCTGGTCTAGGCAATTTGCATACACTTCTTCTCCTACCTATGAGGTAAAACTGTGGCGGTTTCACTTTACGGACAAGGCAGCTGAGTCTAGGCATTTTGTAAGTGCTCGGCAAGTGGGGTTTTTTTTCTTCTTTTTAAAATTTATTTCGAGAGACTGTGCATATGCACAAGTGGGGGAGGGGCAGAGAGAGAGAGAATGAGAATGAGCATGAATCCCCAGCAGGCTCCACACTGTCCTCGCAGAGCCTGACGGGGGCTCAACCTCATGAACTGTGAGATCATGACCTGAGCCAAAATCAAGAGTTGGATGTTCAACCCACTGAGCCACCCAGGCGCCCCTTGGCAAGTGTTTATTGTTGGAGGAAGGAATGTAGCTCAGAGGTCAAGGGTCTTGTCCAGGGTCACACAGTAATTAATGGTGGCATAAGAACGTGAACCCATGGTTCTTAGCACTAGACTGAGCTTTTTATATTACAACTTCCTGCCTTTCAATGGAAGTTGAAGAGAATAGTTACAGTTGCCATCTGTGGAGTGAATTCCCTGGGAGAAGTCCCCTCCAGGAGTTAAGTGGAATGTTACTTCTGCTTTTGTCTGTCCCTCAACTGTGCCTTTCCTGGTAAACAGGGACTGTGTCTTCTTCACCATTGCATCTCCAAAGCACACAGTAGCTTCTTGATAATTGTTGGATGAATAAAACGAGCACATTGACAAATAGATGCCCAATTGACTTCATTTTTTTTTTTTTTAAGTTTATTTTGAGGGAGACGAGCGCTCAAGTGGGACAGGAGCAGAGAGAGAGAGGGAGGGAGACGGAGAGGGAGACGGAGAGGGAGACGGAGAGGGAGACGGAGAGGGAGACGGAGAGGGAGACGGAGAGGGAGACGGAGAGGGAGACGGAGAATCTGAAGCAGGCTCTGCACTGATGGCAGAGAGCCCAATGCGGCTCGAACTCATGAACCGTGAGATCATGACCTGAGCCGAAGTCAGACGCTTAACTGACTGAGCCAGGCAGCTGTCTCCAATTGACTTCATATTTTATCGTTAATGCAGACAGATGAGAATATGTTCTGTATTTATTTGAAATAGAATTATAAGCCTGGGAATTAAACAGATGTTCAATTCTAGAACATGGTTTTTATTTCAAGCAACGTCCATTTCGTCTGTGTTCTTGCGAAAACACTGATTCTTATCCAAGAAGATCCTGTTGTCACTAACGAGGTTACATGCACTGGAGCAGTTTGGGGGTAACAGAGGCCAATCAGTAGCTGTCAACTTTGTAGATTGCCTGGCACTTACAAGTTCAACGTGTGGTCATAGCAACTACATTACTTCTTAACTTCTGAAATAGACAAAACAAGTCTGGAAAAAAAGTTCATATGAAATGAGTTCAAGGGTCGGAAGTAACCTTAGGGAAACTAGTGACTCACCCCGAGGGACAGAATAACAGAAAGTCGCTCTTAGGGCTCCCAGAGGCATCTGACCATCTCTGATTATTTTTATTTTTGGATTTTGACTTCTCCTGCTCTTGGCATTTTTGAAAAACCTAGCCGGCAGGGTTTTTTTGTTTTTTTTTGTTTTTTTTTTTGGGGGGGTTCTCCGTTTCTCTCATTTTAAGGGCTTTTCTCTGGCAGTAAAAATTAATATGTAACTACACATTTAGTGTGAAATGATGCAAATCTCATTCATTATTCTGAAACTGAAGGATGATCAGTATTAGAAACACATGCCTTCGTGTCTAATACAGAGAATTGGAGTTTGTCTCTTTCCTGATGATGGACTCGATGCATTTCACTAAAGCCTCATGTGCTGGGCTAGGGTCTGCCTTCATTTGTTTTACTTTCTCCTTTCTCTTCTCTGCCTCCCTTCTTCCTTCTGCCCTCTTTTTTTTACCTCCATATTGAGTAACTTCTGAGTTAGACTCTGAATTAGCTGCTGGGATATAAAAGTAAGATACAGTCCCTGTACTTTTAATATAATTTTTAGTCTGAAATTCACTTACTAAGGAAATCTCAGTACGGTTTCTCTAAAGCTTTGTTTTTGGTAATTGTTAGATAAAACACACGTGCTTAGCAGATTCAAAGCGTTTAGTAAATATCTTTGGCCTATGTTATCTGTCCCATGGGCCGTTGTATGAATTTTATATTTTTGTCATGTAATTTTCATATGTTAGAGGTATCAGTTTAATTTCTTTTTAATGTTTATTTTTGAAAAAGAGAGCAAGTGTGAGTGGGGGAGGGGTAGAGAGAGACGGAGGGTCCGAAGCAGGCTCTGAGCACACACAGCCCAGTGTGGGGCTCAGAGTCAGGACCGCGAGACCGTGACCTGAGCCGAAACCAAGAGTCGGCCGCTTAACCGACCGAACCACCCAGGTGCCCCGCTGTCAGTTTAATTTGGACCGAGAAGCCCGAGTTCTGATTCTGGACATAACGGCGTTAGTGATGGACTGACGGAATTAACAGGAAGTTCTGTGTCCCGTTAATGAAGTTTTCCTTTTCCATGTCCAGGTGTGCCAGGTGGTGCCAATGCCAGCCAATCATCTCCCGGTTGGCAGCACCATGAGCACTGTGCACCTTTCTTCGGATGGTACTTACTTCTACTGGATCTGGTCTCCTGCCAGTCTGAATGAGAAAACACCCAAGGGGCATTCTGTCTTCATGGACATTTTTGAACTCGGGGTAAGGTTCCCTTTCTGTCTCATTGTGTCTTTGCAGAGAAATTTCGATTTGGTTTCTTTTTGTATTGGTTTAAAAAGGACCCGAGAAAGGTGGAGTAGGCAGTGTGTTCACTCTTAGCTCAAATTTTGGGGTTTTTCTTGGATTTCTTTGAAGGTTTCTTTGTTTAGAATCGTAGGACACGGATAAAGTCAAGCTTTCTGAAGGTTAATCTGGCAACAAAGTGGAAATAGTAATAATGTGTAGACAGTGGGTTTTTTTTTTTGTTTTTTTTTAATGTTTATTTGCTTTGGGGAGGAGGGGGCACCAGCAGGGGAGGGGCAGAAAGAGAGGGAGGCACAGAATGTGAAGCAGGCTCCAGGCTCAGAGCTGTCAGCACAGAGCCCGATGTGGGGCTCAAACTCCCGAGCCGTGAGATCCTGACCTGAGCCAAAGTCGGACGCTCAACCGACTGAGCCACCCAGGCACTAGACAGTGGGGTTTTTAGGCCAAAATGCCCATGGGGCTTGTTGGAAACCTGGAAGTAAATCGCAGTGGCAAGATTGGGACTATAGTACATCTTGGGAGTCTCTGAGAGTGATGATAGTTAAAATTGTGAGAAGGCATTCATTCGTTCGATGGTAGCTGAATGCTTACTGTGAGTCAGGCAGCATTGTGTTTAGGTGGTGGGAATACAGTGATGGGCAGGGTGAGCAGGCTCCGTGCTCTAATGGAGCTTGGATTCTGCCTGGTGGGTGGCTTGGGGTGGTAGTGGTGGAGTGACCAAAAATTAACCATAATCAAGTGAGCAAATCAGTGGACAATATAATTTTAGGTCTTTGAAGGAAAAGTAGTAGTTACCCCTATTCTCCAACTTCTTCCTGGGATTGAGTAGAACATTCTAGGAAGAAGAGACCACAGGTGCAAAGGCTTTGGCAGGAGCAAGCATGTGTTTCAGGAAATGACAGCAGGCTACTGTGGCTGGAATGCAGAGAGAAGGAAGGAGAGCTTGGTGTAGGAGTAGGACCCATGGTAGTCTAGAACTGCACCTGTCCAGTGCAGGAACCCTTAGCCACATGTGGCTATTAGAAAATTTTTTACTTTTTTTTTTTTTTTTTATCTTAAAGCACAAGCAGGAGAGGAGCAGAGAGAGAGGGAGAGAGGGAGAAATCCAAGCAGGCTCCTCACAGTCAGTACACAGAGTCTGACGTGGGGCTCAAGCCCACGAAACCGTGAGATTATGACCTGAGCCAAAATCAAGAGACTGAGCCACCAAGGTGCCTCACATGTGGCTACTTAAAATAGAATTAAATAAAATGTTAAAAAAAAATAAAAAAAAAAAGTGGGGCGCCTGGGTGGCTCAGTCGGTTAAGCGGCCTGCTTCGGCTCAGGTCACGATCTTGCGGTCCGTGAGTTCGAGCCCCGCATCGGGCTCTGTGCTGACAGCTCAGAGCCTGGAGTCTGTTTTGGATTCTGTGTCTCCCTCTCTCTGACCCTCCCCTGTTCATGCTCTGTCTCTCCCTGTCTCAAAAATAAATAAATGTTAAATAAAAAATAAATAAATAAATAAATAAATAAAAATAAAAGAATTAAAACTAAGGCTTCAATTGTTTGCTCACGTTAGCCACATTTCAAGTGCTCAGTAGCCACATGTGACTGGCTTCTGTATTGAACATCCAAGATCTAGAACTTGTCATCATTGAACATTCTGCTGGACAGTGCTGGTCTCAATAATATTTGTAGAGACTTGTAAAAGAAAAATTGCCCCAAGTCAATCTGTGACAAAACCTGTTTTAATGATGTAATTTACAGCCCCCTTCTGCAAGAAATTAGCATTCCTGGGGAAAAAAAAAAAAAAACCACCGAAGTAATTTTCGAATGAATTTTAATAGGCTTTAAACTTGTTCTGGGAAACCAATCAGCCATCCCGCCAGCTGACTGTCAGTCAGGAGTCTGGTGTCCTTAAACGTACATCCTCTTGTTTTTCTATCTAGTTTCTCAGCTTCATCATCATCTTTTTTAAATGTTCCAGCTGCAGTGTCTTTGAATTGGTCTGCTAGAGATTGTACTCCTTGAACGCGTGTTCAGAGTTGTCAGAAAAGTTATAGTACTTGCTGCTTGGAACAGACCTGCCAGCTGGCCAAAGGATGATTTAGGTCTTTATTGTAAGTAGAGTGGGAAAACATTGAAGACCTTCCCCTTTCTCTGATAGTTTTTTCTTTAACAGAAGCCTATCAGAAATACATGCACGTGGACCAGAACTTGAGGTAGCACAGGAGATAAGGGTTTGGTCTACTTCCTCCTCTTTCCTGCTTCCTCATAATGTGTTTTACTTATTTTCATTCCTCTTGTGGTTATCTCGGTAACGGACAGTGAAGCCCGTATTTCTTGTTCCTCAGCTGATGGAGGTGGTAGTGGCCCTTCCTGTCTTTCAGTGTGGGGCAAGCTGCGGCTAGAAATGCATGTTTGCTCAGGGGAAGAGAGGAGACTCCCCTGCCCGCTTCAGAGAGTCTTGGGAGCGGGAGGCACGAGGTGTGGTGCAAAGCTATGGTGAGAGGGGTGTAGGCCGAACGTTAATAAAAGGAACTGTCCATCCCTTTCCTGGTGTACTCCTTTGTGCTTAGAGACTGGCTGCCCAGGCAGAAGGCTGCACTTTATTTTCTGAATAAGCTGGGTGACTCTGGAAAAAAGACCTCAGTGTACGGACATTAGGGTTCATTTAAGGAAAGGACTTGCTGCCCTAGTGAATCACCCACGAGTGATGTCTTCCAGTAAGCAAGCCTCAACCGTGTGCACAGCATTCCTGATCAGTGCTAAACTGTTAAAAAGCAGATGCATACAGAACAACAACAAAACAAAAAATAAAAACAAAACAACAAACAAAACCCAACCTCACAAAACCCCAAACTTTGGAGAGGTGTGTGGGGAGGGGAAGAGGAATAGATTATCTGTATTTTTGCCAATTTTTTTTATATTTATTTTTGAAGGAGAGAGTGACGGAGCATGAGTGGGGGAGGGGCAGAGAGAGAGAGAGAGAGAGAGAGGGAGAGGGAGAGGGAGATGCAGAATTTGAAAAAGGCTCCAAGCTGTCAGCACAGAGCCCAGTGCGGGGTTCGAACTCACAAACTGTGGTGAGATCATGACCTGAGCCAAAGTCAGAAGCTTAACTGGCTGAGCCACCTAGGCACCAATCCCTCCCCTTTTTTTTTTTTTTTTTTTTTTTTTTTTTTTATTGAAGCTAAGTGCTGGGTACGTGGGGCAGGGCGGTGGGGAGAGCTCTTGTGTACATTTAAAAAAGCACCCTATTGGGACGCCTGGGTGGCTCAGTAGGTTGAGCGTCCAACTTCGGCTCAGGTCATGATCTCACGGTCCGTGAGTTCGAGCCCCGCGTCGGGCTCTGTGCTGACTAAAAGCTTGGAGCCTGGAGCCTGCTTTGGATTCTGTGTCTCCCTCTTTCTCTGCCCCTCCCCCACTCATGCTCTGTCTCAGAAATAAACATTAAAAAAAATTAAAAAATTAAAGCAGATAGCCAAGGATCTCTAGACCAATGAGGAAAGTCTCCAGTATGAAAATAGGAAATCAGAAGAACAGCCACTAGGGTTTACAATATTTTATTCTACTCCTAGCTGTAGGAGATACGAGAACATCTTGCATTCATATAATATAGCACAGGGGCTCCTAAAAAAAAAAAATAAAATAAAATAAATAAATAAATAAATAAATAAATAAAGCTCCTGGGAATTAAAACTATGATTGTCGGGGTGCCTGGGAGGCTCAATCAGTTAAATGTCCGACTTCGGCTCTGGTCATGATCTCACGGTCTGTAAGTTCAAGCCCCGCATCGGGCCGTGTGCTGACAGCTCAGAGCCCGGAGCCTGCTTGGGATTCTGTGTCTTGCTCTTCCCTACCCTTTCCCCACTCATACTCTGTTTCTCTCTCTCAAAAATGAATAAACGTTAAAAAAAAAAAAAACTGTCAACATTTAAAAACAAAATGTAAGAAATCTCTCAAAGGGCAAAAATAAAAACAAATATGAGAGAAGAGTTGATAAATGTGGAGGAACAATCCCTCTAAAGTCCTAGTTGATAGGAGTTCCAAAAAAGAACAGAAAACCAAGAGGGCGGCATGATCAAAGAATATGGAAAAAATGTCAAACTAGAGGGCACAGGTGTCTAGATGAACAGCTATCTGACATGGTGAATGAAAAATGCCCACCATGTGGCATATCATCCTGAAATTTCAGATTATCGTGGTGTAAAGAGAGGGTTGTGAAGCTTCCAGAGAAAATCATGTACAAATGATAAAATCATGTATAAATGATGTGGAATAAGGAAAGCACTACACTATTTAGTAGCATTATTGGATATACAAATGGAGTAGCACTCTCAAAATTCTGAGGGAAAGTGATTTCCAGCCCAGAAGTTAGCAGTCCTCCAAAGTGTCCATCAAGTGTAGAGACAACAGAGATTTCTAGACCTCGCAGTTATACAATCAAAAGCCCATACCTGCTCTGGAGGAAATAGAACTAAAATAGCCCCTGTCAGTGGCATAAAATAGAAAGTTGGGGCTGAAGGAACTTGATCTAGGTTAAAAGAACAACCTTTGAATCTTTTTTGGAGTCTGAATCAAACCATTGAGGAACATTTTGGAGACAGTTTGGAATTTGAATATAAAATGAGTATTAGATAAAACCAAGGCATTATTCTTAATTTGTTTTTAAAGTATGCAAATGGCATTGTGGTTCTATGAGAATGTCCACATTTTTTAGAGATGTGTAGTGAAGTATTTGGACGTGGAATTAGAGTGTTGACTTTGGCTCAGGTCATGATCTCGAGGTTGGTGAGTTCAGGCCCTCGTCAGACTCCATGCTGACAGCATAGAGCCCGGAGCCTGCTTCAGATTCTATGTCTCCCTCTCTCTCTGCCCCTACCCCGCTTATGCTTGGTTTCTCTCCCTCTCTCCCAAAAATGAATAACATTAAAACAAATTTTTAAAAAATAAAACGCTTGAGCCAAAAAAGCGATAGGTCAAGCCTGTGTGGCAATATCTGGATAAGAGTTGAATCTGGAGGAAGGTTCATTGGTCTATTCTCTATTTTTACATGCTTGAAATTTTTCATCAAATAAAAAATTAAGCATCACCAGCCTCTAGTTTAGCAGTTTCTAAAATGCTGATTTGGGAAGCTAAACACAGATATCTGTGCCTATGGTACTTTCACGGAATGGAACACCGTACAGCCATTAAAAAGAAGGAGGCTGATCTGCATAGACCAAGCAGGTCAATTTCCAAGTTCTGTCGTTTAGCACAATAAAGCTAGGTTCAGAACACTGTATTCCGTACCTGCTATAAAAAGGTGGAGTTGGGGGTGCAGGTTCCTTCTGCAAGTGTCCTCCTACATTAACAGCTTTCCTCTAGACGGATCGTTCAGCACAGCATACGGATACATCAGAGGATATCCTGTCTGGGGGGGGGAGAAAACCCAAAAAACTGCCTTGACCCGTGCCCGCCTCCAGTCCCCTGTTTTTGGCTTCCCTTTATAGCACTACTCTTGAAAGAGTTTATTCTTCCTGTTTTTATGTTCTTTCCTTCCATTCTGTCTTGAGCCTGCTCTAGTCGGTCGCGTATCTTCACCACATGCCACCAGAGCAGTTCTTCCACGTTTGCCTGGGACTTGCACCTTACGGAGTTCGAGGTCTACTTTGTGTCTTTTTCCTTGACCTTTTAGCAGTATTTAATTCTTGAAACGGCTTTCTCTTGGCTTGTGGGACCTCCCATAGGACTTCTCCTGCCAGTGGTTACTCCTGCCCTGCCCCACCTTCCCTACTTCTCAACGATTACGTGCTTCCGGACCTATTTCCGGATGCCTTCTGTCGCTGCCTGCTCTTACTCACTGGCTGGTCTCCTGTCGTGTAGCTGTAAACACCTCTATCTACTGCTGGTGCTCAAATCTGCTGCTCAGCCAGAACCTGTCCCCAGAGCGCTGGCTGCATATCGATGTGGGTGTTTGTTTGTACGTGCGCAGGATATGAGACTCTTCCAGTCTGATCATCACCGCAAGCTAAATGTGCCCCCAGCCACACTTCTGGTTTTACCCCAGAGCTGCTCTTCCCGCAGGCTTTCCCTTTTCAATTGATGGCATCGGTGTCCTTCCAGTGCTGGCAAGAGACCTTTACTGTTCCTCTTTAGACGTTTGTTTATTCTGAGAGAGCACACACAGGGAAGGGGCAGAGAGGGGGAGAGAGGATCCCGACCGAGCAGGCTCCGCGCTGTCAGCACAGAGCCCCACAAGGGGCTCAGACTCACAAACCGTGAGATCATGACCTGAGCTGAGCTCAAGAGTCGGGTGCTTAATTGACTGAGCCACCCAGGTGCCCCCAAATAAGTAAACTTTTATAAAAGGAGAACTTGGCTAATAGCATTGAATTCTGCTGGGAAAGTCAAGATTGAGGCTGAAAGGGGTCTTTGGGTGGAGAATATGGAAGTTCTTGGTGGTAGCCTTAACAGGAGCAGCTGTGGGGGTTAGGAGGGGTGAAGCCAGGTGCAGTTGGTCAAGTATGGTGAAGAGGGTAAGACGACAAGAATAAATCTCTCCGGAGGTTTGTTATGAAAAAAAGGCGAGAAATGAGAGGGAGGTAGTGGAGTGGACCGTGGGGACGTTGAAGTATTTTTAACTTTGTTTTTAAAATTTTAAATGAACAGATAGTAAACTCATCTGCTTCAAGACTGACAGATTATAGGGCTTAACCTTAGACCTCTGATAAATGGCCTTGGCCAAACCAGACAAAAACTCATAAAATGAGGGCTTTCAACTAGACGATTTGAACTTTTAGCCCTGATATTCTCCCCCACCCCCTCCAGCTTTATTGGGGTATTACTAACAAAATGGTATACTTTCAAGGTAAAGATTTGACGTATGTATATTGTGAAATGGTTACCATCGAGTTAACACCTCCGTCGCCTCATGTGTTCACCACGTTTGTGTGTCTGCGTGTATGGTAGCGTTAAGATGTAACTCTTAGCAACTTCTAAGTTTATGATTACCTATAGTTACCATGCTGTACATTAGATCCCCAGGACGTATTCATTTTCTAACTGAAAGTTTGTACCCTTTGACCCACATCTCCCATTTCTCCCACCCTGCAGCCCCTGGCAACCATCATTCTTTCTGTGAGTTTGACTTTTTATCTTCTGGTGTGAGATCATAAAATGTTTGTCTTTCTCGGGCTGACTTATTCGCTTAGTATGATAGTCTCAAGGCCCATCCGTGTTGTCACAAATGGCGGGATTTCCTTTTTTAAAAGGCTGAATGCTGAACTTCATTTTCTGATTCACAAAAGCTTTTGGTTTCTAAATAGTATAAATATTTGCTACTTAGATGTGGCTGATGATAATCATTAGAAAGGATTAGGTTTGCTGTGAATTATGATTTCACCCAGATACTTGGAAGTACTGGTAAATTTCTCTCCAAATTTAGTGATAGTTATATTGTTTTGAATACATTGTTTTTAAAAATAATCTATTTATGGGGCACCTGGGGGGCTCAGTCGATTAAACATTTCTTGATTTTTAGCTCAGGTCATGATTTCATAGTCATGAGATCCAGCCCTGCGCTGTCCACACAGAGCCTGCTTGGGGTTCTCTCTCTTTCCCTCTTTTTGTCTGTCTCCTGCTTGCACGCGCACGTTCTCTCCCTCCCTCCCTCCCTCTCTGCCTCTCTGTCTCTCTGTCTCTCTGTCTCTCTGTCTCTCTGTCTCTCAAATGTTAAAAATTTCTAGGGGCGCCTGGGTGGCTCAGTGGGTTGAGCGTCCGACTTCGGCTCAGGACACGATCTCACAGTTTGTGGGTTTGAGCCCCTCGTCAGAGCCTGGAGCCTGCTTCGGATTCTGTGTCTCCCTCTCTCTCTGCCCCTCCTGAGCACACATGGGAGGAGCAGAGAGAGGGAAAGAAGAATTTCAAGCAGGATCCACTGCAACATAAGCTTGAGGTGCAATATGGGGTTCAGTCAAACTCACGAACCGTGAGATTGTGACCTGAGCCCAAATCAAGTGTTGGATGCTCAACTGAGCCACCCAGGTGTCCCGGTATTTGGATTTTTAAAAAAAATTTTTTTAATGTTTATTTTTGAGAGAGAGAGAGAGAGAGCATGTGTGTGAGCGAGTCGGGGAGGGCCAGAGAAAGAGGGAGGCAGGATCTGAAGTAGGACCCCAGCTCTGAGCTGTTAGCACAGAGCCTGATGTAGGACTTGAACTCAGGAACTGTGAGATCGTGACCTGAGCCGAAGTCAGACACTTAACCAACTGAGCCACTCAGGCGCCCCACTGGTATTTGGATTTTATTCCAGGGGACAATGGAGAGCTCAGAGTTCTGAGCAGGATCTGGTTTTAAAAGTTCATGGTAGCTTTTGGGTCAAGAATAAAGCAAGATTTAAAGATTTGGGGCGCCTGGGTGGCTTAGTTGAACGTCCGACTTCGGCTCAGGTCACGATCTCGCGGTCTGTGAGTTGCAGTCTGGCGTCGGGCTCTGTGCTGACAGCTCGGTGTCTGGAGCCTCCTTCGGATTCTGTGTCTCCCTCTCTCTGCCCCTTCCCTGCTCATGATGTGTGTGTGTGTGTGTGTGTGTGTGTGTGTGTGTGTGTGTGTGTGTGTCTCTCTCTCTGCCAAAATAAATAAACATTAATTTTTTTAAAGATCCTTTAAGAGATTAACCAGCTATGGAAGAGACTACATATTAGTTTTATAATCAGGAAAGAAATACTAAAAACCTATTTTTGGAACCTCGACTACCACCAGTGTTCTTCCTTGTCAATTTTTACGAAAAATCAGTGGAGTTTGATCTGCAAAATAGGCGTGTTGATACTTAAGATTGAGGGAAAGCTAAAGGATTGAAGCCTGGCTAAGGTAAATAGGTAATCCTAGCAGGACTAACTAACTGGCTGTGCTTGTCTCAAAATGATTTCTTACAAACTCCGAGTGGAATAGGTAAGTAACCATTACATAAGGTAGACTATAGAGATATTGGAGTATGACGGAAAGAAATGGAATGGAGTAGATACCCTGCCTAACTGAAGCTATTAATATGAACAAATCTCTGACTTTGGGGGTATTTGAGTTATCTTCTGCTCAACAAGCGACCTCAAAACTAAGTGACTCTCAGCAGTAACAACTTACAGGTTGATGGGGCTCAGTAGGGTGGTGGTTCTTCGTGGCACGGAGGAAGCTGAGGTCACACTTGCAGCCTCGTTCAGCTTGGAGCTTGACTGAGGCTGTCATGTTCACGTCGGCCTCTCATTCTCCATCTTTTCAAGAGCACAAGTGCTCCTCTAGCCTGTGCTAGTGTCTTGCTTCAGAGGGCCAAGCCCGGAGTCTGCGTGGGAGGGAACTAGGCGAGGGCCTGACTCCAGGTTGCAGCTTTCCCCTGGGGCCACCAACGTGATAGCCTAGCGCTTGGGGTCACGGGCTTTTGACATTCTCCGACACTTAGATTGTGGCCTTTAAAACTACAGAGTAACTAAATCTCCTTTTTTTTTTTTTTTTTTTTTTTAACCTTTTCAGAACATATTTTTTACATCTTTTGTTCTGAGTTCTTCCTGCTCCCATGTATACGTGCTCTCTATAAAAGGCTGTTCTTTAGATAGACTCAGTGACCATTTTACTGCTATTTTGTCCTCTTTATGTCCCTTCTGAAAGATATGGTCAGCATAGTAATGGACATGCTAGGTCCCTTCTCTTTTCCCCTGGGTTTATTATTTCCTTTAAATTGTGATCTGGATGACTGAGATACCCTTCATTCATCAGTATTAATTCTGCACCCGCTCTGTTGCTTTGTCTGGGTAGCGGGGTAACAGGCCTTTGTTTTCAAGGAGCTCACATTAGTGTGGGGAGTTCAACAATAGGAAAGTAAATTAAGTAAATAAGAACAAAACCATCTCAGCTAGTGAAAAGTAAAGGAGGCGAGAAAATAAGATGATGTGACAGTGAATGGGGTGGAGGTGGGGAGCCACTTTGGTTTACCTGGCAGATCCGGCCTTTCTAAGGAAGGACATTGGAGCTGAGACCTGAATGATAAGCCACCATCCATCCTGACGGGTAGGGTGACCAACCATCCCAGTTTGCCTGGGACTGAGATTTCTCCGGTCATGGGACTGTCAGTGCTGAAACTAGGACATTCCCAGGCAAACTGAACAGTTGCTCAATCCAGGAAGAGGGAACAGCAAGTCCCAAGGCCTAGAGTTAGGAGGAAGTTTGGCATTTTAGAGGCAGGACAGAAGGCCAGTGCGGTCGAGGGTGTGGTGAGAAAGGGTGAGCAGAGGCAGGCGAGGCTGGGAGGTCTGTGAGTGACAGGCTATGTGGGCCTTGATGGTAGTTTGGGTTTAATAAGCCACTGTGGGGTTCTGAGACTGTTTACATTGGTGAATGATCATTGGCTGGGTGTAGAGAGGAGAGCATAGGGTGCCGAGGTAGAAACGGGAGGCCAGTTGAGAGGCTGGTTCAGCCCTCAGGCTTGAGATGATGGTGGCCTGTGCCTGGGAGGCAGCCAGGAGGGAAGCTTCTTGGCACCACTAACTCTCGCTCTGCTTACTCCTCTCAGCCTCTTCCCCTCCTTTCTAGGTCAGTAGCTTTTCAATCCTGAAGAGCTTCTTTGCCAAGCAGAGGTTCCCAGATTTACCATTCGTACGCCAAACCGCTCTCCTTTTTGCTTCCCCGGGTGCTTTATCAGTTTCTCCGTGTTTTCAGACAGTGACCCGACTAAGCCACCCAGGCGCCCCGCTTCTCGGTATTTTCAAAGTACTTGAACACAATGGTATAGTTTTTTTTTAAGGTCTCCATTGATTTTCTCATGGGGCCAGATTGGGTAATGCTTTTGAATGCCAAGCTTAGAGTGACTGATTTTTATCTTGGATGCCTTTGAAGGGTTCTTTCCAGACTTGTGTGACATAAATAGAGCTATGCTTGGTAAAAGTTGCTCTAGCATGGCGGGGGGGAGGGACGACATGGATGTGTTAAATTTTCAGCGACAGCAGGCTATTTGAGAGGAAATGCCTGGGAGCGGGAGGCAGTCGGAGATGGTGGGACTGAATCTCAGTAGCAGGGATGGGTCTGTTTATAGGAACGTGGGAGTCATACCACGAAGAGGCGAGATCGGATTCAAGCGAGGACGCTGGTTTGTTTATTCAGCAAGGCATTGAGTACGTCTGAGTGCTGAGGAGGTTATGGTGAACAAGCCAGGCCGAGATCCCTGTTCTCGGGGACCTGGCATTCGGTCGGGGTGGGAGGTAAAAGAGTGAATTAATGAGTAAGATAGCTTTAGAGAGCGGTAGGTGCCATGTGGATAGCAAAACAGGGTGACGTGCTCTGGCCTGGGGAGGGGGGAAGGAGATTATTTTTAGATCAGTAGTCAGGGAAGGGGTCTTTGCGGAGGTGGCATTCTACCTGAGACCTGAGTGATTGGAAAGAGCCAGCCACGAGAAGATGTAGGGACAGAGTGTTCGAGGCAGAGGTCTTAGACACCAAAGGTTGGGTCTAATCCTAGGCAAGCTTCTGTTTGAGTAAGTGGAGATGGGGAACCAAAAAATAAGAGAGTAAGGAGGGTGGGGACCGTGTTGGTTCTGCTCACCAGCGGAGTACCTTCCACACAAGTGAGGATTCATATTAAAAAGACACAAAACAGGATCGTGTTCTGGAAGAAGAAATGGCAACAGCACAGCCCACATGGAAGACAAGGAAGAGGTCCATGGTTTTGGTTTTAGGTTACGCACGGACCGTTCAGCACATCCACTTGTTAGAGGGGGCCAAGTTAAGTCGCTATAAAGGGGGAGGAAGCAGGGGCAAGGAAATAGAAATAGCATTTTTTGGACTCTCCAAGAACTCCTCTCTCATATCACTTGTGACTGTATCCTAAGAGTCTCCCCCACTGTGTGCAGCCTTCCCTGGGAATCTTTCCTGGCTGTGCTTCTGAACTTGCTTTCTCTTCTCTGTTGCCAGCCTTTTACATTGGACTCCTTTGCCTTTTGTTTCCTTCTGTGAGCCTTGCCTCTCTGCACTCCTATTCCCTCTGGTCTCTGTACCTCACAGCTGCAGGCCAGTCCCACCCAGCTTTGCTGGTGGCATCAGTGTCTGAGGCTCCAGCCAGATCCAGGAGCCTGGGTCTGGAAGGCGGCAGAGAGATGCCGAAACTGGAGGAGATGTAATTTGAGGCATTTGCCGGTGAATGGAAGTGGAGAAAAGGCATGGTACTTCAGTGGGCCACCCAAGTCTTGTGTAAGGTCTGTGTGTGCTTGAAACCACGGAGAAGGAAGACCATAGGGAGACTGACAGCCAGATAACAGCGCAGAAGGGCCTCAATTAAGGGAGCAGCTAGGGGACAGAAGAGGAAGAATTAACCTTAAACTGCATGAGGTGAGTGCACTTCTTCCTCTGAATTAAGAGGAAAGGAAGGATAAGTGAAGCTGGATACAAAGATACTGGAGTTGGAAGAGAGATGAGTGGGAGAAACTTCTAGTAAGTGGTCTGGATCTTTTTAGCAAGAAAGACAGGTAGGTGCTCTGCTTGAAGTCAAGCTCGAGATCGGTGCAGGAATTTTGGAATCCTCACTGCAGAGGTTCTGCCGGGCAATCAAGTGTTGAAGGAAGGACTGGCGGGCGCCAGCAAGGATCCAGCTGATGTTGGCGCGTATTTTTTAGCAGACAAAGTCTGCCTTCCTCCAGGATTGCTGTGCAGTGCCCAAGCAGCTGGGGCTAATGTTAACTGCTGCTCATACAGAATTTGGATTTTAGCCACTAATTATATTTCAAGAAGACATTATCTTCCTGGTTATACTTAATAGCGAATCAAAAACTGATTGATTTGTTTTCCTCTCCTCTTACTTGTACCTGTCAGAAGCTTGTAATTAGCGAGAGCTGCCTGTGGAATTCAATATGAGGAATTTTAATCAACCTTTTGCAGATCCTATTAAACTTGGCTCCCTGCTTTTAGAATCTGTGCTGTTATGAAAAAGGAAAGCTCTTGAACTTAGCACAGCCTTTCTTTTGTTCTCAGTAGTTTCCATAGAACTTAAGTTTTGAGGCGTACATCTACTCAGGTGCAGGCTTTGGAAATACGTGTTTTTTTCTTTTTTTTTACGTTTATGTGGAGAGACAGAGTGCGGGGGTGGGGTGGGAGGGGCGGGCACAGAGAGGGAGAGAGAGAATCCCAAGCAGACGTGGCACTGTCGGTGCAGAGCCAGATGTGGGGCTTGAACTCACGAACCTCGAGAATCATGACCTGAGCTGAAATCCAGAATCGGACGCATAACCACTTGAGCCACCCTGGCGCCCCTTTGGAAATGTTTTCGAGCAAACGGATCGCGGTGATAATTCTCAAGTAGAAATCTGCCGACTTGGGGGAAACCACTATCTCTTAAGGGCCTCTTTTTCTTTAACTACTAGGTTGAAAATGGTGTGTATGTAGCCAATCCGCTTCAGGAACGTACAATTCTAATGAGAAAAGAGGGCGAATCTGCAAAAAGCATTAACGAGATGCTTCTGAGCAGACTTTCACGCTACAGAGCTTCTCCATCCGCAACGCTGGCTGCCCTCACAGGCTCCACCATCTCCAACACTCTGAAAGAGGACCAAGCAGGTATGCTGCCCCTCACTTACACTGCTTGCCTTGTGTAGCTCCATTCAGCTGTTGACATATATTTTAAGACTTAATTTAAAAAAAAAAAATTTTTTTTTAACGTTTATTTATTTTTGAGACAGAGCATGAACGGGGGAGGGGCAGAGAGAGAGGGAGACGCAGAATCGGAAGCAGGCTCCGGGCTCCGAGCCATCAGCCCAGAGCCCGACACGGGGCTCGAACTCACAGACCGCGAGATTGTGACCTGAGTTGAAGTCGGACGCTTAACCGACTGAGCCACCCAGGCACCCCTAAGACTTAATTTTTAAAATTTTTATTTTTATTTGTTTTTAATGTTTTTTATTTTTGAGAGAGAATGTGTGTGAATGGGGGAAAAGCAGAGAGAGAGGGAAATGCCAAATCCAAAGCGGGCTCCCGGCTCTGAGCTGTCAGCACAGAGTCTGACGCGGGGCTCGAACTCCCGAACCACGAGATCATGACCTGAGTCAAAGTCGGATGCTTAACCGACTGAGCCAATCAGGCGCCCAAGACTTAATTTTTTTAGAGCAGTTTTACGTTCACAGCGAAATTGAAAGGAAGGTAGAGAAATATCCCATAAACCTCCCACCCCCACACACGCACAGCCTTCCTCATTATCCGGAGGGTGGTACCTTTGTTACAGTTGGTGAACCTACATCGAAACAACATTATCACCCAAAGTCCATAGTGTATTCTTGTTCACTCTTGGTGGTTTGGACAAGTACATAATGACATGTCTTCATCATTACAGGGTTATACACCGTAGTTTCACTGCCCTAGAAGTTCTTTGTGCTCTAGCTATTTATCCGTCCTCCCCCCAGTCCCTGGCCACCACTCCTTGTAGTCCTTGTAGTGTTGCCCTTGCCAGAACGTCCTATAGTTGGAGTCACACAGTATGTAGCCTTTTCAGATTGGCTTCTTTCGTTAGTAATATGTGTTTAAGTTTCCTTTATGTCTTTCCATGGCTTAATATATTCAGCTTGTGATTAGTGAGAGGCTGCCTCTTGAATTTGGGTAGTACTTAAAAAAAAAAGTGTTTTTTTTTTTAATGTTTTATTTTTTATTTTTAAGAGACAGAGACAGTGTGAGTGGGGGAGGGGCAGAGAGAGAGGGAGACATAGAATCCGAAGCAGGCTCCAGGCTCTTGGCTGTCAGCACAGAGCCCGACGCGGGGCTTGAACCCATGGACCGCGAGATCATGACCAGAGCTGAAGTCGGATGCTTAACTGACCGAGCCACCCAGGCTCCCCTTGGGTAGTACTTTTTCTTGAATGCTTCCAGTGTGCCGTACAAAGCACTTTGCTTCACATAGTTCACCCTTTTATCTCCTTCCAGTCATCCATTTTCTTATTCCAAAGCAATACATGTTGTTGGTGTGGATGTAAATTAACGTGAATCTGTAATAATTCAAAACCGCTCCGTCTTTATAGATACCTCACTACTGTTAATGTAAATTGACTTCATGTTTAGCATATGATTCATAAACGTAAAAAGCTCATGTTTAGCAACGTCCTCACTAAATACAATCTTGGTCAAGCAAGGAAGAGGCAAACCTTCCACAAGATTACTTTTTCTAGAATTTATCATTTAATGTTTGTACTTTAATATTTTAAAATAGATAATGCCTTTATAGAGTTTGAAAGTAAAAACAATATAAAAAGGCACGTGCAGAGAAATCTTACTGTATCATCTTGGCATATTATACATTTTGCTCCCACACTGCCTCCTGTAGCTAACTATATTTATTAGTTTTGACTTACAAAATTTCTTTTTTTTTTTTATTTAATTTTTTTTTTCAACATTTTTTATTTATTTTTTTTTGGGACAGAGAGAGACAGAGCATGAACGGGGGAGGGGCAGAGAGAGAGGGAGACACAGAATCGGAAACAGGCTCCAGGCTCCGAGCCATCAGCCCAGAGCCTGACGCGGGGCTCGAACTCACGGATCGCGAGATCGTGACCTGGCTGAAGTCGGACGCTTAACCGACTGCGCCACCCAGGCGCCCCGACTTACAAAATTTCTTTATGCAAATACAATTAAAGACAAATTTATGTGTTCTTATTTTCCTCCTTTTCTTAATCAAAGGTAGCCTACTAAGCACACTGCTGTGTACTTTTAAGAAGAGTTCTTAACTGAACTAAGCCTTTGAGAGATTCACGAACGTACACGAACCTCTTCTATAACATCTTAAGTGTATCCATCTCGATTTTCACCAGATTTTCAAGGTCATCTATGACCAAAAAAGTTAAGAACCATTATTCTTGACGAGTTTACAGATTAAATATCAACCATGTGACTCCATAACAAATCCTAAACTGGAGTAAAAGATAAGGCTAGAAAACATGCCACATGTAGAAAAATACATCTAAATTAATATGTTTAATGAATTTAATGCAATTTTATGCTTTAATCCTTTTGTATATTGAAATGTTAAGAAGAAGGAATCTTTGTGATTATAAAGCTATCTGATTACTTGTTAGTGTTAGAATTTAAGGCTAGAATTTTATTTTCACAGGTCTCTATTATATCAAATATAAGTAGGGAAATTACTAATAGTTGTTATAACTTAGGTATGCAGATAATTTGAATGGTAGAAATACTTTGTAGAGGACAGTCCTTTTTCTAAAATAAACAGCTTCCTGACCAGCTGAAGGCTTGATCTGGGTTTATCCCTTGGGAGAAAATTGAATCCTACCCTGTGAACAGTAGAAGTGCTAAAGCAATCTTTGTTGGAGGAGAAAATACGGGAGAAATCAAAAAGAAAACTCAGAAGGCAAGGTTATATTTAGAATTCTGTGAAAACTGTTACTTGTATTTAAAACCTGTGAGTTCCTATGTTTATGTACAGTCTCTGCATATTCATTAACGTGATGTTGCTGTATAAAAATTCACCAGTTATTAAGCTAAGTGACTTCTGACAAGCCAGCATTCATAGGGTCTAGAATGTTTTATTCTGGGATAAACTGATACCTATTACCATGTTGATAAGATGTCTATTAAAATATCTTGGTGAAAATGCTCTGCTCACAGAGTTGCTTATTTTCCAATCATTGCCCCTTTTAGGTTTCTTGTGGAAATTCATGCCCCTGAATTTATTTCCTGAGTGAAGAATATACTTGTTGAGGATCTGGAGTTTTAAAAAACGGAGCTGTTTAGAAACAAGCATTCAAAACAAATATCAGACACATTAGGTTTGCTTTTCTCATGTAAACCATCTAAAGACAATTTGACATCTGCCTAGGCAGTTCTATTTTGTGCCCTGACGGCTCCCTAGGTAAAGCATTCTGACTGACTTAGGAAATCCTTAAATTTGCATTTTCCGATCGGCCAGTGAGGAAGAGAGATTAGCGTGCATTTTATACCTCTTGATTAGAAACAATAATTATTTGTTGAATGACAGTTTATGTCACCGACCCTAAAAAATAGAAAATACATAATGGGTTATCCTAAATCATGCATGTGTAAAATTTGATATTGTGAAAGCAATTCAGAGCGGTTTGTAACCCAAACCTGTGAAGAATTTGTTCTGTATAAAATGGAAAGAGGTCTACTGGAGTGCAGTTTCCCAGAGGAAACACAAACAGAAGGATTCTTCTTTCATTTTGAGATTTAGTCCATGTGAGGATTCATTCTTTTGAAAGAAGTTTTGAGACATAAAGGCGTATTGAATATTGGGAACACCTTTGAAAATGTTCGGCTCATGCAACGGGTGGGGGGGGGGGGGGGGGGGGGGGGGGGGGTCTGGGGCCAGGCTATGGAGCCAGAAGATTATTTCTCCTTAGCTTACCACTTCTTGCTGTGTTTGCTGAATCCGGATATAGCCTTGTTTGAATTTGGGGCCCCCTCGTTATACTCTAATCAAATCTGTGTGTTAAACACCACTATTTTCATCCCTTTCACCAGCAAATACTAGCTGTGGGCTGCCTCTGAAAATGCTGCGGAAGACACCCATCTATACGTGCGGCACGTACTTGGTGATGCTGGTCCCACCGCCAGGGGGCGCCGGCAGCTCTGCCACCCGTTCTCTTTTTGGTGGGACAAGTGGTTTGTCGTCTTTAAAAAGTAAGTGTCTTTGATCTGTGGCACTTTGCCCAATTTGTCTCTAACTTCGAAATTTAAGGCTTTTCTGGGTGCCTGGGTGGCTCAGTCGGCTAAGAGTCCCACTTTGGCTAAGGTCATGATCTGACGGTTCGTGAGTTGGAGCCCGCATCAGCTCTCTGCTGTCAGCGCAGAGCTCACTTCAGATCCTCTGTCCCGCTGTCTCTCTCTGCCCCTCTGCTCGTTCGTGTTCGTTCTCTCTCTCTCTCTCTCAAATAAATAAATGAAATTTAAGGCTTTTCTATTAATGATGTTAAACTTTGTTAAAGTTGTTTGCAGAAGCTATTTGATACCAACACAAAAACTTATCAATACAGTCATAGGATAGGGGGAATTAAAAATACAATTTTTGTAGACGATATAATAATATATTTTGCAAAACAATCCTGTAAAATTGCTAGAAATAATGAGTTCAGGACAATTTTAGAAAACACTCTGTTGCCACAGTATTTACTGATGACCCAGCAAGAGCTCTACCCAGTATGAATAGAGTTCCAAAGCTCTTAAAGAAGTGTGTGAAGTGCCTCCATTTTAGGGCACGTAAACAAAAGGCTAAGCAAAAAATTTGGAACTTAATTTGGAAATTAATGTTGTCAATTAAGTGTATGTGTATTTTTTATAAAAGAGGGAGGCATACTCTATAAAGTGTTGTGATTTTGGCTTCAGAGTAGACAAATAGTTAAATGGACTAAGACGTAGAATCAAAATCAAGAATCAAAAAATATTTCAGGGCGCCTGGCTGGTTCAGTTGGTAGAACATGCCAACTCGATCTTGGGGTCGTGAGTTCAAGCTCCAGGTTGGGTGTAGAGATTACTTAAAAATATTTTAAAAGAATCTTTCTTTTACATGGCCATTTTCTAACTTTCTAAGGGACATCATTTGACCCATCTGAGCCTCAGGTTTCCCACCTACAAAGAATAAAAGGATAGTATCTCACACTGTTGTTTGATGATCATATGCAAGAAAGTTATGTTAGAGTTTTTATAAAAAAACAAAAACCCGAATGTTTCTTTTATATACGGTAACAGTTTTTCTTTGAAATTTGTTTAGAAAAATAAAATGTTTTAAAATCTGTTTTTCATTTCCCAATATTTTCATATTCTGTGCTCTTAAAAATGATTTGCTTACAGCTATCCCAGTAAAGGATTATATTTCACATGTAGACTTTTAAAAAGGCATTTTGTACTCTAAGCCTGAAGATGTAAATTGGACCTCAGCAGTTGATACAAAATCATTTTTCTAATATCAACCTTTGGGCCATTTCAATTAGTTGCATGTGTTTGGGATTTAGATATTCATAATAGCTCAAAACCCTTTCGCCTGTAGAATCCAATTGGTTGGACTTTTTCTCAACAGCTTGTTATCTCTGGCAGTTCATGTGACCACAATGTCCCCTTTAGCTCTTGAATAAATGATGTAAATTTACTGTTAGTCTTTTTTTTTTTTTTTTTTAATACTAGCTTTATTGAGATCTAACTTACCATAAAATCCATACCTTTTAGGTATACTGTTCACTGGTTTTTAGTATATTCAGAGTTGTGTAACCATTACCACTATCTAATTCTAGAACATTTTTATCACTCCATACCCATTAGCAGTCACACTCTTTTCTCTCCTCACCCCAGCCCCTGGCATCCATCAGTCTTTCTGTCTATATGAGTTTATCCCTGGCCTTTTCATATTTATGGAATTATATATATGTTTTTGTGACTGGCTTTTTGTTTTTAAGGTTCATCCATTTGGTAGCACAAAATGATTACTTCATTCCTTTTTATGGCTAAATTATATTCCCTTGTATGGATAGACCCCATTTTGTTGAAATTTGGATTGTTTCTCCTTTCTTGCTATTTTGCATAATGCTGCTATGAACATTCTAGTACAAGTTTTTGTGTGGGCATGTCTTCATTTCTCTTGTGTGTATACATAGGAGTAGAATGTTCGTCATATGGTAGCTATATGTTTAGCCTTTGGAGGGACTGCCCAACTGTTTTCCAAATGCATCATTTTACATTCTCATCAGTAACGTAAAATGGTTCCAATTTCTCCACATCCTCACTGACATTTATTTTCTGTTTTTTTAAAAATCTAGCCATCCTAATGGGTATGAAGTGGTATTTCATTGTGGTTTTGATTTGCACTTCCCTAATGACTAATGATGTTGAACAGCTTTTCTTGTGCTTATTGGCCATTTGTACGTCCCCCTTGGAGAAATATCTATTCAGATCCCTTGTCCATTTTTAAATTGGGTTATTTATTTACCATTAGTCTTATTAAAGTCTTTTTTTAGTCTCTGGCATGGCTTTTTCACTCACTTAAAATTGGCCCCATTTGATTAAAGTAGGACTTCACAGCACCATTTTTTTCATGAGGCTATAGCTTACATAGTGATTCTATTCTAGTCCCGACAAATCCGTAAATACGTAAATTTCTTCTGTTTCCTGTTCCACATTGGTCACTGTGGAGGCTACACCATAAGTGGAAGAACTGGTGCTTGCTTTGAGGAGCTCCTCGTCTGGTCGGGAGAAGTGTTGTACATGTGTGGAACAAGGGGAAAATGGTACACAAGGCCGTATCACTGCCTGAGCGGTGGGGAGACGAAGTGCTGTAGGATGTGAGAGAGAGAGGGTCATTGTGGAGTGAACTAGAAAGGAGATCCGTCCTGAGGTCTTGGGTTTAAGTTGTGCAAAATAGGTATTATTCACGTAAGTGGCCAATGTGGGGAAACCCAATGAAAAAGAGATCTGGGGCAGATGATTTGTTACGGTGCAGGTTGGAACAACAGCATGTAGAAAATACGGTACAGTTTAGGGTATAGCTTGAGTCTGGCGTAGTGAGGACCTGGGTTACAGGGGGGATGGGAACAAGAAAGAGGAGCTTAAGAGACAGGGCTAGAATTTTACGTTTGAAAACGGAAAAGAAATGGTCATAGCGAGTACAGCTGTGCTGGTGTAGAGCCTGTGGAAAGGTTTTAACTCATTTAATTTTCACGATAACTACGTAAGGTGGGTGCTTCTCTAATCTCTACTTTGTACGTGAGGAAACGGAGAGGTTTGGTAAATTTCCCGGGGTCTCGCAGAACTGGTACAACTGGAATTCAAACCCAGAAAACCCAGAGCCGTGCCTGTCATCACCATGCTATCCTATGTTAAGAGAAAAGGCCAAAGTGTCTCCAAGTTCTAGAGCCAGTGTTTGGAGGGACAGCATCCCAGCTCTGAGTGTCTGCTAACCTTTGTTGAGTAGCAACTGTATATAAGATATTTCTCGTTAGTGGTATTTCCTGGTGATGTTAGTGAGCGTAACTCCTCTTGGAATTACCCTTTTGATAATCTGTATTGAAAAATATATGCAAAAGTGGCCATTTGAAAAACACTTTGAGAAATATGGCTATTTTTTAAAGTTTATTAAAAAATTTTTTAGACGTTTATTTATTATTGAGAGACAGAGCATGAGCAGGGGAGGGGCTGAGAGATGGGGAGACACAGAATGTGAAGCAGGCTCCATCCAGGCTCTGAGCTGTCAGCACAGAGCCTGACGTGGGGCTCGAACTCACAAACTGTGAGATCATGACCTGAGCCGAAGTTGGACACTCAACTGACTGAGCCACCCAGGCTCTGTCCCCAGAGTTTATTTATTTATAATAAATAATTATTATATTTATTTATATTTAATAAATATATTATATTTATTTATAAATAATATAAATATTATTTATAAACTCTGTCCCCAGAGTTTATTTATTTATTTAGAGACAGCGTGTGCATGAGTGGGGTGGGACAGAAGGAGAGGGAGGGGGAGAGAGAGAGAATCCCAGGCAGGCTCTGTGCTCTCAGCTTGGGTCCAGTGCAGGGCGTGAACCCACGAACCATGAGATCGTGATCTGAGCCGAAACCAAGAGTCGGCTACTTAACTAACTGAGGAAAAGTATGGCTCACTATTTAAGAAGATGTGACTGTTTTCTTTTTTGTGGTCTTACGTGTGTATTCTGTCTCCTCATTGTTCCCACCAATAGGCAACAACAACAAAAGGTGTGAGTTTTGTGAAAGTCTTGTTAAGAGCCTAAAGTTTAAACTTTGAAAAGTAGGCCATCACCGTAAGGCTTATTAAACAAGCTTAATGTTTGTTTCCAAAGTCCTTGCCTCTAGCTTGGTGTATAACATTTCGGATGGTCAGTTCACAAGTCGCGCCGATCTCATAGATGCTGCTGGAAGCTCGCTTGGGCGTGGTGCTCTTGTACCAGGATTGGGTAAGACGTGTCCGTATTTCCCTGGAAAATTCAAAATTTTAGCAGTTTCTCGCAGAAAAGTCTTGTCATTTCCCTATGGTTTCTATTTTCCTTGCAAGAAAGAATTTTTTGATACTGTTTAATTTTGAGGATCAATGTAAGAAACTGCCATAGGTGAAATTCTTCCACATAAATTGCTATTGAAGATACTGTCCATTAGGTTGTATGATGGTGCCCTTAACAAATTCCCCTCAAATTCATGCTGTAAAAAAGTTTATTTTCCATGAGGAATCAGTATGCTCCTTATTGTTAGGAAATGAACATTATGTAATATATTGGATTTTCTCTTTGCTTTGGCTCCTAGGAAGCTCATACCTAAGTTTGGGCTTGGTTACTAAGGCTCTTATTGGGTGTTAATGTTCATAAGTCCTGGTTTTGATTTAAGCCACTCAAATCCTTTTTGGAATTAAAAGGGTCACATATAAGTCCGTTACCAAGAACTGTCTGTTTCACAAGACTTACTCCATTCTCACGTAGGAGTTAAGCAAAGTAGAAATGGAGTCCTGCCTTCATGCTGATTCCTTCTAATGCTTTGCCAAACAAAGATATGGGAATTAGGGGTATGGATTGTCAGCGGTGGGGAGTAATCGCCTCTGCATTCTGTAGCGGTGCTTTTGGGAAGTCTGTATACAGGCCGATGGTGACTTGACCGGTGAATACAATGTGCTCTTTGCAGGTGCCTGTTACGATACAGTGAACAACATGCTGTGGACGTGCTCAAACGATTATATCGATCAGTGGTGTAATCCTGGGAACCAGGCCTTCCATTATGTCTGCCAGAGACTTGGAGTCAGCCACATCATCACAGAGCCCAAAGGTGAAGTGCACTCATGGTCTTATAGGAAAAGACTTTTCCTTCACGAAATAAATTAGGAGAGAGCACAGCAGTACTAGTAAGTGGGAACATAGGCCAAGCGACAAAATGTGTCAACAGCCTTCCCACTTTGAACTTAGAAACCTGACATCCTTGCTGCCTGGTTGGTTTGTGATTAAATAAACCTGTAAATAGAGGATTTGAGGTAGTCCCATAGACTTAAAATTTTTTTTTTAGTGTTTGTTTATTTTTGAGAGAGAGAGAGACCGAGCATGAGTGGGGTGGGGCAGAAAGAGAGGGAGACACAGAATCTGAAGTGGGCTTCAGGCTCTGAGCTGTCAGCACAAAGCCCGATATGGGGCTCGAACCCACAAACCGCGAGATCATGACCTGAGCCAAAAGATGGATGCTTAACCGATTGAACCACCCGGGCGCCCCAATCCATAGAGTTCTTTAGAGAAAACTGTTACATCACTCTGAAATTGTCAGAACCGTGGTGCAAAAAATGATGATTTGTAGTTGCCATGGGTTATTTGGTGTTTTAATGTTTTACACTGATAACTTATTTATAAACAAACTTATAATTAGATAGAATTAAGTATGTATTAATAACTTAAAAGCAAGTGGCTTCAAGGTCAGGTACAGTGGTATAGAAGAGCACATCCTCCCCCCTTACAGTAATGGTGACAGGGACATAATTACCAAGAGCAACTATTTCTAGGCTCTGGAAACTGACCAAAGGCATATACCAAATTGAGAAGCGAATCCTCATAAAACCACTGAACTTTGGGTAAGAGAAGCGGAAGTCTGTGGTATTCTCAGCTGGGATGGAAGCTCCCGTCCTCCACTGTAATTTTGGTCAGTGCAGTGACCCCCCCAGGGTGTGGCGGGTCATGTCAGTGACCCCACCAGCATGGGGCAGATCATGTCAGCCGGCAGCTTTGCTGCCGGAGGAGGCTGACTCGATTTGGAGCAGAGCGTGGAAAAGACTCCTGCCCAACCCCGGTGCCAGTAACAACACTCGTTTGCGTGGCACGCCAGCTGAGAAGACCAGTGGCTTAGCTGGACTGAGGTTGTGGTTTTGATGAGGGCGAGCAGAGAGCCAGCGGACTAGCCAGAGATGAGCTCCTGAGATCCGGGTCGGGAGAAAGCTGCACGGGGCCTTGGTAAGCTACCTGCACATCTGCAGGTAGAAGAAGTTGGAGAGGACCCAGCGTGTTCACACAGGCCTGGCCGAGCACGAGCCTGTATATACCTGTGACGATGTGAGAGGGCCCGACAGAAATCCAGGGCAGAACTGAAAGCTGTATGAGCCTTGACGTGCTCTCCCCAAAAGAGAGACCCAGACAGGGTGGCTGACTTACCGGCTCAAGGTGTTTGAGCACAACCTTTGACTCAGACTAGGTGACCCCTAGGAAAGCAGGCTTAAAAATAAAAACAATAATGAGAGTAAACAAGTGAAAGAAGGTAAAAACGTAGAAACAAGAATTAAAAAAAACCCAAACCAAACAAATTAGTAGCTACACACTGCAGACAAAACTCAGAAGTGGGACTTAGCAGATAAAGACTAAAGTAGCCTTTCATACATATACTGAAAGATCTAAAGGAAACCCTGTTGAAAAAGATGACTTAAGAATAGAGAATGTCAACAAATAATTTTTGAAAAAAGAACCAGTTGGAAATTCTGGATTTGAAAAGTTCAGTGACTGAAGAGAAAAAAAAGCATTAAGAGGGCTCAGCATCAGGCTTGAGATGGTGGGAAAAATAAATCTGCAACTTGGACCTAGCTGGATAGAGTCTTCCTATTTGAAGAACGGAAAAGGACACTTCTGGGGACTACTGGTCAGGTATTTTATAAAATGTCCTTCGGTTTGGGTTCATCTGATGTTTTCTCACTTTTTTTTTTTACGTTTACTTTGAGAGCACGTGCATGTGAGCAGGGAAGGGGCGGGTGGGGGGGAGGGAGGGAGAGAGAGAATCCCAAGCAGGCTCCATGCTGTCCGTACAGAGCCCCAGGTGGGGCTTGATCAGCGAACCTCGAGATCATGAACTGAGCAGAAACCCGAGTCAAAGGCTGAATGGACTGAGCCACCCAGGTGCCCTGACGTTTTCTCATTGGAACTGAGGTTTTAGAGAGGAATTCCACAGAGGTGAAGTGCTTTTCTCATTACATCCTATCACAGGGTTCATAATGTCAACAGGATTTATTATTATTAACCATGTTAAAATTGATCAGTTGGTTTAAATGCCAGCTTTCTTCACTGCAAAGTTTCTATTTTTCCCTTTCCAGTTAGAAGCCAGTCATTAAGGGGCGCCTGGGTGGCGCAGTCGGTTAAGCGTCCGACTTCAGCCAGGTCACGATCTCGCG
>NW_026057586.1:81616329-81657375 GCF_023721935.1 Panthera uncia
AAAAAAAAAAAAAAAAAAAAAAAAAAAAAAAGAAGCCAGTCATTAAGCCCACACTTATGGGAAGAGGAATTAGGCTCCACGTCCTGGAAGGAAAAGCATCAAAGATGGGCACCTGCGTGGCTCAGTTGGTTGGTTGTCTGACTCTTGGTTTCAGCTCAGGTCATGATCTCACAGTTGATGAGTTCAAGCCCCAAGTGGGGCTCTGCAAGGAGCCTGCTTGGGATTCTGTCTCTGCACCTCTGCCTGCCCCTCCCCGACTTGGGCTCGCTTTCTCCCCAAATAAATAAACATTAAAAAAAAATCAGAATTTGTGGACATATGTTAACTATGTTAATTACCACAGTAATTAATACTTTAAGGAAGGTGATACTTTGAGGCTCTGCAGTTATCTGATCAGATTTTTTATTCTTGAGATTTGGTAATTTGTGTCTTTCTAGAATTTGTGCATTTCATCTAGGTTTAATTTTTTTTTTAAATGTTTATTTTTGAGAGAGAGAGAGAGAGAGAGAGAGAGAGACAGATTGTGAGTGGGGGATGGTCAAAGAGAGAGGGAGACACAGAATCTGAGGCGGGCTCCAGGCTTGAGTTGTCAGCACAGAACCCGATGCGGGGCTTGAACTCAGAAACAGTGAGATCAGACAGACCTGAGCCGAAGTCGGATGCTCAACCAACTGAGCCACCCAGGTGCCCCTAGGTTTGATTTTTTTTTAAATGTTTTTATTTTTGAGAGACAGAGCATGAGTGGTGGAGGGGCATAGAGAGAGGGAGAGAGACAGAACCTGAAGCAGGCTCCAGGTTCCGAGCTGGCAGCATAGAGCCCGATGCGGAGCTCGAACCCACAAACTGTGAGATCATGACCTGAGCCAAAGATGCTTAACTGACTGAGCCCCCCAGGTGCCCCTAAGTTTTCTTATTGTTGGCATAAAGTTGATCATGCTATTTCCTTAGAATTAATTTTCATAGTCAGTGGTAATGTTTCTACTTATGTTCCTGCTTCCGGTATGTGTGTAAATTTACTAAAAACCATTGAATTGTGCACTTAAAATGGGAGAATTTTATGGTATGTAAATTGTATCTGGATAAAGCTATTGGGGGATAAAGAAACAGCAAAAAGAAGAAAAAAGTCAACTATATATCAGTGCCTCCCTAATGATCCTCTCCAAGCCTCTTGCTTGGAGACTTTCTCTCCACTTGTATATCTGATCGATATCTCCAGCTTGTCAAAAACAGACTTCCTGGCTTTCCCCTTCTCCAAATCTATACCTGCTGAATCCCCTGTGTGCTAGTAGAGGGATCACTGTGCCTTCATATGCAGAGCCCGCAAATTTAGGGTCATCTAAGACTTTTTTTTGACACCTCATATCCAAATGGACACCAGCAAATCCTGTCCGGTCCTACCCTCAAGAGGTATCCCAAATCCAACCATTTTGCACCACCCGGGCTGCACTACCTCTTGCCTAGGCATTGGTTTTACTTTGCCATATTCTCATAGTGGCCCGCTCACTGGTCTTCCTGCTTCCTCCACGGTTGCCCTCCGCCCCTGTAGGCTCGTTTCCGCCCGGCAACCGGTCTCAGTGTCAGGAGTCAGGTCTGTCCCTCCTCTGCTCAGACTCGTCCACCGGCTTCCCATCTAACTCAGCATAAAAATCAAAGACCTTATTTATTTGGGTAGGTCCCAGAGGCTAGCTTTCTGAAAGTCTTTGGTGAGGACGAGTAGTATTAACCCGAATTCTATTGTCCTAAAAGCAAGGGACTCAAAGACAAAAAGAGAACTGGCCCTCCAGTTAATATACAATTGAAAAGTTTAGTTTTGGCCAAGTTCACCTTCTCTTTGGTTTTCCTTGAGTCCTTCCTCATAGTCCCCAGTGCCCACCAGCCTTTAGCAACTCCAAGGTCCCCCTACCCAGGCCTGCCTCTCCCAGATTGCTGCTTTCCTGTTCCTGGTAGGCAATTAATTTCAGCTGCTTTAAGGGGGAAAAGCAGGGTTGGGTTTTTTTGTTTTGTTCTGTTTTTCACTCTGCCTGTTTAGATTACTTTCACATCCATTTCCTGAATGGCTGTGACCGTCCATGGGCTGTTTATTATTATGTAAGAGGATGCTTGTGAATGCTCACAGTTGAACTGATGGCTCTCTAGGTTGTGGGGACTGAGATAAAAATGTTGAGGTACCGTGGGAGGAGATATTTGTGGACCTGGGAGTGGGGATGCGGTGGGGGTGGTGTTCCATCACAGAGAAGTCATAGAAGGTAGATTTTACTAGATTGGTTGCAGCATGGCCTCTGAGCGGAAATGACCTGAATGCAAATCCCAGCTCTATACTTAGTATCTGTGTGACCCAGGGCGAGTTACTTAACCTCTCTGACCTTGATTGACTCCTCTACAAAACAGGGCTAAAATAGTCTAAGTTTATAACGGTATTGTAAGGTAACGCATGTAAAACATTTAGCCTGTTGTCCGGCATATAGAAAGGGCTCTCTAAGTGGTTAGTCGCTTCTGCCCTTTAAAAATGGGGATTTCCTAGGGGCGCCTGGGTGGCTCAGTTAAGCGTCTGACCACCTCAGACCCTCATCAGGCCATGATCTCGCAGTTTGTGAGCTCGAGTCCCGCGTCGGGCTCTGTGCTGACCGCTCGGAGCCTGGAGCCTGCTTCAGATTCTGTGTGTATCCCTCTCTCTGCCCTTCCCATGCTCTGTCTCTGTCTTTTAATAATAAATAAACGTTAATTTTTTTTAAAAAAAATGGGGATTTCCTAGCGTTTGCATTTTCGCCCCAGCACTCTGTGGCAGGGAAAAGGATTCTCCAGAGGTAGTAGAAGAGACGGGAGCCAAGATCCTCTGTCCTAGTATGTGTGTTCCTTTCGTAAGTCAGAGTTCTGCTCCTTGGAGGCCACCCACGGAGATGCCTTTCCTCACTGAGTTTCTTTTTCATTTTCTAGAAGAGGCTATAACCACGAATGAGGTTATAAACCAGTTACTGCACCATGTGGGTGCGATGTGCATACACCAACTCAATCTTCTTGCCACCAACCCCAATCTTCCAATCACAAGTGTCTTGGGCAAGCAGCATCCAATCGAAGCCCACCATCTTAGCAGTATTTGTGACATTATGGAGAAGGCCATGGTTAACGGAGATACTTGTATTATACGCTGTATTCTCGTTGTCTTTCAGGTAAATGCACCGTTTCGACGTAAGATAATAGAGAAAAAGAAACACAAATCTTGGTTTCAGCCAGCTAATTGCCACCAAAAGAGAAATTTAATAACATTCCCGTCTTGCATCATAACCACACTCTAATCCTGTAATTAGAATGATAATCATATTCGTTGCACTGCAGTTAATGGAGTACTGCTATATACAGTGAGCTATAGCTCACTGCAATTAATAGATGTAAAATATTTACTATAATTACACTATTACACAATAGAAGAGAGTGTGGTGAAAAATCCACCTGGATGTCTGTTCATAAGAGTATCTACTCTGTGCTTTTTTCCGTAGGGATAATTTTATCCCTAGTAGAATAAGCATTTTTAGATCTACCCCTTATGTTTCCGTAGGTGGTATTTAAATTTTTCTTCAGCCCACAAACCGAAAGAAACCGAGACATCATTCGACGGTCTGGATTGCTGCTTTGGCAGTTGTTGATGGCACCAAAGGATCAAATTTGCCCTGAAATTCAGAAGGAAGTCTGTCTTGCCATCAGGTAATCATGATTTTCTTCATGCTTTCTGCAAAATGCGTCTCCTGTGCCACCCTCTACCCTCTGTACTCTACTGGCTGGTAGCCTGGAAGTCTCTGACCTCATCCCATAGTCAGGGCCTCGTGCACAGGGGATAATTTGGCCAGAGAGGGCTTGTGGCCCCACTCCCAGAGGCCCCAAGCCACATAACTATGTGTCCTCATCTTACCTTTTGGATTTTAAAAGAAAGAAACCAATTTTTTTTAACTCTTTAATTGGATATTTTGATGGTTTGCAAGTGAAGGTTCCTGTCATTTGTGGAGAGAGTGTCCCAAAGCGACTAAGAAGCCAGTCTTTTGGCAGCCGGCAGACCTGGGTTCTAGTCCTTGCTCTGCCACTTACTAGCTCGGTTTCAGGTTTCCTTTTCCTTAGCTATAAAATGGGCATAAAAATAACACCTACTATGAGAGTTTGTGAGAGCTTCATAAAATGCAAAGTACCTTTTAAATTCTGCTTAAAACCTAAAACCTTGTTAGAGAAGAGGGCAGAATATATGGGCCATTTTCTGTTTGTTATTATTTAATATTGTTTAATATTTAATATTGTTTTCCGAGTGCAATGAACTGTTATCCAGGAATATAGTTTTAATGTGACCAAGTATAATTTAGTGACCAAGGGACAACTGAATGCTTGGTCTGCAAGAACTGTGTGATAGGGGTGAACAGAGAGGGAGGGGATTTTTTTCCTTCCATAGTTGATTATGCTTTGGGTATCTTTTGTAAGTTATTTAAGTTTTTTTTTTTTTAAACGTGTGTTTATTTTTGAGAGAGAGCGTACGCGTGCGTGCTTGAGAGGGGAAGGGGCAGAGAGAGAGAGGGAGACACAGAATCCAAAGTGGGCTCCAGGCTCTGAGCTGTCAGCACAGAGCCTGACGCGGGGCCTGAACTCACAAACCACGAGATCATGACCTGAGCTGAAGTCAGACGCCCCTGTTTTCTAATTTAAATCTAGTGTCATGAGGAAACTTCTGGAGGTGATGGCTGTGTTCTGACTATGGTGATGGCTTCATGGGTATACCCATATGTCAAAACTTGTCATATTGTACACTTGAAAAGTGTTCACTTTATTGTGTGGAAACCTCACAGAAAAAAATAAGATTCTGGCACCACTTGTGATGCCCCTCTTGCCCTTTTGGAAAAGCTGAGATTTAGAAATCCCACTTCCCAAATGCGCTTTTGGGCACAGTCTGCTAATATCTACCTGGCCCGGCTACACTGACTTTTTTACAGCTCAGTTCTCTCTTACCAGTTCCATATCCAGCCTCAGACAAATTCTCATTCTGGAAACTCGCAGGAGAGGGAGCCTGTTGGTTGCTGATCAGGGAGGTGAATGGACTGTATCATGACGCTGAATTTAGGTTCAGCCACTTTGTTAGTCATGAAACTTCCCTCAGAGTTTCATGTAATCACTGGCATCTTTAACATAAGTGCAAATTAAAATATTTAGAGTTTGGATTTTCTAGAATATTTGTTGAAAAGCTTTTTGACTTTTCTGTCATTTCAGCTCTGGCTTAAATATCTTGTACCCAGGTGAAACCGAAATCAATAACTTACTTAAGCTGGTCTTAACGGAAGGTGAGAATTATCCCTGACTTCTTGAACAGCCATCCCTTTTTTTGTCCTCGAGGAACCAACTGGATTATTATGATAATAGACCTTTCTTGTTTGTTAGTATTTGTTAGTATTTTTTTTTCAAAGTTCACTTTTGAAAGAGAGACAGAATGCGAACGGGGGCGGGGGGCAGAGGGAGGGAGACCTAGAATCTGAAGCAGGCTCCAGGCTCTGAGCTGTCAGCACAGAGCCTGATGCGGGACTCGAACCCACAAATTGTGAGATCATGACCTGAGCCAAAGTTGGATGCTTCATCGACTGAGCCACCCAGGCGCCCCTTGTTAATTTTTTTTTTTTTTTAATGTATCTGCACGTACACCAGTGCTTCAACTAGATTGAGAGGAGAAACCCTGTTCTGTGTATCTTCAAGCCTTTATCAACCTTTTTTTATCCATGCCGCTTAGCAGAAGGTGCCTGATAGTAGAGGTTTAACGTGCATTACAGATAATGACTTCTTAGGGGTTGCCAAGTCCGTTTGTTTCCTCCATACATTAAAACCCAACTTTTAAAGTTAGATCAAACAACTACAGCAAAGCTCACCCTGTCAGAGACACTCTGTGTTTATAAGCAGCGTGAGTTTAAGGAATTAGAAATCCCGCTGTGTGACATATGAAGAGGCAAACTACAGCTAGATCAGGATGTGCTGGTTGAAAGAAGTCTGCTTGGTTTGTGAGGTTGTTTTTGCTGCTGCTCTTTGTGAGAGTACGTGTGCCTGGCGCCCCTACATCGTCAACAGTGTGCTCATTTGAAAACTTGTTTTAATAGCCTCAGTTTCCTAAGTGTAATCACCAGGGTCATTCACGGAGCTCTGTTCTGTGTCAGGAGAGAGAAACAGCGGCCTCTCCCAGCTGCGGGATGTGATCTTAACCAATTTAGCTGAACAGCTTCAAAACAACCGATTTGGCAGCGAGGAGGATGAGCATTACAGGTGACCCCAGTCACGCTGTTGACTGATAGCCTTCTCTTTGTGTTTTTCTCAGTAACTAATTTACATTAAATGCGTTTGAGCAACTTAAGTCTCCTATAATATCTAATATGATAATTAGCATGTTAAGTTGAAATCACGGATCCATCAAAAGATCATATATCCCACACTTGCCCTAAAAGGCGATGATAGCATTTTTCAGTTTTCTCGGCAAAGTACTCAGTGGAAAGAATGGATGGAACTTATTTAAACATCTTGGTGAAGGGTGCCACCCAACTCAGTGGGCTACGGGAGAGGGCCAGGGTGAGGGTGTGGGTGAGCTGGGAAGGGGAGGAAGGTGTTGGTTTTCTTTGCCGTTTATAAAAGTAGTCAGACTATGTCCTTGGTTACCGTTTTGTTTCTTAAGTTGGATTTAGATAGTACACCTAGTTGTTAGCATTGTTGCTGAGGAAGATGATATACTTACAGAGCCAGTGAATTTTGTATCTCCTGTTTGTCATCTCATTCCAATTGTGTAAAATTTATCCTTTTATTAAACCATACGTATCTTATTGTTACATTTTTCCTGCATTTTAAAGACTAAATGATGAACTTTTACACTACATTCTGAAGATTGTTGTACGGGAATCCTGTATCTTAATCACCAAGTGCCAAACTGTCTCTAAAGAGGATTTTCAAAAACTCCTTTCGACTGTGCCTGTAAGTAAAAATGTGTTTAATGAAGCCAAATGGTATCAAGTGTCCCTGTTTTCATGTTACTGTATCGAGGTGTGTGTGTGTGTGTGTGTGTGTGTGTGTGTGTGTGTGTGTGTACACGCTGACGTAACGCACTCTCCAAGGCAGTCTTAATTGACGGAGTCAGTGGGTGACTGTGTTTGTCCTGGAAATACAGAACCAAACAAACCCACTTGGATCGCTTTCTCTAAGATTTTATTCCCCCTGCTTTTAAATGTCTTGATGCAGTGAATCGTTTGACTGAATTTGGATGTTTTCGTTTTGTTTACATAGTGAGGATTGTCCTCCCTGTTAACTGTTAATGTAGTATCGTTTTCTAAAACGTCACGGTTCCCCAGAGACTAGAAAGAACCTAGAGATTCTTTCAAGGTTCTAGTGGACTCTTTTCTAGTGGAAATTCATGAGAGGGGGAGAGGGTGGGAGAAATTCAAGTAAGTATCTGAGTGACTAGTGCGAATTAGGCAGCAGAAGGCAGAAAGGTGAATGTGTCAAATGACATATCAAAAGTCATGTGGAAGTAAGTCACCTGAGAAACTAACCTGGTCTGTTTTCTGTACTTTCTCTTCTGCTTCCCTTGTCCAACCCTTATAAACATGAGGATGACATGAACCCTTTTTGCTGTAAGGTGTAGATCATTTAAATGCCCTTATTTGTATTAAAGGCTGCATCCTCCTGCCTGCGCTATCTGATGGCAGTTCAGAACCACCTTCTCAGTAACACTATTTTGATTAAACCCGATGAGAACGAGGACAGTGACAGCTCCTTGCAGGGAGAGACATTGAAGGTACAGGTAAACACCAAGCTTTCTTCTAACGATGCTTTCTACCCAGTGTGTAAAGGGCAGCTCGACTGGCTAACTCTGTGTATTACGATGTCACATTTCACCCTGTGGCTCTATTGTTGTGAGAGGTAATATTAGGTCACTCATCTCATAGGTTTTTATGTCCTTGCACAGTGGTTACCATATTTGTGACACTCTCATAACGTGTCTCCATGTGCTCGTGTCACTCTTCTTGTGCCTTGTTTATTTCATCCTTTTTTAAAGGACTATAAAGTATTGCGCTTACAAGTGATCTCGTACACATCTGAAATCTATGCATATAGAGATAAAATAATCCAACATTTGAAATAATTTTGACTTTGCGGCTGGTTTATTACATTCTCTCCATTCAAATAACTTAAAAAGGTGGTAATTTTCTCACAACCTTTATATTGAATAATTTCTAAACCTACGGTTCATTTCATTCTCTGTAATTATTTTTAAGTTAGCTTCTATGTAAACTCAATAATTTGTTCCCACATGGCAATTTATAGCAATCCAAAGATTTTTTTTTATAGCAGTGGTGGTTATAATTTTGACAGATGCTGGAGGCTGTTGCTTGCATTGTTGTGTAGAATTTCTTCTCTGTGAGAGAATCAGAGAAATCGATAAGAACTTGGTTCTTCTCTAACGTGTTGACTGAAACACAGTGAGAAATTTACCGAGGAAGCGATAGAGATAAAAGCCATTATGCTTCGCCCTTTTCTTACTGCTTTATGCGCTCATACTCTACAACCCATACACTTGTGAATTCTTGAGTTGATCTCACTGTATAATCGGTTTTTAAATAGGCAAAAATGCAGGAATTAATCTTTTAAATTGCTGATACTGTTGATTAACTTTTCTTGCCTTAGTTTCTCAGTGAAAAAGGACACTAAGTCTCCCTTGCGAGGTTCTGTGAGGCTCAGAGGAGGAGGCATGCTAACCGCACGCACTGTGCGGCCACAGGGGGCGCCGTCAGCACATGGCAGCTGATGGGATCCGTGTGACTTAAACCCTGGTTTAGCCTGTCAGTTCAGAATTCCTTTTCTCTTCATGATAAAAACATCTTAATAATTGCAAAGAAGGCCCCAGAAAAGTCCCAACAATGGAAGCAAGTGTTTTCTATTTGAAAGGCTAAATTCTCTAAATTCTTTAATTAATCCACGGAGAGAAATACTCTTGGTAAAGGCAGAAGAGGCAGAGTTATCCAGTATCTCTGGGAAAAATGAAAAACCCAGATTTCACCTAGAAGGTTAGGTTGGTTGTATTTTTTCTTAACAGAAAATAATTGTAAGCTAAACACTTGTGTGATTTTAACGAGTGCTTTTTAACACACGATTTAGTATTTGTATGCCCACGAACTCTCTAATAGTTAATTTTAATGTTCGATAGCTTGTAACTGGCTGCTACTTCAATTGAATTTTTAACTTGCCTGTTTTCAAGTGTGATGGTTTACAACATTAAGTAAAAAGGTCACTTGTACTGTTTCAGAATGTTGTGTTTTTGTCTCATTTTATTCACCGCCTCTACACGCGCCTTTTACTGTTCTGTTTTTCTCTTTAGCTACCCTCATACCACCCAAGGCAATCTTCCACCTGGACAGTTTCTGGGCTGGCCACCGGGAGCTCTCTTGTGCTGGAGGGGATGGGAGAAATGCCTTTTCTCCCAGGGACTCGGTGTGCTCCCCGTGAAATACTGCGTATTTCTGTCAGCACTCCAGACCTTAGCCTCCCAAATCAAATTGCTACTTGCCATCCTAGCGGAACTTCCTGCTTTGGGCTGATTCTGGCCACCTCATTATTTCGTTTGGAAATGCATCATTAAATACATCATTTCGTGTTGTCGTTGTGAGTGTATGTTCGTCCCAAAGCCTAAAAATAATATTGTGATATTTTCTACCTAGGAGCTAAAGGTCAGTATTTTGGCTCTTGCCACCCAAATCCTGACTGGATGTGATGAAGTGTTGGAAATGCTACAGCAGGTCACAACTGCCCTCATAAATAGTGACCTAGCTGACCGTGAGCAGAGGTGAGGAAATGGGTCGTGAGCTGTGGCCTGCTGCCCTTCAGGAAGCAGAATTGCTTATGAAAGCAAAATCTCTTAGAACAGAACATCAAATGTTCATTTAACATAGAGGGATTTTTGTGAGACTAGGTTGAAATGGCAACTGTTTTCAACGCCAAGTGCAATCGAACTCTTTAATGGTGCTTTTAGGTGAGACTGGGCCGCCAGCCAGAGTCTGAGGGGGCGGCGAGGCTCTGGTGCACAGCCTCCCCGCCGACATTCGGGTCTGCCACCATCATCGCCCCCAAACTGGCCCTTCCTTCCATCATCTAGCTCAGCGGCACATGCACTTGGTGTCCTCGTGATAAGTACTTTAGACAGCCAGGTGACTTAGTGACACAGAAGATTAACTGCCATGCGAAAGATGACGCTGACATAATGTCTTAAAATTTTACTGTGATTTTACTTCTTCAAGTATAGGAGTGACCTCTGTAGAGGGTAATCTTCTCTCTCCCAGTAATAAAGCTCTTTCTTAGCCCTCCCCATGAAAATTTCTGCTAATGGTTTGCCGTTACATCTGTGTGTGATAATGATTTTAATGTTAGAGATGCTGATCCAAAACAACCCCTCAGTGTAATTTTTCCTCTGGTAACCCTGTCTGTCCCCATGTCCCTTGTTTCCTGCCCATTCCCAGAGAGTTGGTGGCCACATTGGAACTGGGGGCAGTATAACCCAGATAGGCATTGCACGAGGGCTTGTTAAGTCGTATGGGGCCCATTTGCTGGGGCTTGTGGTACAGATTTGGCCTCCTCACCCCCCACCTGCCCCCCACCTGCCCCCCGCCTGCCAGGGAAGAGAGAGAGTCTGAGAGCCTGGGAGATGGGAGGTCTGTTTCTTGTTCCAACCCCAGTACCCCAAGTAGCCTCAGAGAATTTCTATAACCCACGTCTTTCTTTGGGTGAGTCAAATACCTTAATTCTTCTGGCAGAGGATTGGGATATTAAGAATGTGATTTTAGGTAATCATTTTACAATATATACATCTATCAAATAATTGTTATACACCTTAAATTTATACACTGTTCTGTCTCAATAAAATGGGGGGATGTGATTTTAAAGACAAAAGAAAAATCTGTGTTGTAGCTAGTTACTTTCTCTCTGTCGGAGACTGCATACAGCACAGCGATCTAAAGTTCCAGTGCCAAGGGAACTCTGCCTGTGGTAACTACCTAGAGTAGCCGTCTGCATGTTAGAACCCACTGATAAAGTGCTTCCGAGGTGCTGTGATACGCACCGTGTCAACTCAGGTTGACAGTGAAATCTCTTACTTGGTTTCTGTTCTCTCCCTCTCCCTCAGTGGTAGAAGGTGGGAGATTTGTGGACCGAACTGCCGTAGCTAGAAGTGCTTAAGCAGTTCAAGGAAATGCAGTTTAAGAGAATTTGTCAGATAAAGAGGACGGTTGCTTCTTCACGTGATTAGGAATTGCTTAAGCCATTGTTTTCTTGAACTTTTTGTAGGTTAAAAGGCTTGGAACAAGTTACTAAGGCTACTATGCTTGGTCACCTTCTTCCAGTGTTACTGACTTCCCTGATGCATCCAAATTTACAGACTCTGACCATGGCCGATGCCCTGATGCCTCAGCTGGTCCAGTTGGTACTCTATACCAGTCAGGTACGGTCCCTGGTGTGCCAAAGTGAGCTGCTCTTCGGCCCGCCCACCTCTCGCGTTGCGGCCGTATTTATTGAAGGCAGAGTAAACATGGCCATGTCTTTCAGAAGCCAAGGGAAATAATAGTGGAATGAAGGAAAACATAATAAAAAAGAAACCGAAATATTAAGGAGAAACGTTTTGTTTGACTAAATTACTTACTGCGATCTTCTAGCAAGTGTTGATCACTGGTCAGCTGTGAAACTGCTAATCTGCAATGCTATCTATGGAGATCCTACCATTGTATTCAGCCTCCTGAGGCCTTGCGGGCTATCGGTGACTGATAGAAAGGATATGTGCCATGACAGCATTAAATAAAATGATATTGAGTGGTCTAAGTCTCAAAGCATTTCTTCGTGAAGGAGGACAGACTAGGATTGTAAAAAGATGACTTAAGTGAGAATTCTAAATTTGGCTGTAGTACCATCCAGATAACTGACAGTAAGCACTTTAAGACATGATGATGGTTTTGTGTTTCAGACGGCTTTGCTGCTTAAAACCCAGTGTCCAGTTTTTGCCGAGGTGGGCTGTTCCCCATGTGGTGCATCAGACCAGAAGGGCAGGCTGTTCCCCGATCAGAGGTGAAAGATGCTGCTTCCTTGCTGGAACCCCTGCCTTGTTTTCTTCTGGTGAAAGCCTCGTTCTCCTTTTACGACACTGAATTCTAGCAAGGATTTTGTAACTGGGAAAAGAGACTTTAGGGTCACGTTTTCCAGATAATTCTAGAATTGCTTTATAGATTTATAGGATCAGGTGAGAATAAATTCCCCACAGATCAAGAGATTAAAGATTGACAGGCTCTCCTATACCAACGATGGCGATGTAAAATACTATGACTTTGGCAAATAGGTTGACAGTTTCTTAAAAAGTTAAGTGTACACCTGCCACATGACCTAGCTATTCCACCTCTAGGTATTTACACAAGAAAAAGGGAAGCATAGCTTCTTACAAAGACTTGTATATGAAGGTTCATAACAGCCTTACTTGGAGGAGCCCAACACGAGAAACAGCCCTAATGTCTATCAACGGGGGAAGGGATAAATGAGTTGCAGAGTATTAGAATATTCCTACGACGGAATCCTACCCAGCAATAAAAGTGAATGAATGGTTGATACATGCGACAATAGGAACGATTTCAGAATCCTTATGCTGCGCAAAAGAAGCCAGATCCCCTCAAAAAGAACATGCCATATGATTCCCTAGATAGGAAACTATAGACGATGTAAACTCATTTCTAGTGATAGAAAGCAAAAAATGATTGCCTGGATTACCAAGCGAAGGAAGGAAACTTCACTAGTGTATACCTATGTCCAAACTTACCAAGTTGTACACTTTAAATATGGGCAGTTGATTACGTGTCAGTTACACCTATCAGAGCAGTCTTCAAAAATGCCAATCAGAAAGGGGCGACTTTGCAGGTCTCTCTAGAAGAGCGTGGTATCCAGTGCAGCTTTGCGTAGTGACGCAACTTTGCCCCCGTGCTGTCCGGGATCATCAGCCATAGCCACACGCTGTTCATGATGACTTGTGGTGTCGCTCATGTGATGAAGAAACTGAATCTTAAATTGTTTTCAGTTCAGATTCTGTCTACCTGGCCACACTTGACTCTGTGGCCACCACATTGCTAGTGCAGAGCTGAAAGAAGAGTGTTAATTTCACAAGAGCCAAGTATAGGTCTTAGGAGTTTGTATACCACAGCCTTGGGCTGCAAAGCCCTCGAGGGTTTAATTACAGTAGACAAGAGGACTTTGAAGGCATTCTTCTTTAGCAAAAATTAAAGGAAAAAGTCAGGTAGACTCATGGAGTTTTCAACAATTGACATTTAGATACCAACAAAAGGAACCTTGATAGGATACTAATCCTGTGGGATTTGGAAAGTGACCAATCTTAAGGGTCCTTTATAGCATTTTTTTTTTTTTTTTTTTTTTTTTAAGTAACTTGAGAGTTGGTGAGGTCCTCTCCTGGGCTCTCCTCCTTGAAAAGAGAGGGGGAAATGCAAGTATCTTCTCTAGCGACAACAACAAAAGAGCCTTAAACATAGGAGCTTTTACAGTGCTTCTGATCGCCACTGATACCTAGCATTTAAAAGCTCTGAGGTTGTCAGACTGCGTGATGTGGAAAAGGAGAGCGACATTCCTTAACCTTTTGTATTTTACCATGTGTACCTCTTCTTTTTCCTCTCCACGCTGCTAAGCTAAATCACTTTCTCTGTGTCTGGTTTTAGGATGCTGGAAGAGAAGGAAGAGCCAGGCTTTCTCACTGGTTTAAAGATTCCTGCTCCATGGGCTGCTGGAAAGACCGTGGAAACCGTCCACCCTGTCAGAGACAACTATAAATTTAAAGAAACTGTCCACATCCCAGGAGCTCGCTGCTTGTACCTTAGATTTGATAGTAGATGTTCTTCACAGTATGACTATGACAAAGTAAGCAAGACTGGCTTAGTATTGGTTCCACCGCCAATAGGCTGGTTTCTTAGATGCTTCTTATTTTTCTTTGCTCCTGGTCACCATTCCCGACTTATTTCTGTCTGCAGATGTCTCTTTGGAAAACTTTAAGATACGCCTTGAAGGGTAGTGGTTGGGGAAATAACCAGCATGTCTGTGTTCGAAGAACAGTGTTTTCACAACATGTTGAAAGTGCACTTTCGTAAGCTTTTCAGAGTTTAGATCTGAGAGTCAAAGGAAGTTTTCTTTTGCCTATTGCTTACCTACTGCCTTCCTCCGGTGCTCGGAATTCCTGTGGACAGGTGATTTGCATTCGTCTAGAAAGATCGTACTGCCCGATTCTGGGGCTTCTCACGTATTCTTTGGGAGAAGATGGCCTTTTAGAAGAGTTTCAGATGTGCTAGGATCTGTTTTCTTTTTATTATTTGTTCTTTGTTGTCAGTACCTCAGGGCCCACATAGATTTTGAGGAAGAGTAGTTTCTGACGTGTAGTGGCTTGATAATTTTAAGTGGAAGGAAACATTTGAGGGGTTGAAGTGTTTTCTTCTGTTTATGTGGTTGTGTTGCAAACCATCATGTTGAACTTCTGAGGAAAGAGGAATGTGACTGTGACGTGTAACCTCATAAAAGAACAACCGAAGGGTTATCTACTAGCTTTGTACGTACGCAGGACTATTTTTATGTAGTTGTATGTAGATTGTTAGCTCCTCTGTAGAGTGTTAGGGTGAAAGGTCTTAAATCCTTCCAGGGGAGATTTTTAGGTTAAATAATAAAGGACTTCTTAACTGTATGTACTCTGAGGTGGTGAAACCCATCACTGAGCAAATGATAGGGTCCCCTTCCCCCTTATCTTTTAGGATAGTGAAAACTGTCAGGTGTCGGGAGGGGCTTAAGATACGTCTCCAAAACTCAGGTTAGCTGGAAGCGGGAGAATTTAGAAAATGGTCTTTCATGGGCCTTTCAAAAAAGAAACGTCTTGCCATCAGCCTGCCCCACTTCATGGCTCCTGACATCAGCTACCCCCATTTCCTAGATTCAGGTGATAGGACTGTTGAAAATAGAAATGGAGAGGTTGCCATATCAGTCGGTGTCATTTTGTTTCTCCTTTAAAACCAGTGATTCGCATCCTCTGACCTACGCTAACCAACACCTGCGGTAGACGTTTAGCGTTAAATGTGGAGGCACAGGGAGGCTTCCTACACAGATAAAAGGAACATTTACTTTTCCAGTGGTCCCTGGTTGGTATCAGCAAAAGGTCCAAAAGGGTAAGAAAGCACAACATGATAAGTGTCAGGGGCTAAAAATGTAGCCTCTAGATCCAAACTGAGCTCTCCTGTGCAGTCAGAGGTGGTCAGAGTGCACATGAGAAGACAGGAGTTGGAGTTTACGGAAACCAGAGCTTCATTCTTCCCAGGGAAGTATTTGAATGCCAAGGGACCTCTAAATATCTCTCCTGCATATTAGAAAGTTGGTTAATTGCACATAAATGAATAACCTTTATTGCGGAAAAGTACTGATCCATGAAAACTGACCCAAGAAGCAGCAGCGCCTTTTCTGGCCTAAATTTATGTCATTTTCTTTTTACCCTATTAAGCAACATTCAAAGGATGTATGGCTTATTTTCAATTTGTTGCGTTTTTAAAAATCCTCATGCATTGAGTTTTTGGGTTTTGTGTTGTTTTTTTGTTTTTTGCCTTTATTTCGTTGTGTTAGATATAACCGTCTTTCCATCTGTATTTGCTCACTTTATTAATTTGGGGGAGGACTTCAGGGGGCAAACTGTACCAGTTATTAATGAGTTATACGTCATTACTTAGCATTAAAATAACTACTTAAAAATATGTGTAATAGCTGAGTAGACCTATGTTAATGTGAGGTCCCCAGGCAGTTAAATTGTGGCAATACCTGTTGCATCCAAACTAGTATCAGTTATACCTTAAAAAATCAGGGAATATTCTGTAATGACATCAGTGCCTGGTTATGAATGTATTTTTAAACAAACACTTTTTTGCAGCCTTTTTATTTGTAGATGTTGTTTTTGTTTTTCTTTTACAGTCTAACAGTATATTTTCTGTTTTGAAGTTGGTGATATATGCGGGGCCTAACACAAACAGTAGGAAGGTTGCTGAGTATGGAGGCAACACACTGGGATATGGCAGCCGTAGTGTCTTAGGAACTGGCTGGCCCAAAGACTTGGTGAAGGTATGGTATCCAGTCAGATTCACTTCCTCGAAAAGAAAACTGAACTCCCGTTCCTTCCAGGCCCGAGTATTAACTCTAATTCCAGAAAAAGAAGAAAAAAAAAAAAAAAAAAAAGGTCTGTGGGTGCTTTTGTTGAGCTGGAGCCATCTTGCCAGGTCTGTAAACTCACTGCCTCATTCAGAATGACCGTCCTTGTAGGGCATTGTCAGACCCCTGTTGGCTCCAGAACTGGCATCCGTTCCCCAGGTTACTCCAGGGACTGAGGTGCCCACGGCATTTCCTTCCCTGTCCATTAGATGAAGGCCTGCTAGTTCTTTCAGCTTGCTTGTCTGCACTCTCCCGTGATGGGCACCCTAGGTTAAAAATGTGGAATCCGTGTTTTCGAATGAATTTGGGCCTTTGGAGCAACAGTAATGATCCTTCTCAGATGGATGAGATTCCAGTCATGCTTTGTAATTTGGGCCCTGGAACTACAACAGATCTACCTAGGCTATGAATATGAGCTGAAATGCCCACTAAAACCTGAAAACCTCTCCAAAGTCTGTTCTGGAAGCTTGTGTCTCGTGTGCGTTACCTACCCTCTTTAATTCAGCGGTAGATAGCAAGTTATGTCCAGGGGTGTAGTTTGGATGCATCCAAATCTGCATCGGCACGACACTTTTAATCGTTCTCTCATTTCCTATGTTTTGTTCATTACTCGTGGTGTTGGTTCCGCAATACAGAGCAAGGTCTCGCAGCACTCTGTTCTTCAAGATCCAGGCCGTTGGCCTGCCTTCCCGGCACAAGTGAGGTGGTGGGGAGGGGGGAGGGCAGAAAGAATAGAAGTCTGAGGAATCGATTGAAATTATGGTCAAGATTTAATCTATACTCCGATCCTGCTGTTGGGTGATCGTGGCCCCGTTTCCCAGATGCCTCGTCCCCAGACTACCTGGTCAGGAGAGACCTCCGGAAGGCTGGTGTCCAGAGGAGAGAGGGGATGGAGTTTGAGTCAAACGTGCGATTGAGAAAAGGAGTGAATTATTGCTGTGGCCCTTTTGAAAGTAAATCTCTGAAATTCATTGCTCTCTTGAAAATCATGTGTCTTTTTTTTTTTTTTTAAAGTGTATTTTCCCCCCCTTAAATTTTAAGGTGGAAGGAGATACAGTCACCTTCTCCTTTGAAATGAGAAGTGGCCGTGAACACAACACTCCCGATAAAGCTATGTGGGGCTTTGCTTGCACAGTTCGCGCTCAGGTACTGGAACCTAACCACCGCTGTGGGCGTAATGTACTTTCTCCTGTGTGCCTTGCTTACAGACGTCATATTTGCCCCGGAGACCGGGCAAAATATGAGCTGTTTCATCCATCTCTTCCATTGGGCAGTAGTAGACTACTTTCATAAGTAGTAGTCTTGTGGACTAAAACTAGCTGTGACCTAAAATCCGTTTAGCGGCACAGAAAGAACCCACTGCTAGGGGCTCCATCTTCAAAGCCTGGAGAGGTAGTCTGCCTCTAGCATCTTTCCATGGGGTGAAGGAGACTCGAACACCTAATAGAAGTAAGCATTGGGATTCCGGGTTTTTAGAGTGGTAGGATCAGATTTTCATTCTATTCTCAAAGGCTCCGTCTCTGCTTAATTGGGTCTGTTATACTCTGTATACGGTCCATTGAAACCCTGTATGCGGGTTCAGTCTACTCCTTTTAGTGCCAAATAGTTACTTCCCTGCCCGTGAATCTATGTGAATTCTTTTCCCAGCCAGAAAAAAATGAGAGAGTGGTAGGAGTTCTACTAGCCCCTTGAGTTGCTTGATTTGTAAAACCTATTTTAGACTTGGAGATGGCTTAAGTTTCACCAAGCTGACACACTCTAGAGCGGAAGTACCTGCTAGAATGGAAGCTCCGTGAGGGCAGGAATCTTTGTTCTCTGCTGTATTGCAAGGGCCTAGAACAATGACTGGTACACAGTAGGTACTCAAATATTTGTTGAACGAACTCAGTATGAGAATTGACAACGTCTTGGTTCGAGCACAGGATGGAGGTGACCCAACGAAGTAGTGATTTATACCTGGATAGGCACAGCAGAGAGGAATCGACCCAAAGAATCTTGCACGTGATTTGTGCTCTCTCTAATATGGAGTCTTATCAGCTCTTCTCTCTCCAGAATTGTGTTCAGCCTTCACTCTGTGCCACCATCTTTCTGCTCATGGTGTTGGGTACTGTGCCTGTGTCCCATAGCGATAGTACTCGACGCTGCTCTGTGAGCCCCTGTGGTTGGGGACCCGTGCAGCGCGGTGCACACGGGTCGAAGCGCCCCGCCGTGCACGCTGACCAGTGTGGTCTGCCCCTGTCTGCGTTGCAGGAGTCGTCGGAGGATGTGTCCGGAGGCCTGCCCTTTCTGGTAGACCTGGCTCTAGGTCTGTCCGTGTTAGCTTGTTCCATGTTGAGAATCCTGTACAATGGACCAGAAATCACCAAAGAAGAAGAAGCCTGTCAGGAACTGTTGCGGTCCAAACTTTTACAAAGGTAAAAGGCTCAGATAGGGCTAGTTTTGCTCACAAAGGCGAAAGAACTTCATGTGGCAAACTACTTTGAGTCCGTTTCGCATCTCATTGTGCATATTGCCTGACAATCCCGAGGGTGTCATTGTCGTTAAGAAAGAAGATGAAAAGTGCCTTTTGGCCCTTACTTTACTAAATTTGAAATTACAGCCTTGAACTGCAGAAGCTTTTCTCCAACCCAAATAGTGCATAATTAAATTCAAGGATCCCCTAAAGGATGAGTAGATGAGTGATAAAGCAAACATATCAAAATGTTTTTTCTAGAATCTAGGCGGCGGGTATATGGGTGTTAACCTTGGAATGCTTTCAGCTTTGCTATATATACTTAAAAGTTTTCATAATAAAATGTTGGGGAGAAGGTAAGTTCCCAAAGATGCGATTTCATAGAATGCTCATTTTCCTTAGCTTCTGGGGAAGGCTTGATGAATACCTAACATATAATGTGATCCTTCAGATGTTTGGTATATCTGCAAACTTTAAGTAGCTCTTTTCAGATGGAAGAGGAGTGAAGATCCTCTTTTCTGTCTGTTCAGGTGCCAGTGGCAGGTGGAGGCCAATGGCGTGATCTCGCCTGCCCTTACTCCAAGCCCATCTCCACTGCCACTGACCATCGAAGAAGACAGAGAATTCACCTACCCCTCTGACGTCCTCGTGCCTCCTGTTGGAAACTACTTTGACCTGCCCCGGATCAGGCTGCCTCCAGGAATCATGATAAAGCTCAGGGAAATTTCTGGGCGTGCTAGACCTCAATTCAGACCAAGTATAAAGTATGTTGCTAAATGGTGCTCTGCTTTTCCCATTGGAAAAAAAAAAAAACAAAACTGTTTAGACAATGGAAGGTGGGGGGGAGGGTGGTAAATTTTTTACAGTCTAGCAAGTGAGCCTTTAATTGCGCATTTACTTATGAATGCTAACCAGATACTCTGGGGAGTACCCCCAGGTGGTATTCCAGGTCCTCAGGTCTCAAGGTGTGGGCCTCCAGCTAACACTGTCTGAGCGCTTGTTAGTTCTGGAGCCCCATCTCCTACCTAGTGGATCAGAACCTCTGAGGATGGGGCCCAGTAATCGATGTTTTGACCAGTTTTCCATAAGATTCTGAGGCATGAGAAGGTTTGACAAGTTATAGGTTTTTCCATGGTGGTTTGACCGTCTACTCCTAGTCCTCAACTTGGGTTTCCTTAGTCCAGAGAGATGGTGAGGGGTCTTTGATGTAGAACATGAAGTTGTGCAGTTGCAAACGTCTTTGTAGTATTCTTGCTTCAAGTCTGGTGGCCTCTGCCCTGTCTTCTGAGACACGATTGCCCATTTCAGGGAGAACAATTTTAAGAATAGTTGAAATTTAAAAAGAAAGAGACAGAAGTACCATTCATTTTCAGCCCAGCATCCAAATATCACAAGCTGTAATGGTGCATAAATGGTGCTAAAGATCTTTTTTTTTTTTTTTTTTTTAAATCCTTAGACCTATTCCAGCTTTAATACAATTCCGACACAAAATATACAAATTATAGAAAATGAAGTCTCTTTAATTTTGATTTTCATTTTATCAGCTTAAGTCAGTTTTGTCAGTTAAACAGTAAATTACTGCCAACTTGATATGAAAGCCATCATAATGTCGTGCCTCTTTATTGTAATAAAGAAGGTGTGGTTTAATGTATTTAATATATTTAAATCAAAGCCTACACCCTCCAACTGATTGAATATGGGATTGGTAATTTGAGAGCATGGCATATACTTGACTCATTTCCTTCGTAATCACAGAGAAGTAATTCAGCCCGATGTGATGGAGGAAATGGTGGTCTCCTGTGTTATTAAGCACTTGAATTTGGTCGATGCACTGCAGTCCCTAATAAATTTCCAGTATCAAGAAGAACATGCTGAGGAATATGACTTACTGTGTAAAATTATGGGAGAGACCTTCAAGAAACTCAATGCCATGGAGAGACAGCTGCAGGTAAGTGAAGGCGAAAGTACTTAGATTTCTCCTACAACTGTTGGAAATAATTTCTTTCCTGGAAATGTAATGAAGTTTTTAAAAAAAAATTGTTCTTAATGTTTGTTTATTTTTGAGAGAGAGAGAGAATCCAAAGCAGGCTTGGAGCTGTCAACACGGAACCTGACACAGAGCTTGAGCTCAGGAGCCATGAGATTGTGACCGGAGCCAAAGTCAGACGCTTAAGTGACTGAGCCGCCCAGGTGCCCCTGTAATGAAGTTCTAAAAGGGACCTGAGGGGCATGTGGGTGGCTCAGTTGGTTAAGCACCTGATTCTTATTCTCCCTCTCAGGTCTTGATCTCAGGGCTGTGAGCTGAGGCCCCACATTGGGCTCCATGCTGGGCATAAAGCCTACTTTAAAAAAAAAAAAAAAGTGACCTGAAGTTTTGAAACATTAGGACTAAGATTTCCAAATTTGCAGATAGCACTTGTTTTAGTTTTGTCCCTATTCTCGCATTGTTTTATTTTTTAATGTACCTATTAGAGTGTTGCAGAATTGGAACAGAAATGGCAAAGTGAGGTTGATGACGCCATGCAGGGGAAGCTGGAGAACAACATGCCCTTCTTCTATGATTACCATTTTAATGAGGTGAGCAAGTTGTAGGCTTGATCACTGGGGCTTTGGTATTTACAGTGCAAAGGTATATATCATGTATGTGTAGAGACCAAATAATGATTCTTGTTGAGATATTGCACACACCAAAATGTATCCATTCTTGACGGAGATTAAATAAGATTGATTAGATCAACGTATCAATGATACAAATAATAAATTATTCATTAGGCTGTTCTTAACTGATTAATAGTTTTATCAGGAAGTTACCAGCAATGTCAAATTTTGCTTCCAAGCCTTCAAAAACAAAAGGCAGTTATAGGTACTGGAGAAGTCCCCAGAAAGTAGTCAGTGCCATCTGTAATCATTAAAATATCAAATAATTACTTACAAATGTGCTCTGGCGTACAAATAGGGACCAGAGGTGGTGGGTTTTCTCCCCCCCCCCCCCGAGATTCTCTGTTCCTTTTAACATGAACGGTAAAACTCAGTTTTTGCAGATCCTGCCTACCATCTTTTCTTGATTTTTCCTTCTTTAGAACAAAATGAAAGAACTAGAACTTCTGTGTTCAATGAAGGAAGTCTCCTTTGATGGAAATGATCTTGAAAACATGGTCCTGTCACTGAGGTTAGTGATGTTAATAACTACACAAAGCTAATTTACTACTGTGATGCTTACACTGTGATGACGTATACTCTTAGGAGATACTTCTTAAAAATCTGATGTGTTCACTGAATATTTGAGTTGGAACTCAGTTTGTAAACATGGAAATTTTTAGCTTAGCCTTCAAAAGTCAGCATAGGTACATCTGAAACTGGGCAAAGGGAGCTGACACTGGTCCGTTGACAAGGCTGCTCCTCTCTGATAGGGAAGGGGGGAAGGGGAGCGATATTTCTCAGCTTTCTTTGGCTTGGTCTCCCCCTATCTTCTCGTATCCTTATAATTACGAAACTTGGGTTTCGGTGAAGCTGAGAACGACTAAATGCACATTAGCCTTTCCTTCCAGGGAGAAGTTCCTACAAGAAGTGAATTCTCTTACTCAGAAACCGTCGCACCCACTGGCTAAAACGAAGACGTTAGTCAAGAGTTTGATGAACCGAGCCGAGCTGCTGTTACATGTCACCATTGCGGCCCAGTCCGGCCTCACAAGAAGCATCTCGGGGACCCCTGCAGAAACTCCGGGTACAAAGCCAGCCCTGCACGGGCTCTCTGCACTAGCCCGTTTGTAGAAAATACACACCAGCTCCTTAAAGAGAAATCACTCTTGTGTTCTCATAGGAAGGAGAAAAAGAAATTTCAGCATTTTTTTATTCTACCTTTTACTTTCTCATCGAATTCATGTGGTGGCTTGTGAGTCCGTCTGAGCGTCAGGTGTGCCTCCTCACCTGCCTTACTCGGTGTTTCTTGGGAGCATCTTGGGAGCCCAGTAACGTGGATTTTTAGTTTTGGGCTTGTTGCTTTCATAGTAATGTGCATAATTAGTCAACATTATGAATCTTGTAATGCATCACATTTTCCTCTTAAAGCCGAGTTTATATTGCACATATAGTCATTATGTGGAACCTTCTAACATCAGTTTCACTGTTTTTTTTCCTGGTCACATTTTAATTGTTAGCCTGAAAGGACATTCCTCAGGAAAATCAATGAGTCTTCTTTCTTAAGCCTGATCCCCAACCCTGGGCATAGCTTGTAATGACCAGTGTTACTACTTTTTTTTTTATTTTTATTTATTTATTTTTTTTAATGTTTCTTTATTTTTGAGAGAGACAGAGACAGAATGTGAGTGGGTTAGGGACAGAGAGAGAGGGAGGCACAGAATCCGAAGCAGGCGCCAGGCTCCGAGCTGTCAGCACAGAGCCCGATGTGGGGCCCGAACCCATGAGCTGTGAGATCATGACCTGAGCCACAGTCGGACGCTCAACCGACTGAGCCACCCGGGCACCCCAACAAGTGTTATTTCTTACCTTGAGAGAGAGGATGAATAAACAGGAGACTCTGTGTTGTCTAACCCGATGGACCCTGCCAAGCAAGCAAACTGTTTTCATCCCAGCTGATGGGCCCAGGGCTCCCCTCGCATGGGAGAGAAGTCCAGGGGGACTCAGGTTTCTGACCCCCTAGTGAAAGGATACTGTTGGCTGAGAACATCCAGGGATGTGTACCAGGGTGTGCAGTGTGATCACATACTGAGACGGTGTGCTGACCACGTCCTTAGTCACACTGAGCTTTGGTTAATTCAAGGTCCTATAGAAAGACTTAGGTTAGTAAGGCTGATGATGCTTTCCAAGAGGTTCTTTCCATCAGAGATCATGAACCAATAGTTTGCTGAGCAATAACATCTTCAAAAACTATTTTTTAAGACTGAAGCTGTCTAACCATTATTTTTAAAATAATTTTTTAATGTTTTATTTATTGGGGGGGGGGGTGGAGAGGGAGAGAGAATGAGTGGGGGAAGGGCAGAGAGAGAGGGAGACAGAATCTGCATCAGGCTCCAGGCTCTGGACTGTCAGCAAAGAGCCTGAGATGGGGCTCGAACTCATGAACCATGAGATCATGACCTGAGCCGAAGTCAGACACTTACCCGACTGAGCCATCCAGGTGCCCCTAACCATTCGTAAGACCAATTCAAAATAACCTTGACTTTTTTTTTTTTCTTAGATGGTCTTAATATGTAGTTTTGTCATCTTCCATTAAATATTCTTCTATAATACAACTAGTTTCCTGGATAGCGTTAAGGAGTATATTTTAGAGGAAGGGCCAGTCGGATTCTAGCTCAAGTGTGATATTTACTCGCACCAACTATGATCAAAGCCAAGGTACTAGCAAATGTCAGTAAATCAGCTGAATAAATCTGGGATTAAAGGGGGAACAAAGGCTGTCTCTGAAAAAAAAACGAAACAAACAAAAAACCAGTATTTGGATTTGTTTCAGTTAAGAAATTTTTTATTCTAGAAATTACTGTCTCTGTCCTCTCTGGCTTTTTAGAACGCTTATATGAAGGTGAACATTGAGAGTTTATGAAATTAAATCTTTCAGCCTTTTTTTGAAACCCAATTTAATAAGAAAGATTCAGTTTTTCACACTAAAATGCTTTTCTAACCCTAATATCTTGATTTTAAAGAATGGGCCTAAAAGTCACCAGTGTGCAATGCTGGCTGGATTAGAACCTCCTAGAGAATCCTGAAGTCTCCTAGAAAGCAAAGAGTATCTTTCTTAGACTGATAGCGTAGCTGTTGTTGCTGTCCTTACAAATCGGATAGCAGATACGCCAACCTTTTTATTGCTTTCTGTTTCAGCTTGTAAATCAGCCTCAGAAACAAAGGTGATATCTCATGCTGTGCGGCAGCCTGTTTTTCTTCGCAGCATGTCGGCTCCTTCTGACCTGGAAATGATTGGTAATGAAGATTTGGAATTTACTCGAGCAAATCAGAGGTAAATGACTAATGGCCAAGGTTGGATTCCCACGTGAGCTGAAGACAGTCATCAAAACACACTCCCTGAATTTCTGCTTTTGTGATCTAGCGCTGTTTTGCTTTCCCATAGGCGGCGCCACGTGACCAGCCACCGCAGCAGCTCCTTCACACTCCTGCAGTCACTGGCCATCGAGGACAGCAGGGACAAGCCCACCTACAGTGTCCTGCTGGGGCAGCTGTTTGCTTTCATCGGCACCAACCCTGACCAAGCTGTATGTCCATTTTGCTGAATACAGAGGAATACCACCTAATGGCATGGGGGCCTGTGGCAGTCAGCAAGAGTCAGGTGGACTTCCTTCTCATGCATTTCAGGTGTCCAGCAGCAGCTTTCTTTTGGCTGCACAGACGAGGTGGCGGAGGGGAAATACTCGCAAGCAGGCCCTAGTGCACATGCGGGAATTGCTGACGGCTGCTGTGCGCGTTGGGGGTGTGACGCACCTCGTGGGTCCAGTGACGATGGTCCTTCAGGGAGGACCCAGGTTAGTTGTTTCTATTAGTTCATACCATCCTGTCTGGAGTGTGCAAGAGGCATTCCAAAGATTATTCATGAGGCCGTATTTTAGACAGGGGTATTTGCTAACGTTTCCCCCTAAAACAATATCTTTATTTTTATTTTTGTAAAAGTATTCCACAATTTTTTTTAACAACTGCAGCATGTGTAACAAAGTCCCTTTATTCCTCCTCTTCTGAATTCCACCCTGTTAACTAAGAGCTTGTTGTATCAACTACACACACATAAATGGCTGTTTCTCCTTGTACACAGAAGTATGTATGTGTGTGATTTTTTTTCCCCTTAATTCAGATTATATTATACTACAATAGAACACTGCATGAGAATTGTTTTGCTCATATATGTTGGATATATCTCTTTTCATGTCATTACTTCAAGATCTGCTTTATAGTTTAAAAAAATTTTTTTAATGTTTATTTTTTAAAGAGAGAGAGAGAGAGAGAGAGAGAGAGAGAGAGAGAGAGACAGACCGTGAGTGGGGGAGGGGCAGAGAATGGGAGGCACAGAATCCGAAGCAGGCTTCAGCACAGAGCCGTCAGCACAGAGCCTGACATGGGGCTTGAGCTCACGAACTATGAGATCATGACCTGAGACAAAGTCAGATGCTTAACCAACTGAGCCACCCAGGTGCCCAACTTTATAGTTTCTTTTTAAAGTTTGTTTTGAGAGAGAGAAAGCACCTGCATGAGTGGGGAGGGGCAGAAAGAGAGAATCCCAAGAGGACTGCACTGTCAGTGCAGAGCCCAACATGGGGCTCTATCCCGCAAACCGTGAGATGCATGACCTGAGCCAAAATCCAGAGTCAGATGCTTAACTGGCTGAGCCACCCAGGCACCCCTGCTTTATCATTTTTAAAAAAAAAATTTTTTTTTAACATTTATTTATTTTTGAGACAGAGAGAGACAGAGCATGAACGGGGGAGGGGCAGAGAGAGAGGGAGACACAGAATCGGAAGCAGGCCCCAGGCTCTGAGCCATCAGCCCAGAGCCCGACGCGGGGCTTGAACTCACGGACCGCGAGATGGTGACCTGAGCTGAAGTCGGAGGCCCAACCGACTGAGCCACCCAGGCGCCCCTGCTTTATCATTTTTAAGAACTTCATGGACCTCTGTTATATGGATGGCTATGTCTTATTTAACTCCTCCCCTTCTGGCGGACACATGGTTCATTTTCTTTTACTCTCCATTTTTTCTGTTTTGTTTTATTTTTGCATTAATAGCAGTGATGTAGTAACATTCTTACACCTATATTTTTGTGTACTTTTGTGCTTATTTTACTGGATCAATTTCTTTTAAAATTTGTTTTTTAATGTTTATTTTTGAGAGAGCACGTGCCAATGGGGGAAGGGTAGAGAGAGGGAGACACAGTATCCGAAGCAGGCTCCAGGCTCTGAGTTGTCAGCACAGAGCCTGATGCAGGGCTCGATGTCACAAACCTCGAGATCGTGACCTGAGCCACCCAGGCGCCCCTTGGCAAAATTAATTTCTAAAAACCTAGTCGTAGGTAAGAACTTTGAAGAACATTTTGGATTTGTGAGGAGTTTTTCTGTACTGTTCCCTACTGGGCTTCAAAGATCTTCAGATAGAAACAGAAAAGGCATTTGTCTACAGGTCCTAGAGTAGATGCTTGGGGCTGCTTGTGTCTCCTGACAGCTCTTTGAGGAGTTCTGGCCAATAAGCAGGGGTCAGTGGCTGGAGCAAAATGTGTTAACTAGCAAGAGCTCGCATGAATATCTTGAGAAATTTCTGTGTCCATCAGGAGAGGCCAAGTTATTCTTTGGAAGCAAAACCCTCCCAGATCTCCGTGTTTACAAAACAAAACTTCAGTGCTTGCTCATGTCCAGCGCAGGTGCGCCCCAGCCCATGACACTCCCAGGAGCCCAGTAGAGGAGGCGGCCACTGTCTCAAAAGCTGTCCGTCCCCTTGTCAGAGCTCTGGCTTATTGGCCAGGCTGGTCACATGCTCATCCAACCAAAGGGAAGCCACAAGGCACAGTGAGTAGCACTGGCTACCACAGCTTACTTCCAGAATAATTTTTCTTATCCATTTTTTTTTTTTTTAAACGTTTTATTTTTGAGACAGAGACAGAGCATGAATGGGGGAGGGTCAGAGAAAGAGGGAGACACAGAATCTGAAACAGGCTCCAGGCTCTGAGCCGTCAGCCCAGAGCCCGACACGGGGCTCGGACCCACGGACCACGAGATCATGACCTGAGCCGAAGTCGGCCGCTTAACCGACTGAGCCACCCTGGCGCCCCATCCAGAATAATTTCTCCACAACCCTGGCACCATTATTCCTTTTTCTGTCAATTGTTAATGTCATAGGTCAAACATTTGAAAAAATGCAGAAAATCCCAAAGTGTAAAGTAAAAAATCACCTGTAAATCCAGCATCTTAAGATAAAACCTGTTAACACTCTAGTGTATTTGTTCTGTCTTTATTCTAACCATAGATCCCTCCTGTAATGTCTCTAGTGGCTGTGTAGCCACTGCATCGTATTCCCGAACCTTTATTTATGGCTCAATCCCTACTTTTCAACCTTAGGTTTTATTTATTTTTGTTATTATAAACAGTATTCTATGGCCTATCTTTGTAGATGACTCCAGATAGTTCCAGTTTTCAACTAATATTAATTGCTGTAGAATCACCCCCAGGTTGTGTTTTTACACTGGGAAAGTCTTAGTTCATATCAATTGGATTCTCATACTCTGCTAATAATCACAGTGTGAACTTGACAAGGACACTTAGCTAATCTATTTGGGCCTTGATTTTCTCATGAGTACAATTACATTTACAGAATTCAGTGCTGCATAGGATATTGCAGGCCTGTTTCAAATGGTTTCATTATTAAATACGTTTGGGAAATGTTGGGTACCATTCTCTTGCTCTTAGAGTTATTGTGGACCTTAACCTTGTAAGGCTCCGAGTAGTCCTATGGTAGAGAACCCTGCTTGACTTGACTTAGCCTAGGATTCCCCAGACTTCTCTAGAGCATGGGCATTGTGTTTGAGGCAACTTAAGAAATGCTGCCTAACAGTCTTCTGTGGTCCCGCAGTCTGGGGAACACTGGTGATCTCTAACATCCCTTCAGTTCGGGATTCATCTAGACACTCTTGGGTTTCTCAGAACGTGCCTGCTCTCACGTTCACAGTCACTTGCCATGGCTCAGGAAGCCTGCACTTTGGTTCTGTTTCATAGAATTGAAGAATTAACCTGTGGTGGGATGGTCGAGCAGGTCCAGGAAGCCTTTGGCGAGACCATGACCTCTGTGGTTTCTCTGTGTGCTCGTTACCCTATCGCATGTGCAAATAGCATCGGACTCTTGTGTACCATACCTTATACCAGGTAAGCAAGGCTTTTTACTGTGGGTGAATTGCATTGCAGTGTAGTTGCTTAAATAAAAATACTTCTAAATTAAAAAATTCCCTGGGGTTTTTTTGCTTTGATTATCCAGTGACACTATCACTGTGATTAAATGAGTTTACCTCCTGACAGACACCTCGCGTTTCTATGTAAATTCCGTATTATTGAATTCCTACATGATCAAAAGTGGCCAATAGGGATTCTATCACATGGTCAAAAAGTAGAGGTTTGAAGGAAAGAAAAAGGCCTCTAAGAAATTATTTAATATGTTCAGCAAAAATTTTTTTGCAAATGCACATTTATTTTCTCAGTACCCTTATGAATCCCCTCGTGATAAAATATACAACTTTTTTTCTGTTATAGCAACCTTCTGTTTTTACTTGGCTATTCTATATGAACAAGCCAGAACTTGAAGTTTCTTATTTATGAAGGAAATCCTCACCGTAAAGAAGTATTTTTGTGTTTGGTTATATATGTGGTGGTAAAGAAGGATACTGGCATGTTTTCTGCCCCTTTGATAACCTGGATCTTAAGTGAGAGTTTCCTGAGGGTTGGTCAGTTATGTTTATTTCATGTACCCTTCCTGCCTGGCCCAGGAGTGAAGAGAAGTGCCTGGTTCGCAGTGGCCTTGTGCAGCTCATGGACCGACTGTGTAGCTTGAGCAGTCAGACGGAGTCCGGCTCCAGTGAGAAACAAACCAAGAAACAGAAGGTAGCCACCATGGCCTGGGCAGCGTTCCAGGTGCTTGCCAACCGCTGCGTTGAGTGGGAAAAAGAAGAAGGTAAGAAGCAGGATCCTGTTTTAGAATTCATTGATTTCTTCTGTTGATGTGTTTATTTAATTATGGGTTTAATCAATTAATGATTTCAGGAGAGCCTCTTCGTCAGCATGGTTCTCTGGAAATTTATGGCTACACTGACGTTAAATAATAGCCTAGCCTAGAGGGCATTGTGCTAAATGAAATAAGCCAGACACAGAAAGACAAGTACTGAATGATCTTGCTTATATGTGAAATCTAAAAAAGCCAAACTCCTGTGGGGCGCCTGGGTGGCTCAGTCGGTTGAGCATCTGACTTCAGCTCAGGTCATGATCTCACATTCTGTGAGTTCGAGCCCCATGTCGGGCTCTGTGCTGACAGCTCAGAGCCTGGAGACTGCTTCAGATTGTGTGTCTCCCTCTCTCTACACCTCCCTGACTTGCTCGCTCTCTCTCTCTCTCTCTCTCTCAAAAATAATAAACATTAAAAAAAATTTTTTAAGTACAAAGAAAAAAGCCAACTCCTAGAAACCAGGAGTAGAATGGTGGCTGCTAAGAATATTAGGAGGAGCGGGAAATGGGAAGATGTAGGTCAGAGGGTCAAACTTCCAGTTACAAAGTGAATAAGTTCTCCACACAACACACACACACACACACACAGGTAATTAGTGAGGTGGTGGATATATTAACTAGATCGCCGTAATCCTTTCAGAGTATATATACATATCTATAATCATGTAGACCTTTTAAAAAATGCACATTGAACCACCTAAATTGTGTACGACTTGTATTTGTCAGTCATACCTCAGTAAAGCTGTGGCTGGGGAGGTGGGGGGATGGGGAATGATAATCACCTGAAAGAGTACAGTAAGCCAGCAAATTGAAAAGATACCTCATTTCCTTTTTGTCAATTCTGCTAACAGTCTCCAAATAAATACTCTTATGAAATGGTTTAGTTGCATTTTCAAGTGCCATTTCCAAATTCTGTTTTTACCAACCCAGTTGAAAAAGTGAAGTTGAATATCCCATAATATCCCAGGCCTGCGTATGCAGCTTGTTGACTTCTCTATTTATTCATTCACTGTGCACTTTATTGTCGAGAGCCAGGCGTAAGATGAACAAGACTTTGACTGCTCTTACTCTTCAGTGGGGGAAATAGACCAATGAACAAATGATTACAGTGTGATCAGTGCCATATTTTAGGTGCACGTGAAGTGTGGAGGGAGCACAGAGGTTCCTACAGACCAGCTATGCTAGAGATTGGGCAAAGCTTCCCCAAGAAGGTGACATGTGAGTTATTCTTACAGGATAAAGAACGTTTTCATGTAGAAATAAACAGTGTGTGTAGGCACAGGGATCCAAGACAGCATAGAAAGTTGAGGAAATGACAGCTAATTTGTGTGGCTTTTTACAAGAGCTGCTTGGTGCGGGGAGGGACCTCTGGATCTACAGTGAAAATGGAAAGATCCCAAAAGGTCTTTAATTGTGTTTGAGGAGAGGTAGGATGGGGGTTTTAAAAATCAACAGGTTTTCGGGGCCCCTGGGTGGTTCAGTCAAGTGTCTGACTCTTGATCTCAGCTCAGGTCTTGATCTCAGGGTCGGGAGTTCAAGCCCCATGGTGGGCTCCACGCTGGGTGTGGAGCCTACCAAAAAAAAAAAAAATTAGGGGCACCTGGGTGGCTCAGGCAGTTAAGCGTCCAACTTCGGCTCAGGTCATGATCTCAAGGTTTGTGAGTTCAAGTCCCACATCGGGTTCTGTGCTGGCAGCTCAGAGCCTGGAGCCTGCTTCCGATTCTGTGTCTCCCTCTCTCTGTGTCCCTCCTCTGCTCACACTCTGTCTCTCAAAAATGAATGTTAAAAATTTTTTTTCAAAACAAAATAAAAATCAACAGGTTTTCATCACAGGAAGAAAATGGTGATTCTTCCCTATTAATCAAAATATGTTCCTTAGTTTTGTGTGAATTCTGTTCGGTTTTCATTAAAAATAATTTTCTTTTCCCAACATTAAATCATTATCTTTTTTACGTGCAGATGTTATCTAATGAGGAGACACTATTTTGGTAGCTAATGGAATACTGAGTAGGTTAGAGAAAAGATTGGGCAAGAGGAGGGCTTTAATGCAGGGAGGGTGAGAGGGAGGACTCACCATGCCTGCAGGCTCGCCATGGCTTCCTCGGGTTCTCACCTTGCTTTTTCTTTTTTCTTTTTTTTTTTTTCCTTTTTCTTTCTTTCTTTTTTTTTTTTTTTTTTTTAAACTCTGTAGGTGGCTCCACAGAGGCCGTGCACTCAGGGCTGGCCCGTCAGGTGTCCAGCCTTCTCACCAACCATCTTGCCCGAGCAACTGAGTGCTGTGGCAACCAGGCCGCCGGGAACGATGCCCTCCAGGATGTCCTTAGTCTTCTCAATGATCTCTCAAGGTATGGGAGGCCCAGCCGGAGCTGTGGCAGAAAGCGGCTTTCCTCTTGAATGATTGGGGTTCCTTTGGGTGGTGATTGTCTTTGAAACATCTAAATGATGAGGCCATCCTGACCTGCTCCTGCTTCAAGAACAATAGAGAAGAAAAGCATTGGAGAAATAGTAGTTCCAAAGTGTGAGGATTATTTAGGTGAATATCTACATTATAAGATGATATCATTTGCTTTAATGTTTTGCTGCCAACAGCTGTTAGCCTTTCAAGTAGGTACAGTTGCATTAAGTAACCCCAAGTCCTTACCCTCATCATAGAGCAAGGTAAAGAATAATCAGTCAGGACCTGTAACTGACTCATGTTCTCATACTGTGTCTTCAGAAAGAAGATAATCTGGGGGGCGGGGGGGCGGTTGGTTGATAACATCCTGGGTGAGTGGTGAGGTCCACAGCAGCTTGTCTACATAAGGCTGCTGTTCTTTGGTTTCTGCTCGACTTGGTTTTCTTCTCATTGAGATGTCACAGGTTCAGCTGGGACAGATTGCAGACTGTTGAGGCTTATGCAATACTGTGTGGTATCTTTGGTCTTGAAGCACCCCTTAAAAAGGAATAAAAGGTTAAACGGAAAGTCTCCTAGTTTGGATTTCAGAGTCGTAGTGCCCTGTGAATCATGCTGAACTGTAGCATCGCAATTAAGTAAACATTGGGCATCAGCAGCTGCTCAGAAATGTTTCGTTTTGAGTGGTCGCTTGTGAGCCTTCATTAGATATTTACAGAAAAGCTCAGATTCAGATCTCCTTTATAAAAACACAATGCCGAATGTGTGTCTTCCTCGTGAATCCGTTTGTTCGTCCTCATTTAGGGAACTCTCACGTCTGAGCTTCTGCAGACCAACATGCCCAGTGTCGTGTGCCTTTTCTTCCCTCTTTCCAGGAGTCACATAGGTAAAGCCATCCTGAGCCAGCCAGCTTGTGTGTCCAAACTCCTCTCCCTGCTGCTTGACCAGCGCCCATCTCCAAAGCTCGTCCTTATCATCCTTCAGCTGTGCCGGGCGGCGCTCCCGCTGATGAGCGTGGAAGACTGTGGCAACGTGGAGCTCCCACCGTGGAGCTACTCCGTTCCCTCCCTAAACAGTGAGCAGGAGGATCCCAGCGACCCAGCGTCCAAGATAGCCTCCTTGCTCTTAGCAAAGCTGGCAGATTACGTGGTCCCAGGTGAGCAGCTCCCGGTCCCAGCAGGGCGCTGTGGCACCCACTTCCCGGGGCAGGCCAGACTGAGCTTCCCACGGTCTATCACCTGTAGCTGCCGCTGCGCCTCCTATGATGAGAGAGGAGGAGAAGGGACGGGGAGGAAGAGAGACTCCAAAATCTGAGCTTGCCCTGTGCCGGGGAGCTGCACAAATAACGTTGTGATTTTTCTGTTTGCTTTTAAAGGATGTCAGACGGTTCTCTCTCCAACTGCTTCTGAACCTGACACTACGTTGACGAAAACCAGTCCCAAGAGTTCCTTAAAAGGAGATAAAGATCCTGGAGAAGAGAGTGAAGCAGTGGATGGCAAGCTGTCTATCTTTATCCACAAGCGGGAAGACCAGTCGTCCCATGAGGTCCTCCAGCCGTTACTGAGGTAACTGATGATTGTAATAGCTCTGTGTCCTCAGACCCTGTAAGCCCCTTATGTACATCAACTATCTCCACCCTCTTGACAACCCTAAGAAGCAACCGCTATTCCTGGCATCCCTGTTGTTACAGTGGAGAAACTGAGGCAGAGCTGAATCACAGACGCAGGCCTCTGACCGCAGAGTACAAGCTGTTATCCGTGACTCGGTACTGTTTCTTCAGACCCAACAGAGAGCAAACGCCCTGTTGAGAATGTATTGTTTGTGCTCAGTGGAGAGCCTGCAGTGTGATTTGGGCTTCGAGAAGGAATGACGCAGGCTGGTTTTAGTTATTGGCATCTTTCGGCCATTGGTCAGTTTAAGGATACCATTGACTGTGAGGTGGAGAAATAAGAGAAACTTTTTAAAACTTTAATTCACTGAAGGTGAATGGTATGATTGCTCGACGGGAAAGTACAAATATACGCGCTGTCCAACGATTACAGACCTCCGGGGCCCTGTTAGTGGGAGCCCGGGCGATGGGAAGGCCTACCACAGCGCACGAGGGAGTTGAGGACGCCTGTGTATGTCTCAGGCGGAAGACTTTTTTCTCCAGATAAATGATTGGATGATGGTGTCCTCCTCATAATTGGTCCCTTGTCTGCCATCATGGCAGCTGGAAGCACTCCTGGGCTACTGTATGAACCAATAGGGCCGGGCAGGTCCTGCTAGATGCGGAAATCACCAAGAAGCATTCTTGGGCGTTGCAGGATTTTAGAGTGCAAATTTGGTGAAGGAGTGTTCGGAGAGGCAGAGGAAGCTGAGTTGTCAGAAACATCCAGTCATTCGCACCGAGGCATCCATTTCATGCTGCAGTTAAAGTCCCCTCACTTTGGGATTTAGATCACTTCCCGAGTGCCTCCCAGGCCTTCTTGGGATCATAGGTTCGGAGTCTCGATTTTGTTCAGCTCCGACCAGCACTAGGTGGCCCCACGGGCATGCAGTGCCACCTTGACCTTGCCCGTAAGATGGCCCCCTCTCTCTGCCTTCCCTTCTAGTAGCTCCGAAGGACGGCCCTTCCGACTTGGCACTGGCGCCAACATGGAGAAAGTTGTGAAAATGGATCGAGACATGACGAAGGTAAACCCGATACGGAAATATTTGCCCTGACAAGACCCACGATTGAAGGGCACTTACCATGCTTTGGGTTTTCAAGAGACACTTAAAAAAAAAAAAAAAAAAAAAAAAAAAATTCAAGTTACCACAAGGAGGCAGGGTGAGAAATCGAAGTTACTGGCTTAACTGAAGCTGTTTTCAAGAGAACTAGTTAGAATCAATTTGTCATTAATGTTAAAATATAAAAGAGACCTCTTGGCTTTGACCTAGAAGTTTTTTCTTAGTTCTGTTAAGAAAGTTGTGCAGCCTATGGGCACCTGGGTGGCTCAGTTGCCTAAGTGTCCGACTTCAGCTCAGGTCATGATCTCACAGTCTGTGGGTTCGAGCCCCGCGTTAGACTCTGTGCTGACAGTTCAGAGCCTAGAGCCTGCTTTGGATTCTGTGTTTCCCTATCTCTACACCTCCCCCACTTGCCCTCTGTCTCTGTCAAAAATAAACAAACATTAAAAAAAAAGTTTTGCAGCCTAAAACTGCAGGACACCTGGGTGGCTTAGTTGACCGTCCGACTCTTGATTTTGGCTCTTGATTTTGGCTTGGGTCATGATACCACAAGCATGGGATCGAGCCCCGCATTGGGCTCCATGCTGAGTGTGGAGCCTGCTTACAATTCTGTCTCTCCCTCTGCCCCTCTCACCCGTTGCACACATGCTCTCTCTCGCTCTAAGAGTAAGAAATAAAAAATGAAGTTTTGTAGCCTAATAATACTTTAAAAGGATCACATGTGAAAGGTTAAAAGAGTAATAGATAAGAAATAAAGACACATAGCTCATAAAAAATAGAAAAATATGCCCACATTTACAAATTACACAACAAAGGATTAAAAATAGTAATATATCCTTTTTCATCTGTCACACGAAGTTAAGATTGAGAATACCCATTGCGGTCAAGATGAGAGTAAATAGTCCTTCTCAAGTATCTAGATATAACCATGCTTTTCATGTTCTGTTGATAAGAAAACAAAGTAGAATCTGTATACCCCTAAATACAGGATTGATTAAACAAATTGTTAAGTGTCAATTATACCTCAGTTTTTTTTTTTAATTTAAAAATGTAAATTATATGCATACAATGAAATACCATACAACTATATAAAGAGCTGGGTAGATCTGTATATACTGATATCAAAACACATGATATTTTTGTTAACTGATAAAAATAAATAGAAAAACTGTGTGAAGTGAGATCCATGATTATGTATGCCAAAATTTGCATGGAAATAGGGGCGCCTGGCTGGCTCAGTTGGTTAAGTGTCCGACTTCAGCTCAGGTCATGATCTCATGGTTCATGGGTTCGAGTCCCGCGTTGGACTCTGTGCTGACCGCGCAGGGCCTGGAGCCTGCTTCGGATTCTGTGTCTCCCTCTTTCTCTGCCCCTCATCACCACTCATGCTCTGTCTCTCCTCTCTCAAAAATGGATAAACATTAAAAAAAAAAAACTGCATGGAAACAAATCTAGAGGACTAACAATTGTGTGACTGGGTGAGGACATGGGATGTTTATGGGAAATTAACTTTCTACACATAGTATTTTGACATGTGAATTTTTAGAAATGAGCCCGGATTGCCTTGGTAACCAGGAAGCAGGCTTTAACAGGTAAGGAAGCTGAGTGTGGTGACTGTCTCAAACCTCCCTCCAGGGCGGCTGCTGTGAAGTGATTACAGAAGAGGCCGCAGCCGCTCTTCGGAAGGCAACCAAGTGGGCACAGTCTGGCCTCATCGTCAGCGTTGGGCCACCTGTAGAGTCCATCAACCCAGAGACCGTGAGCGGACTGTCCACAGGCGACAAGAAGAAAACCGCCCAGACCTCCATTTGCCGAGAGAGGAACTCGGAGCTTGCAAGGTAGTCTTTCCCTGTCCACGTTTTTTTCAGAGCTACTTGGTAATGGACTTGTGGTTTGGGTTTTTATCGTCTGTCATCCCCTCGACCTGCCAGAAAACGAGGACTGAGGGCTTAAAATACCCAGCCGAGATTGTGGCAGGTGAATAGGGTGGCGCTGCTGGCCAGGTGGGCAGCTATAGCCAGAGGGTTGTGTTTCTGAGAAAGGCTACCACCAGGAACACCAGCTACGGCTTTTCTGAGCATTAGTAAACTCAGGTCTTACTGCCTCTGTTTCTTCCAAACGATACTTCCCACCAGCCCAACTGTATACAATAACCTCTAAGGAGTAGAGAGGAGTGAGTGTTGCCTCCAACAAGTCTGCAAGGTGTTCTATTCTTTCAAGCCAGGAATTAGACGTCTTCCCTCAGTCCTGACGGTTTACGCGGTTCAAGGTTGAGGTGTGTTGTTTCAGAGGATTCTTCAGCTACCGGAAGGAATATGAATGAAGTGATTTTTCTTTTCCTGATGATAATTTAGCATCTCTTTTTCTCAATGAATCCACTTTTTCCTGTGTGATTAGAAAAATTTTCCATCTGATGATAACCCTAAAAGCCCCCCATCTGCATTCTTAACCATCCCTGGGCATTGACCCTTTCCCTCCTGACGCTTGCAGGACTGACCCCGTCCGACCCTTCATCAGCGGGCATGTGGCAAACAGCATGGCCGCAGAGGTGATTGCCTTGCTTCATAGCTTGCTGATGGCACCCGAGTCAAATGCTGCTCAGATATGGACCACGACAGCAGAAAAGGTTAGCACGGTGTCACTGCCTAATCGAGGAAGCGAGGAGGAAGTTTGTGTTCTGTTTCAGCATTTGAATCCTGCCTAGCAAGGGTCCTATTCTAGTAAAGAGAGATTTCCCAAATTGGCCAGACAGACTGGTTAGCTGTTCTCCCACCCCCACCAACACCACATATCTGCTTTGGTTTAGTGGTTTCACCTCTGTTAATCTATGTCCCCTGTCGCTGCCAGTTCTAATTTTGCAGAAGACCGGACTGTATTCTCAGGGAAAGAACGGAACTCCTTGTTTCTCTTTGCTTGTGTTTGATTGGTACTGACACTAGGAAATCACACAGCCTTGGTTTATTGGATTTGTTACGTGTATTTACTGAGTCCTGAGGAGGTCCCTGTGATTTATACCCCCAGACTGCTCTATCAGTAATTCATCACTACAAACAGAAGTCTAGTTTCCTAAAATCTGGGGATCTGTAATCAATTCCCATTTTCCCACGGTCATTTTTCAAGTGAGTGCCTTATAGCACGTCCTCAAAGAAAGTGGGTATTGAGATGTAGGCAGTATGCTGTGATGGTTTTCCATCAGGTTAAGACTTCACAGTGTTTGTCCCATATGCTGAGGTTGTGTGTGTGCAGTCCTAATTCTATAAGGCAGATACGGCATCAGTCAATGGTCATACCTCGTAGTTACTTCATCCTTCCCATAACTGAAGTTCCTTCGGGACACGGGAGCCAGGCACTGTTACAGATACTTCATCCCTCTTAGTATCAAAAATGACTAAAGCTTTAACTCCTACTACATGGCCGCTTTTTCAATGTAGGTTCTGTCTCGTGCACTGATGTACATTCCACAGTTGGGGAAATACGCAGAGAGCATTCTGGAAAACGGCAGCAGCAGTGGCAGGAAACTCGCCAAACTTCAGAGAATCGCCCGCCAGGCTGTCGCGGCACTGTGTGCTCTCGGAGGATTCAAAGAGACCATCAAGATAGGGTCTGAGGTTCAGGTAACCAGCCAGCGTTTCCCAAGTCACTGCTCTCCCCAAGTCACTGCATCCATTGATTAATTGATCATCTGTTAGATGGCATCATCCACCCGAATGGACAAAGATCCTTGTTCTTTTGAGCTAAACAAGGAATCTGAGAAACTCACGAATTCTAATCCACACTGTGCTACAGATCACTTAAATATTAGTACAGTGTTATATAATGTTAACTGTAATACTTGTGTCCTATGGTGTCACTAATATTTTAGAGTTGGGAGTTTGAGAGTCTGTCATCTTGTGATGACCTTGACATAGATTTTAGGGCCTATTATTTTAACTCCCATTCAGTGCATGGTACCTGCATTGTAATAAACATGCAGTAATTCCTGCATTCTTGTAATGCCAACTGACAACAGCTGTGAATTTGCTCCTCCCCGCCTGTCGCATGAGAGCGTTACGAACACCATCGTTGCTGGTCGGTAGTTCTAATCCATCGTTGTCTCTAGGTTTTAGGTAGAGGAATATCAGGAAGCATCGGAGTAGTGGCTTCTATCAACGAACAGGAAGGTATAGCTACAGTCAGATTCCCACCCATAGACTGTAGAAAGACTTCGCAAGCGTCAGACACATTGACTATTCCATTGTCTAGACTTTGTGTTCCAAGATCAGAGGTAAGGTGATTTTTAAATGCATTATCACATGTCACTGCAAATGGTAACCATACTGTAATGAGCAATATGCACATTCATAGTGCAGAGGCACAAATACCTGGTGATCTTAAATGCTACTTGGGATGTATATTTATGTATCGGGCATGATTATTTAATAGTAACATTTATGTGAAAATTTCACCTAGGTGACGAGATTCATTTCTTTGGTTAGGAATATTCCACAGTGTGTTATATTTTTAATTGTTTTGGTCTAGTTTGCTATTTTCTGTATGGTGATTTTATTTTTTTAACTGAAATTGGGAGAATTAACTCCAGATAATAATGCCCTCATTTCTTAGAAACTAACTACTTGAATTTAACTTTCTGCCATGCCCCCCCCCCCACCACCATCAGGCACTGCCTCTTCATAAACTGTCCATTACTGAGAAGGTAGTACAGGCAGTCCAGTCCATGTTGCTTCCTCAGGAGGGAAGTCTCTCTATTCATACCTCACTTCCTGCAACAGGAGATGGGTCAGCTCCTGTGATGGCAGTCGTTCGGCTCCTGGCTGAAATAAGAACAAGGTGAGCACCCAGGCCACAGAGGCGGGGCGGGGGGACTCCACTCCCGGCTTAGTGGGTCCACAGGTGAAGTTCATGCCAACGTGAGAACGGAGACCATTGTCTTGAGCTTTGTTGACTACCTTTTTTGTTGCATTCCCCAATTTCTGCAAGTTCTGTTGCATTGTGTAATTTCTACACTTTGAAACACTTTAGCTGTTCCCCTAAGAAAATAAGTAAGCAATCAAGATGTGGTCTATGGAAAGTGTGCCTAAGGCTCCACCGCTTTGCTTTGGTAAAAGTACTTTGTTCTGTCCCGGGAATCCTTCTGCCACTCTACCTTGTGTAAATGGATTGGGCTACATTAGCATACATCTGGTCTGTCACTTTCCAAACCGATGATGAGAAAACTAGGGAACGCCCTCAACTGTTGGTGTAGAAGGAAGAGTAACATTTTCTTGCGAATGCATTTATTTGGCACAAAACAACGGTAACAAGGTTCTCTTTTGGCGATGGGACTTCTTAGAAGGTTCTAAGATGCATTTTCAAGTAGGTGACAGATCAGCATACAGATTTTCCAAGCGTTTGGGTCCCTCTCATTCCCAGAACACTAATACTGCCTGAGGAGCACAGATGAGGAAGCATTGTTGAGATGATGCTGATTTCTCGCGTGGCACTCTGTGTCTGCATTTAGGAGAGACGGCAACCGCTTTCCCCCTCTCTGTTTGTCGGCAGTGTCAGCAGTTACTGTGGGGCACAAGGAAAGTTAGACCACTCCAGCTCGGGGGAGCGTGGAAAAAAAAAAAGCAAGAGGAATGGGGAGTGTGAATTTTTTTGTAAATTACGGGACAGAATTGATTGAAATGCTTTTCACAGTTAACTTGTTAGAGAATGAACATTGATGACCTTGAAATATTGTAAATCTTTTAACATTAAGAGCATGCCTGGTCATGGCCCAGCTTTTAGAAGACAGCTTGTTTTGTGAAGAATTCATACAACAGTGTCCCGCAGCTGTTGAAGTGCTCAACCTAGTAGCCCAGGAGTGCAGTGCGGGTAAGTACCTGTGGCTTTCCTTTCCACCCGACTTTATTGAGTTTGTCAGTACATTTCCAATTTGATGATGGAATGCTAACATTTGTGTATATGTGCATGAACTTACACACACGCACGCACACACACACATCAAACTGCTGAGCTCTGCAGACAGCACTTATCACAACTTTTATCTCAGATCTAGAAATGTAAACAGCTTTTACTACATGCAAAGTAGGAAATCAGCATTTAAAAAAAAAATTTTTTTTTTTTATGTCTTTATTTTCTTTTTGAGAGCCAGAGAGTGCTAGCAGGGAAGGGGCAGAGAGAGAGGGAGGCACAGAATCCAAAGCAGGCTCCAGGCTCTGAGCTGTTGGCACAGAACCTGACACAGGGCTCAAACTCCCGGATGGTGAGATCATGACCTGAGCCCAAGTCAGACGCTTAACCGACTGAGCCACCTAGGTGCCCTGGAAACCAGCATTTTTAAATTTAACTTGAGGACCATGTCAGTGTCCTCCATTAATTTCATTGCATTTGTTTCCTTGCTAGAACTATCTATGAACCCATAAGGCTGCAGATACTTTCTGACCATTGTCACTGGCTACATTTGAATTCAGTCAGGAGTTTGCACTAAACATCCATCTGTGTGTGTGTGTGTGTGTGTGTGTGTGTGTGTGTGTGTGTGTGTGT
>NW_026057586.1:81657385-81720905 GCF_023721935.1 Panthera uncia
TGTGTGTGTGTGTGTGTGTGTGTGTGTGTGTGTGTGTGTGTGTGTGTTGAAAAGTTTAAACAAACACAAAAATAGGTACACTAGTATAATGAACCCTCAAGTTCAGCAGTTACAACTCATAGTCCTGTTTCATATATGCTATACCCTCCTGGATTATATTTTTAGATATCCTTTTAAATATTTTAGTATGTGTCTCTAAAAAAGACCAACTTTTTTTTTTTTCATGTTTATTTTTGAGAGAGAGAGAGAGCGAGAGAGAGAGAGAGAGAGCAAGGATGAGTTGGGGATGGGCAGAGAGAGAGGGAGACACAGAATCGGAAGCAGCCTCCAGGCTCTGAGGTGTCAGCACAGAGCCCGACGCGGGGCTCGAACTCATGGACTGTGAGATCATGACCTGAGCTGAAGTTGGACGCTTAACCGACTGAGCCACCCAGGCACCCCTAAAAAATGACCCTTAAAAAAATAACCACAATACCATTATCACATCTGAAAAATTAACAGTAGTTATTTAATATTATTATCTGGTCAGCACTCAAGTTTCTAATTTTCTCGTAAAGTCATACTTGTTTCTGTATTTGTTTGCATCAGGATCCACATAAAATTCTTACATTGTAACTTCATTGCTGTGTCTTTGAATTTCCTTTCAAAATCTAGATTCCCCTCATCATGTTCTTTTTTGCCTTGCAGTTTATTTTTTTGAAGGGTTTCCCACGGTCTGGGTTCTGTGGATTGTATCTGTGTGGTGTCATTTAATGTGTCCTCTTGTCTTCACCGGTCTTGTAAATGGGTAGTTGGCCTGGGTGTTTTTAAGGGAAAACGTGTGGTTTGTCCCCAAGGATATAATTGGACTCCACATGAAATTGTTCCCAGTTAGATTAGCATCCTCCAGTGCTCTAGAGCTGGCCTTTTCATGAACTGTAACTAATAAATGAGCACCTTTAACTTCCATAATGGTTTTGGTTTTATCCTTCATGTGTGTGAGTCATTTTTATTATCCGTATTATTTACTATTTCTCATTTCTCTGTTGCTTTTTCAGACACTCCCTAATCTCTTTACTGTCCTTACATTTTTGGTTTTTTTCACGTGGCACCAATTTCTGCGGGTTGGTCTCTGCTCTCTTTATTCTGTATGTGTTTTACTCTTCAAATTTTCCTCCTTTTTTAAGGATAGTGCTGTGGAGCCAGTTAATAAACCTCAGAGAGACCCCGAGCATAAGAATAAGGACAGAAGGAAAGGAATTTGCTAGGCTTCTCAGGGGAAATTGCTTGTGACCAAATGTTTGCCGGTAACTTGGCTTTGTACTTGTGGTTGGGCCTTAGTTCCCTGCCTCTGCTTTTTAATGTTCTTAGCCTAGGTTGCATCGTAAGACATACATTAGTGATTTTTTAGCAAGCATATACTTGCTCAATAAATCAGTCACTTTTCTGTAGGACTCTCTGAGTATCCTTTTATACATTTTATAGAATAAGGGAGTTTTGATCTGTGAGATTAACTTCGGTACTTAATGTATAAGCTAAGAGTTGTCGTAATTTGGAGCAGTGGTCTCAAATGGTTTTAACAATAACCCACCTAGCCCATTTTCCCTAATGGAAAAGAACTCTGTTGCCACAAAGAGTTGGATAGAAATAGGTAGGAAGTACTTATTGCCACAAAAGAGACGACTGTGAGCTTATACACGTCAATTTATATCCGAAAATGGTGTCTTATGTCAAATATAATTGTACTTAATAATTCATTTATTAGGTTACCAGAAAGAGCTCTGAGGTTTAAAGTACATATGAAAGTTTGCTGGCTTCTCAGTCCTTTAACCTTGAATAGTCAACAAACCTACCCTGGACCTGGGTTACTTTGGATTGTAGTTTAGATTACATCTGGGTTACAGTGGATTCTTCTAGCCCACAAGAGAGTCTTAGACTGTCCTTACAACAAATGCTGTTTAATAAATGATTCAAGACGGTGGGTAGAAGGGAAAGAATTCTTCAATTTTTATTTTTTAACGTATCAAGATTTTTTATTTTGTGTATGAAAATGTCATGTGAAATTTATACACACTATCTGAATCTTTCAAATGAAAAAAATTTTTTTCAATGAATTTCTTCCAGTATTTTACTTCATCTGGAATGAAGCAGAAGATTTGGCCATTGTCATGTTGACTTACCCCATCTCAATTTTATAGCTTCTCTAATCCAAGGAAAAGAATACCTAATTCCATTTGGTCTCAGATAGCACTATGCTACAGAGCTTTTTCCCATGAAGAAATATTTCTGTGAAGTTAACTGGATCCCTTGGTTGAAATAGCATAGGAAACATATTGATACTGAAGAAAAAGCATATAGAAAGCCCTAAATTCCCACCTTTTATTCTTGCAGAAGCCAGAACTTTTCAGGTTCAGGTGTGTTTCCTTCTCCCTACCTTGTTAAATCTACACATTCCCTGAGCCAGAGGTTCCCCTCAGACTCTGAAACCTCATACGAATCCCTGGGAAGCAGGTTTAAAATGCTTTCCAAGCTCCACCCAAAAGTCAGAATCATCAGTTGAAGGTGAGCCTGGGCAGTCGTGATGGGAGGGGCCCCCGACCTGCTCTAAGCTTTGCCTGACCCACCTTCAATTTTGTGGCTTCTGCTTGTGGGCATTCCCTCCCTTGCTATCCAGGCCTCTCAGCTCTTTCTCTTAGAGGGACCCCCAGCCTCATGAATACCCCACATTTAAAACCAGTCATTATTTCCTCTAGAGTCAGCTCTCCTTTCTGACTTCCCAGTTTTAGGTCATACTCAGACTATTTTTGAGGCTCAGATATGGAGTCAAATGTGACAGAGCCCTCCTTCCTATCCTTCCATATCCAATCAGTTGCCATGTTCTATTCTTCCTTTGAAATGCTCCTGAGATTTAGCCCTTTCCTCCCCATTTCCATTACCAGCTTCATAAGCCAGGTGCTTTTTCTCTTGTGTTTAGACATGTGTGTTATTCTCCCAACTTTTACTGCTTGCATCTTGCCTTTCCACGTCACAGTTAGCTTCCTGAAGGCCTGCTTTGAGTGGCCCTCAAGAGCATGGAGCTGTCACCGAGAGGCTGGCTTTCCTGAGCATAGTTACCACTGTGAAGTTGTCATTTACAGATTGGAATGAGTTCACAGCCAGTTCTGGCTGTTACTTGTTACTCTGGCTGTAGTACAGTCAGTCTTGCCTTTCCTGAATATGAAGTGTAGAAACTTTTTATTCTCACAGTAGATAGCGTAAAAACTCCTCTTCTGTTAAGCCTATCTCATAGTAGATGTGCCTCACCCCCGCCAGGTAGTTGCCATTCTTCCCCCTAAGAATTGCTTTTCCCTTACCTGATAGGATTCTAGCCATCATCCTTGAAATATCTGCCCGACACTGGTTATTGCTTTATTGTAAGGACATTGTTGCCCACGTCACTCCCTGGATCATCTGGTATTTTGTATATAAATTTTCTTGGAATAAATTTTTTTTTTAATTTTTTTTAATGTTTATTTATTTTTGAGACAGAGAGAGACAGAGCATGAACGGGGGAGGGGCAGAGAGAGAGAGGGAGACACAGAATGGGAAGCAGGCTCCAGGCTCCGAGCCATCAGCCCAGAGCCCGACACGGGGCTCGAACTCACGGACCGCGAGATCATGACCTGAGCCGAAGTCGGACGCTTAACTGACTGAGCCACCCAGGCGCCCCTTGGAATAAATTTTTAATTTGAACAATAATAATCAGAAAGTGTTTATCAAAGTTAGCTGGGCTCTTTATGACTAGTATACATATGTAACGGACTTCATGAATCTTGTAACTGAATGGTTTCCTCTTTGATTTGTCCCCTGGGAAGCATACCTGAACATGTGTCCCACTCCAGGTGTAAAGAAAGGACAGGGGCCACACACCCCATGGCCTGGCCTCGCTTCTTCCTCCACTTTAAATCTGTTTGGTCTTTGTCTCCTCTTTCCTGTTGCCTTCTAATCCGTATCATTGGGTCGCATTAGGTGCCAAGTGTCTGTTTGTGAGATATAAGTCAATAAATTTCTCACCAATATCCTAAACAACCTCTGTGCTTTACTTCCATTGGACTACTTTTTTTAAGGGGGGAAGAGCGCAAGGGGGTGAGCGGCAGAAAGGGGGGGCGGGTACGGGGACAGAGGATGGGAACTGGGCTCTGTGCTCACATGCTGACAGCAGTGAGCCTGATGTGGGACTCAAACTCACGAACAGTGAGATCATGACCTGAGCTAAAGTTGGACGCTTGACTGACTGAGCCACTCAGGTGCCCTGGACTACTTTTTATTTCTCCTAGGACCTTTTTTTTTTTTTTTTTTTTTAATGAGGTATAAGTCACATACCATACCATTTACCATTTTGAAGTGTTAGTGTATTCACAGAGCTGTGTCTTCATCACTATCTATTTCCAGAACTTTTTCATCCTCCCACATACAAACTCTTTGCCAATGAAACAGTAACTCCCCTTTTTCCCTCCCCCAGCTCCTGATAATCTCTAATCTACCTTCTGTCTCTATGGATTTACATCTTCTGGGTATTTCACATCAGTGGAATTGTACAATATTTGTCCTTTTTTGGTCCAGTTTCCTTCACTTAGCATAATGTTTTCAGGGTTCATCCATGTTGTAGCAGATCTCAGAGGTTCATTACTTTTTATGGCTGAATCCCATTCCATTATGCATAGACCTCATTGATGAATTTACGAATACTTGTGTTTGTACTTTTTGGCTATTATGAATAATGCTGCTGTAAATACGTATATACGAGAATTTATGTGGATGTATGTTTTTAGTTCCCTTGGGCCTATATAGGGGTGGAATTGCTGGGTGATATAGTAATCCTGCATTTAACTTTGGAGGAACTGCTTTCTATTTTGAGGAATTGTTTTCCACAGTGGCTGTGCCATTTTCCATTGCCACCAGCATCGTATGGGGGTCCTAATTACTCCACACCCTCACCAACTTTGGTGTTACCTGTCTTTTTGATTAGAGTTTGCCTAGTGGGTGTGAAGTGATATCTCACTGGGGTTTTGATTTGCGTTTTCCTAATGACTGATGATGTTGAACATCTTTTTGTGTACTTTTGGCCATTTTTCTTCTTTGGAGAAATGTCTGTTTGAATCCTTTGCCCATTTTAATTGGGTTGTCATTTTGCTAAGTTGTAAGAGTTCTTTACAATTTTAGCTCTGTTAGTTCCTGATCAGATATAATAACATAATTCTTTTCTCCCATTCTGTGGGTTGTCTTTTCACTTCATCGGTAGTGTCCTTTGAAACACACAAGTTTTTCATTTCAGTGAAGTCCACTTTATCTCATTTTTCTTTTGTTGCTTGTGCTTTTGGTGTCCTATCTCAGAAGCCGTGGCCTAATCCAAAGTTGAAGATTTACACCAATATTTTCTTCTAAGAGTTTTACAGTTTTAGCTGTAAGGTTTTTTCAGGTCTTTGATCCATTTTCGCGTTAATTTTTGTGTGTCGAACGAGGTACTCCTAAGACCTCTGACTCCTGACTCTCCAAGACCATTTCCCATATTGCCAGACCACCTGGAATTTCCTTCCTTCTCTGCTTATTGAAACCCTGTCTTTTCTAAGACCGAACTTAATGCTGTCTTTATGAAGCCATCTTGGGTCCTGGAATGAAGTGATCACCCTCTCCTCCCTGCCTGTGTTTGTGCTTAGATCATATCACATACTGTGGCCTTGGACCATGTTCGTTCTTGTATGTGTAAATGCATGCACACATCTCCTCTGTCCTCCCAGAATGGGAGCTTTGGTTCATGTATCTTCGTATTTTCCAGCATCAGCACTGTGCCTTGCCCATAGATGTTAAATAGATATTAGGTTTGTATTTTTTTTTTTTTAAGTTTATTGATTTTGAGAGACAGTGCTAGTGGGGGAGGGAGAGCGAGGGAATCCCAAGCAGCCTCTGCACCATCAGTGCAGAGCCGGATGCAGGGCTTGAACTTGTGAACCGTGAGCTCGTGACCTGAGCTGACATTGGATGCTTAACCACCTGAGCCACCCGGGTGCCTCAGATACTAGATTTTTTATTATTTTTTTATTTTTATTTTTTTTACATTTTTATTTATTTTTGATAGGCAGAGGGAGAGAGAGCACAAGTGGGGGAGGGGCAGAGAGAGAGGGAGACACAGAATCGGACGCAGGCTCCAGGCTCTGAGCTGTCAGCACCGAGCCCGACGCGGGCCTCGAACCCACAAACCGTGAGATCATGACCTGAGCTGAAGTCGGACGCTTAACCGACTGAGCCACCCAGGTGCCCCGATACTAGATTTTTTTAAAAAAATAATTTCAATAATGGGAATAGAACTTCCATTTATTGCGTGTTCGCCCTGTGCCGGGGACTTGGCTAAAGGCTCCACTTGTGTCACTTCATTTCATCTTCGTGACGACCTTGTGAGGCACAGGTGCCATTGTTAACCCCCATTATCAGAAGTGAGATGGTACATATCTGAGTGATGAAGCCAGATTCTGGATCCAGGCAGCTCAACTTCAGAGCACGTGCACTTTGGCCACCTTGCTGTGCTGCTGAGCTGTGTGTCGTAGACAAAGCTGTCTCAGGATATTTGCTCTTCTGTAAGAATTTTGAGTGATCTCGGAAGCCGCGTATCACCTTAGCCCTGCTCCAGAAGGGTTGGCACTGTCTCGGGGGCTGTGGGACTTATTTTCACGTATGCGGTGGATTCCCCTCCAGGAGAGCGACTGGCAGTTGTGGAGGTACAGTGTGAACGGCTGCGGATGCTCTACCGGGACTGCGCTCGGCCCCCACCGCCTCCACTGCAGGCCGACCGGAGACAGGTGAGCCCCGTGCCGTGCGCGGCCACAGCGCACCGCGTTAAAGGATGCCGACTGGCACGTTAGTAACCTTTAGAACGAGCGTTCACAAAGCCCTTTGGAGGGACGCACTCCGTGATGACGTGCTGTCATCTTTGAATGTCCGAGCACATTGATTTGACATCCTGAGTCTTGAAAGATCGTGGCAAAGGAGCAGAACTCCATTTGTAAATAACTTCTTAAGGTATCAATAACAGAAGAAAAGCTTTTTTCAAAACTTTAGTTATATAGTCTGTCTTACAGAGGAATAAGCATATGTATGTAGAGAGAGGCTGAGAGGTGATTAAAAAGCAAAAGTGGTGAAGTGTTGAGAGTTGATACCTCTGTGAATGTACTTAGCTTATTCGTAATAGCCCCAAAGTGGAAACAACCCAAACGTTTATCACCTGATGAACGAAGATGCCTTCATCGTGTATGCATATCGGGTATATGCGATGGAATGTTATTCAGCCTCGAAACGTAATGAAGTAGTAACACATGCCACAATGGGAAGAAACCTGAAATCATGCCAAGCCAAAGAAGCCAGCCACAAAAGACCACGTGCTACGGGATGTCCTGTGTATGAAGTGTCCAGAACAGGCAGATCTAGAGACAGCAGATGGGTGATGCCAGGGGCTGTGGGGGAAGGGGTACGAGGAGGGACTGCCAGTGGCTAGGGGCTTTAGGGGGACAAAAACACTAAAAAGTTGATGGCGGTGACGGTTGCTCGACTCCAGTAGACTAGAAACCACTGAATCGTATGTACACTTTAAGCAGGTGAATTGTATGTTACGTGACTTATATCTCGAAAAATCGGTGCATCTAGGTAAGAGTGTACAAAAATTGCTGTTGTGATTTTTCTGTAGATTTGAAATTATTTCAAAATAAAAAATTAGAAACATACAGAAGACGAAGCGTCCCCTGAAATCTCAACATCTGGTTAACGTTGTCACGATAGCCACGGGATGTGTCCCCTGTACTTTTTCGTGACCACGGGGCTGTGCTGCGCATACCGTCTTACCATCTAACTTTTCTCCCTCAGTAACTCCATAGTCCAGCATACACTTGTGCCTCAGTTTCCCCACGCAGGCTTTTCTTGTTGCCCTGCATTGTCTCTAGTTTCCACCACAGTGATTTGATGAACGACACTGGAGCTAATCACTGTATGCATCTTTCAGCCCTTTCCTTAGGATAAAAACAAAACTCACAGGTTAAAAAAATGTGCTTTTGTCAACAGATTAGCATGAAGTTTAGGACTAGATTTATTAAAAGTTATGAAAGAAAAAGACAGTTTTTTCAAAAAAAGCAAATGTAATATTACTTCTTGGCTTTGAGCTGAATAGCAAATCACAGGGATAAAAATTGTGACCACTGATGGGTCTGCAGCTTGGTGTGTAATCGCACAAGCAGGAAGACAGGGCAGGGGTGAGGGCCTGCACGCGTCTGTGGAAGGAGAAGGAGAGATGTAGGAATGAAAACCTCATTTTTCATCACAGAAGCGATATCCTGAAGGGAATTAAAAATGGCATTCTAAGCATAGAAGGAGAAGAGAGGTAAGTTTCAGAGTGAACCGTTAAAGAGCTGCAAGAGTGATGGTTTCTAGAGAACAGCGCCGGGCATAGCAATGGAGACTGCCTTTCTTTTTAAATAAAGAGAAGTTTTCCTTTGGAAAAACAAGCTACGTTCTTAAAAGATGTACCTATATTATAATGCCACTAAGTAAAAACTTTTCTTCGTTGAGGGGGTACAAAGATTTGTGTTTGCAGTTGTATTGAATGAGACGCTTTCCCCCGTCACAGCCCAAAGAGATCACTTGGAGCCCCTCGAGAGTGTTCCCGCCTGTCCGAGCCTGCATGTTCTCGTCACGCCTGACTTCTGTCACCTTCCTGGCTGACCCCAGCGCTGGGGGCGGTCTGCCCCGGGGCACATTTATCTATGCCACCTCACCACTGCCAGTGCAGGTGAGAAGTCTCACGGTCTCTCGCCTCTTCCCTTCATATTTGAAAGAAAAAGCAAGTTCCAGGAACGCAAGTTGAGCCCTCTGATTGCCTGCCCGCTTCTGGTGTTTCCTCAGGCCCCATCTTTTTACTGGGAAATTGAAATTGTTTCCTATGGAGATACTGATGACGACACGGGACCAATAGTTTCCTTTGGCTTTGCCACAGAAGCAGAGAAACGAGATGGGGCTTGGACCAATCCAGTGGGGACTTGTCTTTTCCATAAGTAAGTGGCTACTATAGCTGTTATTTAAAAAAAAAAAAAAAAAAAGTAGTGGGTGTGGGTGTTTAATACTGAAATGATATCCTTGTAATCTCAATCTCCAAAAGTGTATAAAATACCAGTTGGAAGTATATTCAAATTGAGGGAAAGAGAACAGCTCTTAGGAGTTCTCTTCGAATTACTCTGATGCCACCGAAGCCCCTGGGCCCGTTTGTGACTCAGCCGCCTCTGTGTTGGCCGGGGAGCCTTGTCTTTGACTTTCCTTCGCTGTCTTTCATAGCAACGGCCGAGCGGTGCACTACAATGGCTCCAGTTTATTGCAGTGGAAGAGCGTGCGCTTGGATGTGACTCTCTCTCCTGGTGAGTGAAGCAGGAGCCTTTTGTTTTCTTTTTTTACACTGCGTATTTCTGCTATTCCCTGGTTTTGTCCAAATAGGTTGAAAGTAAATTAATGTAGCAACTGGAAGTGGGCAGTTGGTTAGTGAAAGCCAAGTACTTGTCATTGCTGTCTGCTAGCGTGTGCCCAACCGCTCATTTCGTGAGGCCGTTTTCATTGAGGAGCCTCCACCTGCTGAGGCAGGAGTCACATCCACTTTTCATTCGTGTCCATCTGTCCATCGTTGGCACAACCTGAGGTTTTGCTTCTGTTTGAAGTTTGGTCTCTTGGCAGCTTTTCACTGATGTGCAGATAAATAGGCTAAAAAAAAAAAAGGAGGGAGCTCTACCACTAGCCCCGAGGCACTTGGAAAAGGCACTATCGGTAGATAACGTGCGTAGACTTTGTTCTCGGGAGCCTAACGTCAGGTCCCGCTTCGGCAAACCTGCCCGGATGTTTCGGTTACGTAGTCGATTCAATTAAAAAAAAAAAAAGATTTTCCTCTTCTTTTTAGCCACCATATAAGTCACTTGCTCTGTGTGGATGAATTGGGATCAATCCTGCCTGATCCAGCAGAGGAACAAAATGTAGGCACTGTCCTCTTGCCGTTAGGAGCCCCCCAAACAGGGGCATCAAGGTGGCCCAGTCAGTTAAGCGTCTGACTCTGGCTCAAGTCATGATCCCACGGTTCATGGGTTGGAGCCTGCTTCAGATTCTGTGTCTCCATCTCTCTCTGCCCTTCCCCTGCTTGTGCGCGCGCGCGCTCTCTCTCTCTCTCTCTCTCTCTCTCTCTCTCTCTCTCACTCACTCAAAATAAACAAACACTTGGAAAAAAGAAGCCCCAGATGTGTTGGCTACATGGTTTCGGACAATGCATCTTAGTATCAATGAAGCCGAAATCACTGTACGTGGTCGATGGTCTGGGCTGCTCAGATGGGGAAGAGTAAGTCACTCCATCCACCAGATAACCTCGTATAGCTGACTGGGGGTAATTTTGCCATCACTTAACTTGGGGAGCTGGTTGTTAAGTTGCACCTTCCAGGGGGCGTAGCATTTTCGGGTATGGTCAAGTTACGACTTGGAGATAACTTCCGGGCAGTTATTTGTCTCTTTCTGGAGCAGACCTCTGACATTTCAACTGAGTATTTAAGTGTTTTAAACACAAAGGAGGGTTTGGGGAGAACATGGGAGCCATAGATAGTCAGGATTTTTATTTGTCACTTTCATTTGTTTTGTTGGGTCCCATTTTAGTTGTTGAGAACTTTTGGACTTGGACCTCATGTAAACATGCTACCTTCTCAGAGAAATATGTCTGGGTGGGAATCGAGAATTCACTTTTTTACAACAGAATCTCAACTGGGTGCCTGGGTGGCTCAGTAGGTTAAGCGTCTGTTTATATTTTTAAGACCATATCTAAATCTTTCGCAAATTCACTTTATGCCTTAAGTAATTCTCTATGTGTCAGTAGAAGAAAACTTACATTCCTCTGTTAAAAAAAAAAAAAAAAAATCGTACCAAATGCTTTCCCTTTTTGTCTTGGCTACCAGGAAAATAAAGGCTAAATTTAATATGTAATTGTGGGAATTGATGTAGACACCAGTTATTTTCTTCTGATAGTTTTGATTTTTCCTTTTAAAATTATTTCTGTTGTGTTACTTTATAGTAAGTACAATATGTAACTCCGTGCCTTTTTCAGTTGTAACTAATGGCATAAACAAAGCTAGTCCAAGATAATGTGGCCTGATCACCCTTTATTTATAATCAGTAAAAGGGAAAACAAGATGTTTCCTTCCTGTTCTCTGCCATAGGTGACGTGGCAGGAATTGGCTGGGAGAGAACCGAGGGGACGCCACCTCCTCCGGGGCAGCCAGCCAAGGGCCGGGTGTACTTCACATACTGCGGGCAGCGCCTGTCCCCGTATCTCGAAGACGTCTCTGGTGGGATGTGGCCTGTGGTTCACATTCAGAAGAAGGCAGGTTATCTTACTGGGAAGGAAAACAAGTTCTCCTTAGTAATTTGGGCCGTGCTCCATCACGCCGGGGAGGGCAATCTCCTTGACGGAATCCACCATTCAGTTGCTGATCTCATCCAGAGGCACCCTCCCAGACACCCCCCATAATAATGTTGAGTCTGGCACCCCGCGGCCAGTCAAGCTGACAATTCAATTAACCATCACAGTACGATTGCAGATCGTAGACTTAGGGAGCAAATGTGACCCTGAAGAAGCAATGCCTGAGCCAGGTGTAGGCTATTAACTGGTCTTAACTTGGCAAAGTTGGAGGGAAACAATGTCCCCAGTGAAGGGAGCAGCTTGTGCGGTGGCATCGGACGGAAGGGAACAGTGCTGGGAACAGGAAAGGTCGCTGTCTGAGTAGCAACGAGCGGGAGAGTGAGGTGTGGGAGGGCGGGCGCACCAGCCTGGGCAGAGCTTGGTTTCCGCTCCAGTGCACGTGGTCACGCCGGCCCCTCTGCCTCGCCCCACATGCTCTCCCAGAGCCAGGGCCATTCTTCTGATGACCTTCACCTTGGAGTGTTAAATGCATAAAATAAATCAACAACCCTAGCTCCTTTCAAATCCTTTATTTGACCTCCTTCCCAGAACACCAAGACTCGCGCTAACTTTGGCTCCCGCCCATTCGCCTACGCGGAAGGGCAGGCCCACCGCAACGCCGCAGACCTGTGCACCGATCTGGCAGAAGAGATCAGCGCGAACTTTGAGGCCCTGCCCTTTGCCATGGCATCTGACAGTGACAACGACGCTGGCACCAGTATTGCGTCAGACCCCGGCACTCACGGGCCGCCGTGCCGCATTGCTGCTGTGGCCACTGCTCAGCAACGTAAGCCGTCTCCTCCCAGGGCCCCACTGCTTCCTGGGAGTACAGATGCTGCTAATTCATAAATTCTCACTTGGGCAAGCTCTGGTGCCCGTCGGATATGGGGCGATGGGCCCAGTGATATAAAATGGGGAGCAGGAGCAGCATGGGAGACTAGAAAGCACATTCCCACATACGGGAAGCCTGCCATGACTCAGTGCTGGCAGAATATTGCCACCTGGAAACGCAAGCCTGAAAGATTGTCCACTTTTTGTAAGACAGCTAAAAACCCTAGAATTTTAGGGGTGCCTGGGTGGCTCGGTTAGTTGTCTGACTTTGACTCAGGTCATGATCTCACAGTTTGAGTTCGATCCCCGCATCTGGCTCTCTGCTGTCAGTACAAGCCCACTTTCGATCCTTTGTCCCCCCCTCTCTCTGCCCCTCCTCCTCTCTTTCCTCTTTCTCTCTCTCAAAAATAAACATTAAAAAACCTCAGAATTTTATTTGAAATCTTTTATCTTTTGTTTTAAAACTGAGGCCATCAAAGACTAATAAAACACTAATTGTGGAATCTATGTGGTGGGTATTAGATGTACACTAAAAAACTTTCCTGATTATTTGAAAAACTTCATAATCAAATAAAACCGAGCTTCCTGAACTAACGGTATCTGCAGACTGTATCTGGCCCTTGGGATACGGGTTTGCAAACTGCTTTAAGACTATTTACTTCTTTCTCATGACGAAGAACTTTCCAAATTCTTCTCCGAATTGAATGAATTATACCCATAAAAACGATCTTAGGATTCAGGATAACGGTACATGATTTGTTATTCCTTGGCTTTGTGTTTCGAAATCCCTCCCTAGTGCTGCGAGTCCTTCATGCAAATGAAGATACTGTGGTTTGTCTGAGGGGCAGAAGTTCGTGATTTTTCCAGCCTGCTCTTCCTCAGAATTCACTGTCACCGTGCTCTGTTACAGAATACGATAGTGACACTTCCTGTCATTATAAAGTAGAACTCAGCTATGAGAATTTCATCACCTCTGGCCCAGACCCCCACCCGCCTCCCATTGCGGATGACGAAAGTGATGATGAGGACGATGACGACGTCCCACAGGTGCGAGGCCCGTGGCCCTTGACCAGGACAGGCCCGCCGGGAACGATTTTGATGTGAGGGTACAAGGCCGGAGCGGTTACACTTCCCGCTGCGTCCCTGTGTTTGAGCAGTGGCTCTGGAGCATTCACCTTGCAAACCATGTATCGGTAGCGAAGCCTTTTGGGCTCGTTTGCCCAGTACTCCTCTGGGTGTGGGAGAAATGAGGTACCTTGATGCCGCAGTGAGGTCGGGGATCGCATGGTGCTCATTAGGCTTTAGAGGGAAGGGAAGGGCTTGCTGCATGCAGTCCGGCTGTTTTCTCCCCTGGCATCTGAGGGGGTGTTTCTGCGACTGGCCTCAGAGTTGGGTGAGAGCTGTGCGTCCGGGAGGGGGCTGGCGCCCACCCGAGCTACTCCTCTTCTGTTGATGCGTTTGCCTTCTCCTTCCAGGAGGACCACTACGCCCTGCTGGTGAAAGCCTGGGAGACCAAGGTGTTTCCTACTATCCGAAGACGCTTCCGCAATGAGGCGGAGCGGAAGTCGGGCCTGGACCAGATAAAGGGTGCCTTGCAACTAGGTCTGGTGCTTTACGCTTTCCTCGGGAGCCACTTCGTGACTTGAAGAGACGTGCTTAGATGAAAGTAGATGTAAATCAGGAAAGGGGGGCTCGCCTGAAGTCAGGCCAGACCTAACCGAGTCCTCTACCCGTGCCTTTACTGAACTCTGCGGTCGCCGGCTTTCCTTGCCAGGCTTTTCTTTGCTTGTCCACGTAACTCTGTACGTGGGGGTGTCGATAGGCCGCTGAAATGGAAGTGAAATGGTCATACCGGGAAGTTGATGGCCAAGTGATGTGGGCTCCCCAGGCGTAGCCATGCCATTTACTGTCCCTACGACCTTAGCAAAGCTACTTCACCTTTCTGAGCTTTCCTCACCTTTGAAAGGGAACCAGTGATGGTAACCACCTCATCTGTGTATGAGACTTAACTGCCTTATACAGATAAAGCTCCTCCAAAAGCCACGTCCAGAACATAGGAAGCATTCGGTTCATATGGTTCCAGATGCCACCGTGATGGTGGCAATGGGCATTTTTCTCCCGCTGGCACAGTTCATCCAGCAAAGAATAATGCAGAGCTTGACCCCAGACAGTGAGTCTTGAGTACAGGTAGCTAATTTCTCTTCAGTTTTCCTCGTCTTGTGAAATACCTGCTTTTTTCCCCCAACGGGGGGGGCCGGGGGGGGGGGGGGGGGGGGGAATGTAAGAAGTTTCATTTTTGTCCTATGTGAGCAGCTTTGCTCCTTTTTCAACTTGTTCTGAGACTAGGACCCAATAAAGATACCCCCCCCCCCCCCCCACCCCAACCAAGACCTTTATTTTTTGGCCAGTTTATATGCTGAGTCCCAGATTTCCAGTGATTTCTTTTTTCCCATATTGGCACCAGGACTAATCAGTTATGTGTACAGCTGTGGCTTTGTTTTTATTTACTTATTTCCTTAATGCTTTCTATCCCCAAAGCTAAGATCTTGTTTAAACATAACCTTAGCCATACCTCCTGTGACCTGGTGGGATTGCTGCCGACCCAATTCCAGGGCAGATAGTATTCTCCTCTTCTGTCAAGAGTTTCAGGCAGAGGGAGCAACATTAGGAAAGATGCTCAGTGGGGGTGAGCTTGGGTGATTGGGGGACCAGCAAAAAGGCCAGGCAGCAGGTGTGGCCGAAGAGGAGAGCACAAGGGAGGGGCAGGGACAAGCGTTGGGTGCATGAGGACTGTGGATTTTATTCTGTGTGAGACAGAAGCTATTGGGAGGTGGTAAGCAAAGGAGCCACGTAATGCGATGTAGTAGATCCCCGAGATAAGAAGAGAGTTTTTCTTCCCCATTCATTCTCAACATCTGAGCGAAATGCCCTTTTGTGTTCTGCCAGAGTGCAGAACAGATCTTCTGCTCAGACAGCTCGATGCCAGATTTCGTCGCTGCCCACCTTGAAGCATGTGTACAGCCATTCAGAGGTGGGAGGGCTCTATTCTAGTGGCTTTTATTCGGCCATTAATTCATCACTTACCCATCCCAACATTCAGCAAGCGACTCCCAGGCATCGGGCCCCTGGCTTGGGGAATCAAGAGAGCCTCTGGGAACAAGACGGAGAGGGTCCCCTCTCTCACCGCGTATATCCCAGGGGGCAGCAGCAGACGACATGCGGTCAGGGCTGGGCGGTAGATCAGGAGGCCCCAGCATGTGTAGGTAGGGCAGCCTGCTGCAGCGTGGCTTCTCTACCTGGTGTTTAAGCGGAGATCTGGAGCTAACTCGCCACCAGCAGGCTTACCGTGAAAGACGTGAAGCGCCGTTTGGCGGGGGTGGGGGGCTGGTACTTCCTGCTGTTGGGAGAGTAAGAAAGGGGGAAAGAATTCACAGTATGCAAATGGAAAGCTCTTATGTATGATCATTGGTTGCTGTGCCTTTATTTTGACGAGGTTCTGCTTCAACTTGGGTACCTTTTCTTTCGCCCTTTGGTGCTGGAGTCATCCTTGGTGTCTGTGGCCGAGTGTGCCTCCTCCTCCTCCGCTCCCAGTTCGGTTAGGGGGAAGTATAGACAGCACAGCAGAAAATGTGATCATCCAAAGGCGGCCTCTGGACCAGAGGCAGACTGATGGCTCCCCCAGAAGTACCTCTGGCTCCTGAGCCAAGGTGTTCTCTCGGGTTCCATCCGTGTGGCCATGACTAGTCGTATGAACTATATTAATCCAAACATAAAAGATTTACCTTTTGAACATACCCTCCTTCAATGTAGCAGTGGCAGAAGTGAAAAGGAGGGGTGCGGGTGGCTCGTGGTCCCCGAAGGACCACCTCTGTGCGGTGCATCAGCCTCCTGTTGTCAGGTCCCCAAGGAAGGTTAGTGAAACGACCCCCGCACCGAGCGTGATTGAGCTCGGCATTCTCCCCGTGTTCCCGGACTCCTGCTTAGTAGATAGCAGAGGATTTCTTTTCTTCTCTCCCCCTTCCCTTTGGAAAATGTTGCCAAGATTATTTTTCCACAGTCTTCCAGTATCAGGCCACATTTCTGGCTTCTTCTGACAATTCTTTCTCAGCATCCTTCTCTAATTGCAGCCTCCTCAACTGTGCTCAGAAAATTGCTGTGCCTTTTCCCTACATCAAGGCTGGCAAATAAAGGAGTAGGAGGCGAGTGTGATGGAAATAAGCCTTGTGCGAAGGCAGATGTGTCCACACCCGTGTCTGTACCCACACTTCCTGAGTCGCGTGCGAGCTACGGCGGCAACAGCAGACGGAGACACTGTACCCGCCTCTCTGTGCTCCCCGCGGTGCCATCTCACCAGGGCTTTGGAGACTTGTGGGCTGGGTGTATTAATTAATAGTGGCTGTTTGTGCTGAACATAATGATGTGTTCTCCCTCTGGGAAGGAAGAGCAGGGCGACCTCCGGTACTGAGTAGAAGCTGATGTAACTCTTCCGTAAGCAACACGTGTTTGCTGTAGTAAAAATCACACACAGTACAAAAATGAATAAAGTAAGAAAGAAACCTTTTCCTCACTTCCTTCTTACTGTCCGTTTGTCCTGTACTTAGTTCTTAGGTCATCGTGCAGCCATGCCCTTTGTGTCCGATCACTTTTAACCGCTCTGTATTGATAAATGATCTTGTTATTCCTACTTTGGGATTTCCCAGCAGTGCAGCAGGAGGTGTTCTTGTATCTTTACACACTCGTGCTTGTGTTTCTGTGGGAGAGATTTGAGAGGTTCCTACAGGCAGGGCAGTGAGTGTTTTAAACTTGCTAGACCCTGCACAGTCACCTTCCTCAAAAGGCTGTGTACCCCCACAGACGGCGTTGGGGAGATTCTCTCGGTATCAGTCAGTGTCATGGTTGATCTGAAGACCGGGTCCTCTTTGGAGAGTTTCCAGTGTGGTTAATATTTTTTAGGCATGGTGGACATTGCCCGGCAGACGGTCGAATTCCTGTACGAGGAGAATGGTGGCATCCCAAGAGACCTGTATCTTCCCACCATCGAAGACATTAAAGACGAAGCAAACAAGTTCACGATTGATAAAGTTCGAAAAGGTTTTGCTTTCCCTCTTACTTCATCTATGAAACTTATGAAACTGTGTGTGGAATGAGAAGTTGGGTTTTCACTCGGCCTCAGCTGGCCTCCTGTACATGTCCCAAACTCACCGGCATGTGCAGTCAGATGGCACACTTATGCAGAGGGGGATATGGGGCGTGGGTGGAGGGTTCCAGGTAGGCCTGGTTAGATCATGGCTGCTGAGCTAATTAACCAGGAATGTGTGGTTGCCCCTGTGCTTTTTAGAATTTTAACAGAATGTGTTTGTTCCTTTGATTAAACATCTGTTGCAGATTTTGAGGAAATGAAAATCCAGAAAAGCACAGACAAAAATTGAAACCACTCATTATTAGCCCTTCATAAAAATATCAGAGTATCAGGGACAGGGGCAGAAGTGTATATTTGCTTTTCTTTCTTTCTCTTTTTTAGGTATAATTCACATACCATAAAGCTCACCCTTCTACAGTACTCAGTTTTTAATATACTCACAAAGTTGTAAAACCACCAAACCATTACCTCTAATCCCACAACATTTTCATCCTCCAGAAAGAAGTCCTGTCCTCCACCATTTCCCACATCTCCTTCCCCTGAGCCCCATTAATTTACTTTCTGTCTCTCTAGATTTACCTCTTCTGGACATTTCCTATAAATGGAGTCCTACAGCATGTGGTCTTTTGTATCTGGCCTCTTTCATATAGCACAGTTGTTCAAGATTCATCCATGTTGTAGCATGTGTTAGTACTTTATTCCTTTTTATGGCAAAATGATATTCCATTGTATGGATAATACCCCATTTTTTTAAATCGTTCATCAAATGTTGGACACCTGGGTTGTTTCTAACTTTTGGCTTTTATGAGTAATGAATGCTACTGTGAACCTTGGTGTTCAGGTTTTTTGTTTTTTTGGTTTTTGGTTTTTTTTCCAGACCTGTGTTTTCATTTTCCTTGGGTACATATGTGGGAGTGGGATTGCTGGGTCATAGAATAAGTTGAACTTTTTGAGGACCTTCTGGATGGTTTTCCAAAGTGATTGCAGCATTTTACATTCCCACCAGAAATGTATAAGGGTTCCAATCTCTTCACATCTTGCCAACACTTACTATTGTCAGTTTTTTTTTTTTTTTAAATTACAGCCATCCTAGTGGATGTGGAGTGGTACCTCATTGTGGCTCTGACTTCTGTTTCCCTAATTCTAATGGAAAATCTTTCCATGCGTATCTTTCACTTTTCCTTAGAAAAGTTTATTCAAATCCTTTGCCGATTTTTTGGTCGGCTTCTTTGCTTTTTATTATGAGAGCTCTTACAGCATTTAGTTGTGTAATTTTTCAGACCGAGCTTTGTACCTTTCTTAGTTGCAACTAAACCGAGGTATTGTTGGATGCTGTAGCGCTGTCTTAGGCCCTAAAATACAGGATCCCAAGATGACAACGTTATTTGCTCCTGAAGAAACTTCTTCCTCTGCCTTCCTCAGGTCTCACGGTGGTGACCCGCTCTCCAGACAGCAACAACGTAGCCAGCAGTACTGTGGGAACCGCTCTGCCCAAGTTCGCCATCCGAGGGATGCTGAAAACCTTTGGGCTTCATGGAGTCGTGTTAGATGTTGATTCAGTGAGTAAAACAGCCTTTCGAATACACGGAGACTTTCGCGTCCAGACTCCAGGTGCCTGAAAAAGCGGTCACGTAGATGGATTACTCCCCAACTAGGGATGAAGAAAGCAGGCCGAGTGCTCACACCGGCAGTTTGCCCGAGGTTTTCTCGAGGGCCCGGATCCGGGGATCAGAGCTGATAGATGATAAGCTCTTAACACTCAGCACTGTCAGCACCTTCAGACCACACTGCCTCCGCCATTATTTTCCGTCAGCCGTGTTCAGACCGTCCCTACATTGTACCTGCCCAAGTTCCAAGGGAAAACTCTCCCGTTGTCCTTGATGAATGGGTGATCTGTCATTGTCGTGACTGTTACAGACACAAGTCAAAGAAATAGTTTTATGATTCTGATCACGTCATCTCACTGGTCCTCTCAGCCTCAGCTTCCCGATACATAACATGGATCTATTAAATCCATGGGGCGGGGGTGGGGGGACGCGGGTGGGGAAGAAGGAACAGAAGATGCATGAGGGCAAAGCCAAAGCTTTCTTTGGAAAACGAGGTCCTGTGTGAAAGCGATGACCCTGTTTCTGAGGTTGCATGCACGTGCTGACACTGGAGAAGTTTCCCATGCAAGAAAACTGATGAATGCCGGTAGTTTAAGCCTAAGAGGCTGTGAAAAAAAAAAAAAAAAAAAAAAAAGGATCTGTCTTTATGAACATAAACTAGAATCTATCTAGATAGAGATACACATACAGACACTGGTAATGTTAGGTACCACTAATGCTTTGAAATGGAAAATTTTACATCTTTTACTGACTCCATTGTACTTCAACTTAATTTTGAATCATTAAATTTTTAAGAGAGGCTATCTGACTGGTGGTTTACTAGGGTGAACTTCAGAAATCTCCAGGGGTGCCTGGGTGGCTCAGGCAGTTAAGCATCTGACTTTGGCTCAGGTCATGATTTCATGGCTCAGGAGTTGGAGCCCCGCATCAGACTCTGTGCTGACAGCTCAGAGCCTGGAGCCTGCTTTGGATTCTGTGTCTCCCTTTCTCTCTGCCCCTTCCCTGCTCACACTGGCTCTCTCCCTCTCTGCCCCTCTCCTGCCTGTGCTCGCTCTCTCTCGCTCTCTCTCGCTCTCTCTCGCTCTCTCTCGCTCTCTCTCGCTCTCTCTCGCTCTCTCTCGCTCTCTCTCGCTCTCTCTCGCTCTCTCTCTCTCTCTCTCAAAGATAAACGTTTAAAAAAGGTAGGAAATTCCACTGGTGATACTGTTAATGTCCCACTGCCTTCTGATACACATTTCTGATCCTAGTTATCAGAAGGTACATAACTGACACTGGCTTTTAGCAACTGGAAATGTGTACAAGTAAAAATTTAGAAAAATAGAAATTTCCTTAAAATAATAATTGTTATGGGGGCGCCTGGGTGGCTCAGTCGGTTGAGCGTCTGACTTCGGCTCAGGTCATGATCTCACAGTGCGTGAGTTCAAGCCCCATGTCCGGCTCTGTGCTGACAGCTCAGAGCCTGGAGCCTGCTTTGGATTCTGGGTCTCCCTCTCTCTCTGCCCCTCCCCTGCTCACACTCTGTCTCTCTCTGTCTCTCAATAATAAATAAGCATTAAAAAATTTTTTTAAATAAAAAAAATAATTATTATTTCTCCAGTAGTTTCTTTTTGTTTCAGTAATCCTAAATAAAAATGTTTGTATTTGAATCCAAAATGTATATGCGTGAGTTAGCTCTTTTATTGCAGGAAAATAAAAAGTAATCAGATTCCCTGCTTTTGCAAAATCACTAACCTAAGAACAATGAACGTAAAATAATATGTACTGAATTATTACTGAACTATAGCACTGTTGTGTTTGAATCTCTATCTCCTGGGGCGCCTGGCTGCCTCAGTTGGTGGAGCTGTAGCTCTTCATCTTGGGGTTGTAAGTTCGAGCCCCACATTGGGTATAGAGATTACTTAAAAAGTAAAAGCTAAAGGGGTGCTGGGGCGGCTCAGTCAGTTAAGGGTCCGAGTCTTGATTTCGGTTTAGGTCATGATCTCATGGTTTGTGGGTTCGCGTCCCACATTGGGCTCTGCACTGATAATGTGAAGCCTTCTTGGAATTCTCTTTCAAAATAAATAAACTAAAAAAAAAAAAAATGATCTAAATTCATTTCTAACTCATGAATACATTCCAGTTAAAATTTTAAAACTGGTATGAAAAACCTAAACACACTATCAGTCAGTACTAACCATATATCTTTGAATTTCTAGGCTCAATTTTTTTTCAATGTTTATTTTATTGAGAGAGACAGAGTGCAAGCAGGAGAGGGGCAGAGAGAGAGGGAGACACAAAATCCCAAGCAGGCTCCAGGCTCTGAGCTGTCAGCACAGAGCCCGACGCAGGGCTCGAACTCACAAACCGCAAGATCACGACCTGAGCCGAAGTTGGACGCTTAACCGGCCAAGCCACCCAGGCACCCCCAAACTTTGGTTTTATATATAATACACGTACGTGTATTTTAAAACTTGGAGGGGAAAGGTCAGTGTCCAAAGAGTCCAATAGACATTTCCTTTAACTATTGTAGGTAAACGAATTGGTGCAGGTAGAAACTTACCTCCGAAGTGAAGGTGTGCTGGTCCGGTACTGGTATCCCATTGACATGCTGGAAAGGCCCCCGGCGGGCTACCGAAGGACCGCCACCAACGGGCTGGTCACGCTGGACAATACCAACCTTCAAATTCACAGGTAAAACTGAGCCCTTCTTTCCAGGGGATCACAGAAATTCGCTTACTGTGTTTTACCACATGTACCATTCATTCATTGTTGACAAGGTTTCCTTCAAAGCTGAGAGAGGGAAGCTATAAAATAACGGCAAAAGTGCAGGAGTTGGGAAGAAACGTGGGATCCCGTGTCACCCAGCCTGTGCCACGGGCACTTGAGGGGCGGGCGGAGATGGCGAGCGTGTGGGAAAGCTGTAAAGAGTAAGGCCAGTCCAGACACCGTGCGAACCGCCAGCTTATTTCTCGGTGTTCGTTCCTGAGTGCCTGCTTTGTGCCTCACACCGGGCAGAGATCTCCAAGGAAACATGTGCCCGCGCTGTGTGGGTTAAAACCCAAAGACCATTCGTCTCTCTCCTCTAGTTCAGACCTTCCGTGCCTGTCCACCTCCCTTGGAGGAGAATTCGCTACTAACCTGCCTCACGAACCCCTCCGGGGCCTCAGAGCCTCCGCTCTCCGCGTACTTTGCGTCAGCGCTGCTGGCCTTCCCGTGCCTCCTACACACCCGCTTGCGTCCTCGGCAGCGCCTCGTGTCTGCTTTTCACTTGGCCTGGGGTGCTTTGCGCAGAACTTTGCACGGCTGTCTCATTCTTGTCATTCAGATCTCAGTACGTCCCCCTTGCCGAGAGAGTTCGCTTTACCATCTAAAGCAAGCGCGGAGCCACGTGTCGTCATAGCACCGCCTTTCACTTCTCTTCCAGGACCTGAGGTTTTTGCTTGTTTTTAAAATTCATTTCCTGGGTTGTCTCCTCCTCCTAGAACGTGGGGTTCTTAACAGCAGAGACTGATTCTTTGCTAGAGCCCCCGGTGCCGAATGTGGGCCCTGGCTCACGTTGTAAACTCAAAATATCTATTGAAAAGGAGCCCAAAACATATGCTTGAGTATCAGTATGATGCTATTAAAAGCTTTTAAAGCTTTATTTAATCAGTTGTATTTTTAGCAAATGTCTCTGATAGATGTAATTAAGATGTAAGTTAATGACCTTTGACTAGCAGCTGAGTGAAAAGGCACAGTGCTTTGTAGAGTTGCAGGCAGGCTACAGATGTAGGATGTTTATTCTCAGTATTACGGCTGTGATCTTGGTATTGGGGGAAATAAGAACCATGCTGTATGGGTTCGTTCGATCAGTAAAGTGACTGAAGGGGGCGCCTGAGTGGCTCAGTGGGTTAAGCTTCCGACTTTGGCTCAGGTCACGATCTCACAGTTCATGGGTTCGAGCTCCACATCAGGCTCTGTGCTGACAGCTCCAAGCCTGGAGCCCGCTTCGGGTTCTGTGTCTCCCTCTCTCTCTCTCTGCCCCCCTTCCCCCGCTCATGCTCTGTCTCTGTCTCTGTCTCTCTCTCTCTCAGAAATAAATAAATGTTAAAAAATAAAGTGACTGGCTTTCTGGTCCCAGCATGGATTGTCATCACAGGTATGCTGTGTGAAGTACTCGCGTGGGTTTGAGGGAGAGAACTTAGAAAACCAGCGGTAGAGGACTCAGCGGTGGCTTCAGAGACGTTAACCGTCTGCAGGGTCAAAGCAGGGGCCGCCGGGCCGACCCAGAAAAATCTCATTCCGACTGCAGCCTCTGAAATCTGAGGAGAAAGCTGTTGGGGAGTCAGTAAGGACTTGGAGCTTGCTTGCTCAGACCGCCTCTGTTTTGCTGCCCTGACCCTTCTGAGGGGTGCGAGTACATACCCTCCTTGCAAGGAGGGTGGAAACGGGCGGAAGTGGTCGGTGGCAAACTCTGGCACGAATTGATTACAGACTGGTGGGGATGAGAAAGAAACCACCCAGATGCCACATCTTGGCTGCTTCTTGTTTATCTTCGTAGCCGTGCAAACTCATCAGGTATTACGTGGCTTCATTAATTGCCGTTGTGCCCAAATCGGAGTTAGGACAGACCAGTGTTAAATTTAGTTCAGCTCAGCAGGCGACACAGAATGAGCCCTGATGCCTCCAAGTGGGTTTTAAACCGACACTTCCTGGGGCGCCTGGGTGGCGCAGTCGGTTAAGCGTCCGACTTCAGCCAGGTCACGATCTCGCGGTCCGTGAGTTCGAGCCCCGCGTCGGGCTCTGGGCTGATGGCTCGGAGCCTGGAGCCTGTTTCCGATTCTGTGTCTCCCTCTCTCTCTGCCCCTCCCCTGTTCATGCTCTGTCTCTCTCTGTCCCAAAAATAAATTAAAAACGTTGAAAAAAAAAAAATTTTAAAGTATACGAGGCAGTGGTATTTAGTATAGAGACAGAGGTGTGCGGCCACCGCCGCCATCGATCTTAGAATCTTCTCATAACCCTAGGAAGGAGGCCTGTACACATGCTCTCCTCTAGCTCAGCTCTGTTCCTTTTCAGTGGATTTGCTTGATTCTGGACAATCTGTAGAAACGGAATCACATAATACGCAGCCGTTTGTGTCTGCCCTTTTTTCTTCTTGGCAGAACGTCTTCAAGGTTCATCCACGTCGAAGCACGGAGTAGTGCATCCCACTTACTGCTGAGCAGTATTCCACTGTGTGGACTTACCATCCCTCACCTGATGGACAGTGGGGTTGTTTCCACGTTTTGGCTGCTAAGAATAATGCTGATGTGGACATAAGTTTCTGTGGGGACCTATATCTTCATTGCCTTTTCTGCGGTGATTTCTGAGTAGAGAAAATCCAAACGTACTTTAACGTGGCTTTTTATTTAAGACCCCAGGGACTGACCTGGCCTACAGAACACAGGGCCAGAGGAGAGGCCTGTGGCCCAGCGCGTGCAGGGGCCGGGGCACCGGCACTCAGCGCCTCTCCCTGCTTCCCCCACAGAGAGCTGCTCCGGTGCGAGGCCGCACTGGCCAGGCTGTACTGCCGCATGGCCCTGCTCAACATCTTCGCCCCCAAGCTGCCACACTTGTTCACCCGCCTCTTCCACATCCCTGCCATCCGGGACATCACGCTGGAGCATCTGCAGCTGCTGTCCAATCAGCTCCTGGCCCCTCCCCTCCCAGGTGAGCCTCGGCTTTGCGGCCGCCACTGGCGCAGTCAGCCCAGGGGGGGAAACAGCCCCGAGGGTGAGCCCGGCCCCAGGCAGGAGCCGTGGTGGTGAGGTACTCGCCCGCCTCGTGGCACGGTGCCTTCGGACTCGTGGAGGTAAGCGGCCCTGGAGAGTCCCGGTGACCTTGGCAGTGTTTTCTCACTCTGAAAAGTGCAAGTGTGCTACATGACGTATTGAGTCCTTGCTATATTAAGCATTCATAGAGCTTCCCAAACAAACTGTGGATCAAGGAAAATTTAGCATTATTTAGGAAATCCCGTCACTGCACCATTGCCGTAGACGTTCTCTCTGGCATTATTCAAAAAGGAAAATGCTCCTGTTACCGAGCTCCTGCACGGCACACCCGAGTGGTTTGTTGGGACTTCGGGTGGAGCCATTTTGACGGGCCAGGTTGTGTGTATCTGCTGGCCTTAGGGCCCTTGGCCAGTCCCGATGCTGTGTGTTGGCTCCCCCGGTGAACGCTAAGCGATGGATCCGCTTAGCCCAGTCCAAGACCGAGGAGCCCCTGCGTCTGTCCCGGCACCTCAGCCTCCACCTGCTCCCCTCGACCTCCCGGCATCTGAGATAGGAGCAAGGCGTGAGAGGGCGGATGGCACCCGAGGCCTGATGGCACCTCCCAGCTGTGGGGTCCCCTGGCCTACCCCAAGAATTCAGAGGCTCCGAAACATACCCAGAAAGCTTTAAAATGTACGCGGAAGAAGCTCTGCCCTAATGGCCTAACGCGCGCCTTACAGACTCCCTTAGCGGCTCCTCGGGGCCTCCAGGACGGGCCAGGGCACGCCAGTAGGTCAGGCTGTGGGAACCCCTGCATCGAAGCTGCTCTACTTGTGTTTAATAGACTTGGGTCTCCACTTAAGATTTTATTTTAGGAATCGGTTTTGTTGCTTAAAAGAAAGCAAAAACACAGACCACTGATGTGAAATCCCCCGCCAGCCCGCCGGCCTGCGGGATCTGACCGGCAACATCTTAGCCGAGGTGCCGGGTCCGAGCCGTCCCGGCCTGGCTATCTGGACGGGTTGCTGGTCGGTTCCCAGGCTCTCCCGGGGAGCCATGGGCCGCTGCGGTTCTGGTGCACTTAGGTCTTCTTTCCTGGCCCCAGATGGCACCATCAGCTCCAGCTCCATCCTCCTGGCACAGTCCCTGCAGCACTGCGTGCGCTCCCAGAACTGCTCGGCCACAGACCTCTTCTACCAGGGCAGCTCCCACATAGTGAGAGAGTGGCTCGGCGTGGCCATCACCCGGACCCTGCACCAGGGCGAGGAGAGCCTGTTGGAGCTGACGAAACAGCTCTGCTCTTTCCTGCAGGTACCGGTCTGACACTCAACTCTCCCTGAACCGGGGTTGTCACCTTTCATTGGAAGGCTTATGGGTTTGCTTGAGAATGACCCTCTCGCTTCCCCAACGGCCCCCGCCTTCCGAACCAGTCTCCTTTTCCTTGAGGCTTTCCCGCCTGGTCCCATCTGCATTGGCCTTTGCCCCAGGTGGCTTTCTGGTCCTCCTGAGCCTGTGACCACACATGCGTTGTTGGCCCTGCCCCTTGCCTGGGAGTTGGGAGGTGAAATGCTCCCCTGTGGGTACCCTGTGCCTTTCCTGATTAAATGTCTCTGCAGACAGCCCCGGAGCAGTTCCCCTCCGAAGAGTTCCCCATCTCAGAGTCCAAAGTCAACATGGACGTTAACTTCCCCGGGGCGGCTTTCGTCGTGGTGTCGTGCAAAGAAAGTCAGTCTGGATTCCGCAAAGAGTAAGTTGCCCCTTCTCCGGGAGAGGTGACGGGAGAGAAGAGAAAAATGGATTCTGGTGAAATGGACAGAAGAAAAACTCAGATTGCTTTTATTGTTTAATGCATACTATATTTGAAAATAATCTATAGTTCTTTCCATATTTCTGTGTTTTGGAAATTAGTCTTTATAAAGAACGACTTTCTAAAATATGGTGGGAATGGGGGCACCCGGGTGGCTCAGTCGGTTAAGCATCCGACTTTGGCTCAGGTCATGACCTCACGGTTTGTGGATTTGAGCCCCACGTCGGGCCCTGTGTTGACAGCTCGGAGCCCGGAGCCTTCTTCAGATTGTGTCTCCCTCTCTCTGCCCCTCCCCCACTCACACCTCTGTCTCTCTTTCTCTCAAAAATAAATAAACATTAAAAAAAAAATTTTAATGGTGGGAATGACTCACAAATGCCCGATCCCGACCCTCCTTCTGGGGCCGAGTCCGCTCCCCATCCCTGGCGTGTACGCCCAGACCCCGCTGACTCTCCTCCCTTCCTCTCCTCCACTCCTCAGCTCCTCCCTGTACAAGGCGCCATGGGCACGGGTGCTCGTCTACGGGCTTGGCCACAAAGTCAAGCGGAACGGCCAGCTAAACCTGATCGAGGCCGTGTGTTATCCGAGGGATGCATCTCCGGCCAACACCGGCCTCACGCCGCCGCCTACCGCCAACCAGTACCCCTCTGTGATCCTGTCCACGGACAAGGTCCACATCAAACTGGGTAGGTCTCTGAATTAGCTCTTGGTGATCAGAACAGCTTGAGGTTACTCTCTGCTGTCTTTCTCTTTGAAGATAGAAAGGATTTTGTACCTTGCTGTGTTCCAGTGCCCAGTCCGTAAAGAGCAGAAGTGCTTGGGATAGTGTATTTTAGGGACAGGAGGTGAAGGGAGCGCCCTTCCTGCCCAGGGAGGACCTGCACCTGCTGCCTGGACTTCAGTGGACAGTTCCTTTCTTATCGCCAGTGGGTGCTCTTTAGAGTGACGGGAACAGAGCAGCCTTGTGATTTAGCTACAATACTCCCAGCTGCCTTTCTCAGGTTCTCCGTGAAACCAAATTCTCTCCGGTGCGAGTGGCTCCCCTGGGGTTCAGGCCACAGTGAGCGTCTGCTCCCCGCCCCCCAGTCTAAGCGGTGAACCGCCTGGTGGGAGGCCTAGTTGGTGTTGTCCCCCCAGCATTCTTTGCTAAGCCTGCATGGTTTTAGGTTGAGGTGAGGCTAAACCTGTGCCCTGGGGCCAGCTGACTGTCCGGAGCAGACACGCAGAGGAAAGGACAACCTGGTCACAGACTTCCACCTCACTTCCTCATCACATTTGATAAGAAAAGACGGACGTGTGTGTGTTAGACACGATAAAATGTATTAGAGGGGTGCCCAGCTGGCTCAGTTGATTGAGCATCCAACTGTTGATTTTGGCTCAGGTTATGATACCAGGGTCGTGGGATCGGGCCTCACATCAGGCTCTGTGCTGAGAGTGGAGTCTGCTGAAGATTCTCTCTCTCTCCTCCCTCCCCTGCTCACACTCACTCTCTCTCTCTCTCTCTCAAAAAAAAAAAAAGGCAGGGGGTTGGGGCGGGGCCTTCGGCTTTTCCACAGCCCCTGTCCTTGTGTTGCTATGGAATGAAACAAAAGGAGACTACCTAAGTGATTTGGTTATTGCTAAACAACTTTATGATCTCATTTTATTAGAACCGATTTTTTCATAGCGTTTTGCCTATACTAACTGTTTTTTAAACTTTATAATTATAAAACAGAAGTTCTCTGTCTTCTCATTCCCCAGTGATCACTATACAAGCATTCACCGCTAAGTGCAGGCCAGTCACTGTGGTTCCTTCTGAACTTGTCCAGAGATCTCCAGGCCCCTGGCGCCCTGACTTCTGTCTGGTCAGGACTTGTAGCGGGCCTTGGGGTACGGTGAAGGATACAAGGGGGGATCAGACCTCAGGGCCTTTTTCCTCTCACTGTTGCGTCTCGGGCCAGATTCAGGCCACGGCAGTGACATAGGGTAATAAGAGAATATCAAAGCCCAAGGCCCTGGTAGTGCTAGTCTGGGGCACCCCTAGCTGGTCCGCTCTGTAACTTATATAAGCTTAATGGTCTCACAGGATTGCAGCCACACCAAACGGCTGATTATTTCTTTACCAAGATGGGAATGTTCCAATGAAGCACCTTTAGAGTCTGACTTAGTATTTCCATGCTGGGTCGTTCGGCTGGTGGGTATCTAACCAGCTGGGGAGTGTCTCCTTCCCTGTTCTCGTTGCTGCCCTTTGTCCCGTTGTTGTACCAACAAATGGACTCCTCGGAGGGATGGCCTCTGGCTCCTCCTGCACCTGCAGCTGACGGTCTGGAATGGGGGGGGGGGGTGGTTACGTTTCTTTTCCCCTCCAACAGATGAGCAGGTGGGCTTTCCGGCCCTGTTCTTCCATGCACACCTGGTGGGTCCTTTTCTTAGGTTTATTTTGGCTTCAGTGCTGCCAATTATGAGCCTTTCTCCTTGGCCCCTCTTCCAGGGGTGTCTCCACCGCCCGGAGCCGTGCTGGTATTGCATTCTTTGCCTCTGGAGTTCCCTCTGGCCATGGCCTTCGCGGAGCAGCTGCTGTCCTGGAGATTAGAGGATAGCGAAGGGAGATCCGAAGATGAGCCCGACACCATCCCAACATCTGTCCTCCTACAAGTGGTGGAGCTGCTGGGTAAGGCCTCCCTCCCCCCCCCCCCCCCAGGATCGGGCCTGGGCGAGCTGGCTCAGTGCCAAAGGGAGGGGCTTGCACGCTGGTGGCCTCTTGTCAGGTTGCAGTCATTGGAAGAGGGCTTGCAGAGTGGACAGTAGGGTATAACCTAGTCTTCTAAACACGTGACGTGCGGGGTGTTTTCATTATTTTGAGGGGCAGCAACTAACCATGAAAATAAGATTAATTTTACCATACTTCACTGTAAAACCCAAATATGGGCCATTTTTGTAACTTTGGAGGTAAAAGGTGGTATGGAAGTGAATGACATTGCAAGATCAAACATCATGACTTCCTAGTTGCAGAAAGGTTGAAAAGGGGTTGCGTTTTGGGGCGCCTGGGTGGCTCAGTTAAGCATTCGACTTCGGCTCAGGTCATGATCTCACGGTCCATGAGTTTGAGCCCCGCATCAGGGGCTCTGTGCTAATAGCTCGGAGCCTGGAGTCTGCTTCGGATTCTGTGTGTGTCTCTCTCTCTGCCTCTCCCCTGCCTGTGCTCTGTGTGTGTCTGTCTCTCTCAAAAATAAATAAACATGAAAAAACGTTTTTTTAAAGGGGGGGTTGCATTTTGGCAAAACTCATAGAATGGTAAATTTTAGAGTTTTACATTTTACCATGTGTAAATTTACCTCAAATTCTAAATAAATATTGAACTTCATTCATGATATGGCTGCTTAAGTGTTCAGGGATAAAACAGACTGATGTTTGCAACTTAATTTGAAATAATCAAATCCTAAGATAAGTTTCTGGATGAATAGATAGGTAGAAACGTACATAAGAGCAAATTTAGCAAAATGGTAATGGGAGTACCCAGGTGGTGGGCGTACGGGCATTCACTGTGTAAGTAGTTCAGCCGCCCATGTATTTGAAATTTTTTTATCATAAAATGTTGGACGGGAAATGATACTGCAGACTTAAATGCTCTCAGGGGTCAGACAGATGACGTAAATGGGGGAAATAGAAGGAAAGTGGGCCCGGGCACCTCATGTTGCATCAGACAATCACTGAGCCCTGCCACTCATTGCTGCATTATTTCAAAAACCGGTAATGCAGACATTGATGTGAATTTTCCAGTTTTTATATGTTGGCAATGAAATCAAATTCTTTAAAATACACTGGGTGAGGGATCAGGGAAGGTGAGTGGGGAACCACTGTAGGAAGGAAATGTCTGTGACCAGCCTCCACTCACCGGCCATTTGCAGTCTTGGCGGAGAAGAATTCTCTCCAACACTGTCCTCTTATATAAATGGCAAACAAGCAGAGGAAGGACAACAGAAGGACGTCACATGAGCATCTGAGGGTGACCTTTGTTCTCTTGAATGGCTTCATGAGTGCCCACATGGCATGACAACCCTGAGTTCATTTCCAATTAAAGTTACGAAATGGATGCCTGGGTGGCTCAGTCGGTTAAGGGTCCAACTCCTGATTTTGGCTCAGGTCATAATCTCACAGTTCATGAGTTCAAGCCCCGCGTTGGGCTCTGCGCTCACGGCGCAGAGCCTGCTTGGGATTCTTTTCTCTCCCTCTCTCTCTGCCTGTCCCCAGCTTGTGCCCTCCCTCTCAAAAATATATAAACAAACTTAAAATAGTTGCAAAACAGCATCTCCCCTAAGAGATCAGTCAGTTTAATCCCCTCCCCTTATAGGTGCTGAGCCTGATTGGAGAGACTCTTGATAAGTCAGCTGACCTGGCCCTTGGGGCTCAGTGCCCACAGCACGAGTGTGTGAATTTAAGATACACATCTGGCACAAAGGGAACTTGATAGAAACTTGTGACCCATCTTGTCCCAGACAAATTTCCTGAACTTCAGTCCTTGTCATGCCTTCTTTATGTGATTTCCACCATGTCTGTGAATCATGCTTGTCAGCGTTTATTGATTTTCTGGCAATCAGCTCTTTTCTCTTTTTTTTTAAACTTTAAGGGGAGTTTTATGTTGCTACCTTAAGTGGAAAATTAGTATCTCTTGCTATAACCAGAAGGTTAAAAATAAAAATGGTTACTGTTAGGAAATTCTGACTGTTGCTGCCTGTCAGAGGCTCTGGGTCTGTGGCCCACTGTCAAGGATATATATATATATATATACATATATATATATATATATACACACACACATATATATATATGATATATGTATATATATATATGATATATATATATATCGTATATATATATTATAATATGTGTATAATATATACACCAGCTCACAGTAAGGCTTTCTTGTTGAAAAAACTAGGGCTGGAAGAGGAGTTAGGATACGTTGTCAGTGTGGATTTCTGTGCTAGCTGATAAGATTGGATTGTGTGCCCCCCCAGAGTAAGCGTCTCATGGTTTGGGAAGTCCTGTTCTCGTGACTTGTCACTAACTCGCTTGATAACCTTATGAGAAAGAAAATGACTTTTTTTTGGTGTGAGCCATAGACGCCGGCTCTGCACGACCGTGTGGCACAGGGGTTAAGGCCGCAGGCTCTGGGGCCAGCCGGCCAGGCTTCAGCTCTTGGAGCCTCTGCTTCTGCTTCATGTGTGAGATGGGGGTGAGTAGCGTAGGTCCTGCCTCTCTCGAGGTTGCCGGGAGGGCTGAGTGCGTCACGTGGCCGGGAACAGTCCCTAGTACGGAATCAGGGCCGTGCAAGTGACCGCTGCTGTTACTGTTTTCTGTTTGCCTCAGGAAACTTCCTGTGGACCACGGACATGGCGGCCTGTGTGAAGGAGCTTGTCTTCCATCTCCTGGCGGAGCTGCTGCGCACGGTGCACGCCCTGGAGCAGAGGAAGCACCCTGCTGGCCTGTCCTCGTCCATCGCCCTCCAGCTGAACCCCTGTCTGGCCATGCTGATGGCCCTGCAGTCGGAGCTCCATAAGCTGTATGACGAGGAGACCCAGAGCTGGGTCTCGGGCGGCACCTGCGGAGGCTCCGGGGCGGTGGCGGCCGCGGACCACGGCAGGTTCTCCACCTACTTTCACGCGCTCATGGAAGGCTGCCTGGCGGTGGCTGAAGTGACCCTGCCCACGAACATGAGCGTCACGGCCAGTGGGGTGCCCTCGACGACCGCCCCCAACCTCAGCGACTCCTCGTCCTCCTCGTCCTCCTCCCCGGGACAGACGCCACAGAGCCCCAGCCTCCTGTCTAAGAGGAAAAAAGTCAAGATGAAGCGGGAAAAGGCCTCCTCCTCTGGGAAGCGCCAGTCCTCGCGCTCAGTGGAGTCCGACTCCGCCATGCTCAGCATCGGGGGCAGCAAGCCCGAGGACATGCTGTGGTTTCATCGAGCCCTCACCCTGCTCATCATTCTCCGGCACCTCACCAGGAAGGACCCGCAGGGCCTGGGCGTGACGAGCGACGCCATCGCCGACGCCTGCCAGGCGCTGGTAGGCCCCACCGCCCACAGCCGCCTGCTGGTCATCTCTGGGATCCCCACCCACCTGGACGAGGGCATCGTCAGAGGTGCTATCCGCAAGGCCTGCAATGCCCACGGCGGGGTCTTCAAAGACGAGATCTACATCCCCCTGCAGGACGAAGACCCCAGGAAGCCGAAGGACAAGGCCGAGGGCGGCGACGGAAAAGCCGAGGCGGAGAAGACCCTCGGCTTCCCCAGCACAGACAGCCTGGAGGTCAGCACGTCCAGCAGCCTGACCCCTGCCATGAGCGTGAGCGCGTCCGCTTCCACCAGCCAGGCCTCCACCTGCAGCTCCCAGGGCATCTCGCAGACAGTCAGTGACCTCTCCGTGGATCCGCTGCCCTCAGGCCCTGAGCCGCCCATCCCTCCTGGCGTATTGGAGCCCCACGTGGTGTCCAGCCAGGAGAGTCTAGACATTTCCCTGTGCAGCACTGGCAGTCTGGGCAGCCTGGGCAGCCTGGCGGAGCCACTGGACAACGCAGAGATGGCCTCTGTGTCGGACATGGGCTCCGCGTACACGGTCACGTCCCTGGACAACCAGCCTCTCGCAGCACGCCCCATCAAAGGCTTCGCGGTCGTGGAGGTAACGGTTGCTCACGCAACCACTGAAATCATGAGCGGCTTGAACCCCCACAAGCCTCTTTAAACCCTCCAATGTCCTTTCCGAGGGATTAACTGCTAGGTGACCCGGGGGCACTTAGGGAGCTCCCTGAAGCGGCTCTTGGAAACCGCAGTGACTTACTATGTTGATTATCCGTGTTTGAGGTCACATCTCTGCGAGCGATGTCAAGTCTGATCTCATGAGGTCCTGCAGTTCTTGCTGAGTGTGGGAGGGAGGCGGAGGGGTCTGAGGGGCCTGCCTTTCCTGGCGGATGGGCTTCATCAAGCGCGATCCAGCTCAGGCCTGCCGGTATAGCGTTGAGTGGCCTTGGGTCGTTGTAAATGTTGCCATTGGCGGGAGGGATCTTCACTGATGAGCGTGAGAACAGACTGGCCGTTCTGCTGGAGAGATTCTGAGTTTCCAGGTCCCATTTACACGTCAAGATCCCATCTGCTTCTTGGGCCTCCTTGTCTAGAAATCCCACCTCCTGTGTCTTCCTGCACCCTTGTGTACGGGGACTCAGGCTCAGAGTAAAACTGTCCTCGCCTCACTGGACACGGAGAGGAAGGCCCTCAGAAGGAAACGTGCCTCACCTTCCTCTTCCAGGGAGCTCTGACAGGAAAGCTCAAGAACCTGGTGGTTGGCTTCTTCCCTGGAATCGCTTCTCTTAATCTATGCACCCTCTGCCTGGGGGCTTTTTCCGAGCCGAGCATGGACTTTAGCTCCCTGGGCATCAGAGTAAAGCCACAGACCTGGCCAGGGAGTAGCGACAGAGATTTCCACTTGAGATGTTCCCTTCCAAGTTAGTGCTACTGGCATGTGGCGGAGACTTTACCAGGAGGAGGCCAGCTAGCGGGGTCAGACCGCACTCACGGCACTGAAGACGAGGACAGGGTTTCAGGGAAAGGCGGGAAGGAAAACAAGGCCATTCATTCCTCTCCTCCGATGCTGACCCTTTCCTTTGTTCGCACAGATAAGATCCCGAGCCAAGATTGAGAAAATTCGAGCAAGTTTATTTAACAACAATGACTTGATCGGTTTGTCAAGTTTGGACGGTGAAGATGAATTGATGGAGATGTCAACGGAGGAGATTCTCACTGTATCTGTAGTAAATCAGAGTCTGTTTGATACTCAGGGGAGCCCAGGGCTAGAAGATTATTTCAATGATAAATCAATTAAAGGTGGGTTATGGGTTTTTTTCTTAATGAATAGACTGTTTTTTGAGCAGCTTTAAATTTACAGGAAAAAATGAGCAAAAGTCCTCTCCTCCCTTCTTTGTACCCAATATCCCCTGTTTTTTTCCTAATATCCCCAATTTTTTTTGATGTTGGTTTATTTTTTAAATTTTTTTTGTTTGTTTATTTCTGAAAGACAGAGACAGAGTACAAGCAGGGGTGGGGCGGAGAGAGAAGGGGACACAGAATCTGAAGCAGGCTCCAGGCTCTGAGCGCTCAGCACAGAGCCCGACATGGGGCTTGAACTCACGAACCACGAGATCGTGACCTGAGCCGAAGTCGGACGCTCAACTGACTGAGCCACCCAGGTGCCCCTCAATATCCCCTATTTTTAACCTCTTACCTGAGAAAGGAACTTTGGGGGGGCACCTCTAGGGGTTGGTGATTTGAGAAATGATGTGGAGGGTGTCGTGGATTTGGGACAAGAGGTTCTTTGCCCGGCTCACGGCAGTTGTCAGGGTTCTGAGGGCCATCGGGGCACCGCTGCGTTCCAGCCAGGAGACCGCCGGGAGCGGCTGTGCCACGACTCTCTTCGGGCTCGAGAGTGGACTTGCATTCGAGTCCCATTTTGCTTTTTATCTAGCCAGGCTTCCCTCTGTTCAAGTTCAGATGTATTCATTGTGTTCCGTCCTGTGGAGCTGGAACATACCAAGCACGTCGCTGGTGATCGATTGGTCATTTGCTTGAGGACAGTAAATGTCTCCACCTCTGCTCTAATTCTTGGGGAAGAAACAGTTCTAGCTCTTTATTCACCAAGTCCCACTTTGTCATTCTGACGACTCTTCGGGGTGGACCCTCTGTGGCTTCCCCACTTCTTTTGTGTGATACGGTGTGTTCATCCAGGACGTGGGCCCCGAGGCCCCGCTGAGCAGAATCTCGCAGCAGACTCCCGTCTGAGGCCGACGGCTCGCCTCACTTAGAAACAGTGGTTATTTTCTTGTTAGGATTACAGTCTTTTGTGTGGTCTTTTTTTTTTTTTTTTCTAGTCTTGCTCAACATTTTTCATCCGTGTCCTTTTTTTCTAAATCTTGAATATTTGAAATTTCATAGTAGTATTATAGAATTTGTTTCATGTTCCACAAGTACAAAAATATGATACCAAATATGGGCTTTGTTGTTGCCCCAATCATAAAATTTTGAAATATTCCCTCAGGGCTGGGACCAGGGTGAGGGAAGTGAGGTCTTGGGCACAAAATTTAATGGGCTCAAAATCTCTGTAATCTAGTTAAATAATATTTTGGTTCTATATTTATAGAAGTCAAAGTTAATGCAAAAAATCCACAACGAACAAACTGGTAAAGTTTAAAATTTTTTTTTTAAGTTTGTTTATTTTAGGGGCGCCTGGGTGACTCAGTCGGTTAAGCATCCAATTTTTTTTTCTTGTGCTCATGGACAATCTTCTTATATCTAAGGGAACTTTCTTTTCCCACTTGCTCAAGTCTTGAAGCACACTAATAATGCGAGATGTGCTCGACAGCTCGCGCTTTGCACTAAAAGCACTTGCAGACTCGGTGCTCTCTTGTTCCTTCGGGACTGCCCGTCACAAACGTGTGGTTGAAGTTAAGGTAGATTAGACTGCTGCGCTAAGTAGCCCTAAGAGGACAGTGGCTCAGACCCAGTGGAAGTGTGTTTCTTGCACATGGAAGAATCCAGGGTGAGTGCCGAGGTCCGAGTCCCAGGGGGTTGTCGTGTCCGTGCAGCCGGTGGAGGGGATGAGCGCAGAGGAGGGCAGACTGGCCCAGGATTGCTCCCGTCTCCTGTCCCAGGACCACACCCAGCAGCAGGGCGGGCCGAGAGTGCGGCTGGGGTGTGTGCCCACGAAGGGGAAACCAGGTTTTGGTGGCCTGCTCCTCACTGCCACTAAACGTCTATTACCCACGTTCCAAGATGAGCTGTTTCTGAGCAAACGCTGCGAGGCTCCTCCTGACGTAGCACATTCACGGCAGCATTGTTTCGTCCTGCCCCGTTTTGTAACAGGTGAGAAGCTGGTGCCCGGTGCCAGGGAGGTGCTGACGGAGATATTTAAGAGCTGTGCCCATTCGGAACAGATGCTGAGCCTGACACCGGCAAAGCCCATCAAAGTGTCGGACATTTATCTTAGCAAGGAGCAGATCAACTCCCAGACCCCAGGCAACCTCCTCCACCTCTTCTTCACCAACGTCCGGCCTCCGAAAAAGGTGCTGGAAGACCAGCTCACGCAGGTAGATGCCCCGCCCCGCCCCGCGTGCCGGGCCTCAGGTGCGCCCTGGGCTGAGCCCGAGGACCCTCCCTCCCTCTGGTGCCCACAGATCCTGAGGAAATACGGCGTGCCGAAGCCCAAGTTCGACAAGAGCAAGTACAGCAAGGGCGGGAAGGAGCAGCACCCCGTGAAGGTGGTGAGCACCAAGCGGCCCATCACCAAGCCGCCCGCCAAGGACAAGGCTGTGCTCAACAGTGTCAGGTGCGAGGGGCCCGGCGTGTGCGTCCGCCAGGGGACACGGGGCCGCCGCCTTGACCGTTTTCCCGCAAGGCTGTCCTTGCTCCCCAGAGGTGCAGACACCCTGGCTCTTCTTTGCTGCTGCACTGTCTTGGTGTCCCCGGCTTTGTCGACTCAGAGACACAGTGTTCCATTTTACCCATAAGTGTAGTAAAATCTGGACCATGCAGGCTGCAAAGCAGGCCAGTCTGAAGTAATACGACATTCAAAATGTACAGAATTGTTTAAAAAAAAAAAAAAAAACAAACAAACCTGACTTCTTTTAACCACACAAAGAATGCATAGGTAATACAGAAAAACTGTAAAATGCATATTAAAAACATATCGTTACTTCATATATAGCAACCCGCTTGTAACAGTTAAGTGTATAACCTTTTATTGGTGCATGTGTATTTCTTAAATTTTAAAATAGTACAAAATTCAACAGTATATGCAGTCAAAAGCAACACCTCTTCTCCATCTAAGCCTTCCTGCCGCCCTCCGTGAGATTGCCAGTGTTACTTCCATAGCCTTCCAGAACTCTCCTGTGTACACACAAGTACATGAGCATTCTCCCAGATGTCTCCATACTGTATACAGGGCCTACCCCTTGCTGTTTCCATTTACTACTAATCTTGGGGATGACCCCGTATCAACACAAAAATAACTTCGTGCCCTTTTTTTTTTTTTTTATAGCGCCATAGTATCTCGTGTGTGGGTGTGCACACATAATTAACAGAATTTTCTGCAGACATAGGCAGATGACTCTCAGGAACTCAAAACTGAATCTTCGATAGCAAAGTGTGACCTGGCAGGAGTCTCTAGAGGAATTGTTTAAAGGATCGGAAAAATCAACTGTCCTTTCGTTAATTATATATAAGTGGTGCTTACAAACCAGAACCGTACAATAGACTTTTCTGTGATGGAAATCTGTGCTGTTTCCCTGTCTGTGCTGTTGAATGCAGTAGCCACTAGCCACAGGTGGCCACTGGGCACTTGAAATGTGGCCAGTATGATCAAGGAATTGAGTTTGTTATTTTATTTTAATTTAAACTTTGGCTACATCTGACTAGTGACTGCTTCTTTGTGCAGCTCAAAAGTATGTAGAAGGAACATTCAAAAAGCATCTCCTTCAGATTTTTCATAGTTAAGGCATCATTTTGTCCTAATTTGCTCAGTAAACCCCTTGGTGAGAACAGAGCTGGTCTTGAGCCCAGCCCTGTGGGAACTGCAGGCCGTGGGGGGTGCCGGCGGGGGGGGGGGGGTCCTGAACTAATGCGCGTGTGAGGCTCTGCATGTCCTCTGTCAGGACAAGGTGTAGGCACAGGAATTCTGATTGCAGTGCTTTGGTCTATAGCAGGACTGCCTTAAGTGAGAAGAAGCCAACTGTGAAGCCAAAGTCCCCAGAAAAGAGCAAGCCAGATGAGAAGGACCCAGAGAAGTCACCCACCAAAAAACAAGAAGGTGAATGAGTAACTTGGGCCTGGAGACTGGGAGGCCCCCGGACCCAGCATTTGTCTGACTGGCCGGGCTCCCTTGGGGTTTAGGTGAGGCAGGGCCTCAACGCCATCTTTGTGAGTTTATGGAGGTCAGCACAGCAGCTCCCAAAATACCATGTATCCAAGGTGAAAAGTAGATGATGGTGATTGAAAGTAAAGATCTGGAGATCTGCTTAGAAATTCGCTTCCAGAAGGCACTTACTGGGCATTAGAACTTGAGCTTCCTTAAAGGCCCAAGCAGAGCTGGAGAAGAGTCAGGCTGTGGCTCGCTGACCTCATGAGGTCGCAGGTTGTGCCAGGTCAGTGACGGACCCTGGAGGGGTGGGAGGTGGGCGCTATGTGGATCGGGCCCTGCCAGGGACGTCTGAGGGCACGTAGTGAGGCCCCTGCAGTGGGAGGTTCTACCAAACTCCTAACAGTCTGCGTGCTTCTCCATCAGTCCCTGAGGAGAAGTATCTGACCTTGGAAGGATTTCACAAGTTTGTCATTGACCGGGCCAAGCAAGACATCCGTAGCGTCTGGAGAGCGATTTTATCCTGTGGTTATGACCTTCACTTTGAGAGGTAAGAAGTTACGTCTCTCAACCCAGTTGATACCTTGTATAAAAATTGTTTTTAGGAGCACCTGGATGGCTCTGTCAGTTCAGCGTCCAACTCCTGATTTTGGCCCAGGTCATGATCCTAGGGATATGGGTTCGAGCCCCCACGCTCAGTGTGAAGCCTGCTTGGGATTCTCGCTCTTCTCCCTCCCTCCCCCCCCCCCCCCCCCCCCTTTTGCTGTTTCTCTCTTAAAAAAAAAAAAATCGTTTTCAGCCACCAGATGTATTCCCAAGAAAATCCTTCCAGGGAACCATTCTGTCTGCCTTTCTTAATGCCTACTGAGTTATTTTCAAATTTTTCATAATTATTAAAGTGGGTGCCAGAACCTGTTTGGAAACAGACTCTGTTCTAAACAATAAATTCATTTTCTCACAGTTCTGGAGGTCAGGGGCTCAACAGGGTTGGTTTTTCCTGAGTTCTGTCCTTGTCTTATGGACAGAAGGTCACCTTCTCACTGCGCACACACGGGCCGCTGCCTGCCCGCTTCTGATGAGGACACCAGTCTGCTGGTCTGGGCCCCGCCCTTATGACCTCCTTTAACTTCATTAGGAAAGGGGTGCAGGGGGAGATACGCTTCAGCCCCTAACAGGAACGATTTCTCTTTCCAAAGACCCTTTGTTCCTCAGAGTCCTGCGTTGTCTCCGAGTCTCCGTTGCCCACTCTCTCTCCCTCCCAGGCAGGAGGAGCGCAGCGAGGTCACTGCCCGCCAGGTCCCCAGGGCCAGACAAGGATGGTTTCCCCTTTCTAGCCGCAAGAGAGTCCTAGGCAGGCGTGACGTCTGCAAACTGGAAGACACCTGCCTACCCTACTCCGGCGCTCACCCCTGGCGCTCAAAGCAAGGTGTGCCCGGCGTCAGGGAAAGAATGGCTGCCTCGAGCATGCCTCTTAAAAAAAGCCACTTTCAGGATTCAGAAGCCGTTTGCTGCTTGGTTCCGCCATTTTGTTCCTTCACGGAAGGCTCCGGGTCCATCCCTGGATGGGCCTGCATCATGGTGGCAGGAACGAGTTTCTTACTAAGCCAGTAGGAGAGAGAACTCTGGGGCTTTTGAAAAGTAGAATCACCTGTTTTGGACTAGAAAGTGCATTTGAAGCGGGAAGGGTGCAAATTGGACTACAAACGGATTTCCAAGTGACGTGTTTGTTGCAGCTAAAGGGCTCGTTCCGGCGTGTCACGGGGCCGCCCTGTGCCCTGAGCCCCTTCCGACACCGGGCCCAAGGGCGGCCAGTGTGGGGGGTTGTGAGGGGATCCCCACAGAGGAAGCTCGCTCTCTAAGCGCTGCTTGGGTAGGACGGAGGCGGCCTGTCCGGAGAGGTTCTGCCGTGGCCCCGAGGAAGGCCCTCCTGGCAGGATGCACCCTGTGCGGCACGTGGCCCAGTTGAGGTGCTGCGAGCTCCGGAGCTAAGGCACCCACCCACCCGCCAGCCTGCCTGCCTCTCTCGGGTGAGCAGCTGAGTTTGTAGGTTAAGGACGCGCGCACGTAATAAAAAGCCCAGGCAGTATAGGCAGGCACAGGGGAGAGGGCCTGTGATTCGGTGCCCAGGGGGCTTCCGTAAACGTGTCTCCCAACATTTTCTGGGGGTAGAGTTTTTTCAGTGCTACGGAAGTGGGATCAGACCAGACGTCTGCCTTTTTCGTTCTTCCTCGTCATTCAGTGTCACCGCAGCAGAGGGCTCCGCGGTCCCGTAGCCGTGGGCACTTGCGTCGCGTGTGATGTGGCTGCAGTTAAAGCGCTGCCCTCACAAACGCACCTTTGCCTGTTGGCGTAGCTCCCGGCGCCAACCCTGGGACGGGGCCGCCGGCCGAGGGTAACGGCTTCAGTGAGGCCGGCGGCCGGTGGCTTCTCGGGCCCTGGCCGTGCGCGCCCTCGGCGAGCTCTCGAGGCCAGCGCCGCCGCTATGGCTCCATCGTATAGGTGAGGAAGCCGAGGCTCGGAAAGCAGGCTTCTTTGTGGCCCGGGTCGCCAGGTGGCCGAGATTTGAGCCCAAGGGCCCCCGAGCCCCAGCCCGAGCCAGGCGCCCTCGCCCCCCGCCGCAGGAGGGAGCACCTGGGGGCGCGCGTCGCCAAACCCCAGGAGGGATGTGCCCTTCCGGCCCCTACGGCCTGCTCTGCTCCCTCCTCCCGCTGGGTCGCGACCGGCACCCCGAGGAGGAGTCCCGCGGTGTCCCCGGCGGCCCCGCCCCACCTCGCCCTTCTCCCCCGGCCCCAGGTGTGCCTGCATCGATGTCCGACACGCGCACAAGGCCTCAAGGAAGTGGACGCTGGAGATGGACGTGGCGCTCGTGCAGTACATCAACCGGCTGTGCCGCCATCTCGCCATCACGCCCGCGAGACTCCACCCCCACGAGGTGTATCTGGACCCCGCAGACGCCGCCGACCCCAGAGTGGCCTGTCTCCTGAGTATGTGGGTCCCCGGGGGTCTGGCTTTGGGGGACCGTCCCCTGCGCCGCCGCCGGGGTAGGCGCACCTGCCGTGAACCCCGTGGGCAAAGAAGAGGGAGAGAAAGGCACGAAGCTGGGACTGTGGCCGAGCTAAAAGTTTACAAGGCCTCACTGTGCTCGTTGCAAGGAAGCCGCGGGTGCTGCTGGGTGACCACGCCCCATCACCACACCCAGCCTCCGCCCAGAGGTCACGGTGGATGCCCTGCTGGAGTCGGTGGCGAGGGGGCGGGGCTCAGAGTTGGCCGTGCGCGTTAGAGGCATTATCCGTTAGGAGAGCGCGCGGCGTGTCTTTACTAAAAGCTAGGAGTGCGTGTGCACGCACAAATGCACCCACAGATGTTCTCCGTAAATCCCTCCGTGGAAGGTGACCGCTGGGCTTGTTTCTGTGCCTGTGCGCGTGTGTGCCACAGGCGGTTTTGAGTCTGCCCACTCTTGCTCAGCCGCACGGCCTGGGCCTTTGCTCTCTTCCTGATACTTCCAAGGTAAACGTGGGCCAGACGTGGTCCCGATGTCCATCTCTCCCAGCTGGAGAGGAGACGGACGTGAGCGTGAACAAGTAAGACAGTGTGCCAGTATCTCCGTGTCCTGGTCTTGGACATGTGTCGCTTTTGGGGGAAAGCAGATGAAAGGTACCCGGGACTCTGTACTATTTTTGCGGCTTCCTAGAAGTCTCATTATTTTGAAGTTGAAAATTAAAAATAGCAGCTCTGCAGGGCCCTAAAGATAGGCCAAGGTGGGAGGGGGCGCCCTCGGATTCCCTGAGCGCCCGAGCCTCCCTTCTGGCCAGGCAGGGCCTCCCGCCTTTGCTTCTGCTCGGCACAGGCCCGGGCAGATTGAGGGCCACGCTTGCTGGCGTCTCTGGGTGTCGGGGATGAGATGCCCTGCGGGAGCCTCCCGGTCCCCCCTAAGTGCCCACTCCTGATGGCCGCTTCGAGTGATGGGGGCCACTTGAGTCCGTTTGTGACCGAGAGTCTCGGCCTGACCGCCCCCTGTGCCCTGCAGACGTGCCCGTCGAGAGCCTGCGCCTGCGGTTCGCCTTGCTCCAGTCCCTGAACACCACGCTGGAGACCTTCTTCCTGCCTCTGGTGGAGCTGCGCCAGACCCCCATGTTTGCCCACAGCATCGCCGCCCTGCTGAAGGAGGCCAAAGGTCAGTGCCTGCGCCCGCCGCCGCAGCCAGACCCAGCAACTGCCCGGGATGACCCTTCTCCTTTACATGTGACCTACGTGTGTCCCCGGGAACGGCGCTCCCAGCCAAGAGCGGTTACTTCAGCTATGCTCTGAAAAATTAAATTCTCTAAAGTTTTCAAGGGTTCCTGACTGGCTCAGTTTGAAGACCTCACGGCTCCTGATCTCAGGGTCGTGAGTTCAAGCCCTATGCTGAAGGTAGAGGTTACTTAAGTGAATAAAGCTTAAAAACAAGAAGTTTTCAGGTTATTTAGAAATATATAAGGCTCTGATTCGCTGTCTGCCAACTAGGTGTTCCTGGACACAACAGAGTCAAGGTTCGTGCGTTACCATTTGAGCAGATACTATGAACTTGCCTCCCAGAAGGTCAGGACCATGACACCTGAGTGCCTCAGGGGCCTGAAGGGCATCCCAGGAGAGACTAGACAGACCCAAAGGGGACAGCATGTCCTCCGCCGGGCCTCAGAGGCCACAGGGAAGGAAGGCGAGCAGCCCCATCCCAGCCTCTCTCCCACATTCCTCCCCGCAGGGCTCATCTTTTACGACACGAAGGTGACGGTCATGAATCGGGTGCTAAACGCCACCGCACAGAGGACAGCTGACCATGCAGCTCCAGAGATCACGTTGGACCCCCTGGAAATCGTGGGAGGTAAAGTTAGCTGTACAGGCCAGAAAATACAACATAGCTGTGATCGAACAAAGGATTTAGTTGATTTGCACAGAAAAGAAACCTCTAGAAGAAGGGAGTCCAGATATCCATCTGGCTGCTTCGTCTTTCTCCTCCAGTGTCCCAGTGTGTGACTCCCACCTTCAGGGTCCCCTAGTGAGCCTGCCTTCCTGGCAGCAAGAGCGAGGGGAGGAGCTCTCCACTTCCTGGAGGCTCGCCTTGGCTTCCCATCTCCCGGGAGGCCTGCCACGTGGCCACACCTAACTGCAGGGGAGGCTGGGATGTGTACACTTAACTCTGGTTGGCCGTGGGCTTGCTGGAGTCAGGGTTCTGGCATCGGAGAAATTGGGGCGAGTGGCTACTGGGGAGGCAGCCAGGAGTCTGCCACGACACGTGAACCCACACGTGCCACAAATGACACGAACTGGAGGGGAGAGGATCACAGATGGGGAGGACACCCCCCCTTCCCCGGGGACAGAGGGAAGGCTGGGAGCCACACGGCCAAGGCACGAAGATGTTCCAAAAGCGGAGAGAAGGCAAGGCGGCGGACCAGGGGCAGGGAGAGGGCCAGGAGGCAGCCGAAGGCCCGGCCAGGTGTCTGTCCTGGGCCGGAAGAGCAGAGGAAGGAGAGGAAGGTGCTTCGGGGCGGGGGTTGGGGGGGCTGTTACTGGTTCCTCTCTCTTCCCAGGGGAGATCAGAGCTTCTGAAAACTCCTACTTCTGCCAGGCTGCCAGGCAGCTGGCCTCGGTGCCCTCATCCCAGCTTTGTGTCAAGCTGGCCAGTGGCGGTGACCCCACCTACGCCTTCAACATCCGCTTCACCGGGGAGGAGGTCCACGGCACCAGTAAGTGGCGGCCCCCGCCGGGCTCTGCAGCCAGTTCGGGCGGAGGCTGTGTTGAAAATGAGAGCATTTTTGGAGTTATTTTTAGTCTAAACTGCCCACAGTCCCCCCCACTGGCGAGACTAAGGAAGCTGTGTCCTTGTTAGCCTGCTCTGCAGAAGCCAGGACGACCGAAGGGCTCCCCAGTGCCCCCGTCTCCCATGGGACACATCCGAACTCTGAGCCCAGCGGCCCTTCCCGGGGGAGAGGGCCGACCCAAACCGAGGGTGTCTCTGTTGTGTCCGTTCGGCACGAAGGGCACCCCCCTAGTGCTCACCAGAGGTGGGGTCCCCAAGCTGGGACGGCACTGGGCGGAGGTCCCTGGCAAGCGCCGGTTCCCCCACCCCGGGGGCCGGTTTCGGGGGCCTGGCCAGAGCCACCAACCGGCACCGTAGCGTGCTCCGGGCACAGCCGGCTCTCAGGACCGCGTGCTCAGCACCTTCCACTCCTCACAGCACCAACACTGCACAAGAGACCGGCCTCGTCCCACTGGACCGGTGGGGAAACTGGGACGCTGCCAGCCCAAGTAGTGTCCCCAAGGTCGGGCAGCCAGCTGGGGTTCAAAGCCAGGTCTGTCCGATTCCCAAGCCCAGCCCTTGGCGGCTTCAGCAGGCCGGGGTCTCCTGCTTCTCCGCGGAAGCTGAGTGAGGACATCTGTCCCCAGGCGCGTCCCGTGCGTGGCTCCGACCAAGCAGTGGGCACGCACAGCTGTCCTCTGAGCTTCCTGACCTTAGGACATTGACAGGGGGTGCACAGGGGAGAGGAGACCCAGCCACAGAGAGGAGTTGGCAAGAAAGCCGCAGGCACGTTTGGAATGACGGCAGCAGAGATGCTGATGATCGCCGGTTGCCCTTGGCGGGCGTTCGTGCGTCAGGCTGTTCAGCCGGACGCTGCTCACTGAACAGATAGACACTGGGCACCTGGGCCTGGGGGGAGGGAGGGGAGCGCGGAGTGGCACGGGCGGCCCCACTCCTGGTACAACCCGGAGCGACGGAGGTGGATTAAACGAGCCCGCGGATCCGTGTAAGCTCACGGCGGTGCCAGATACGCAGGGCTCTGCATCCGGTCTCTCTGACTCCTTGAAACTAGCCTGCGACGTAGGTACGGTGACTGTCCCCCTTTGACGTATTGGGTCCCTGAGAAGTGATGACCTGGGGGTCACCCAGCCAGTAAGTGGCCCGGCGGGACTTGACCCCAGGTCTCCCCGCCCTCAGGCGAGCGCTCTCTCCGCCGCAGCCGAGTTCAGGCCGGCAAAGGAGCTGCCGTTCCGGGCGGGCGGGCAGGGTGGGCCGGCGGGGACCCGATGCCCCCGATGCCCATCAGCCTCCATGTGTCCCGCAGGCGGCTCTTTCCGGCACTTCCTGTGGCAGGTGTGTAAAGAGCTGCAGAGCTCCTCACTGTCCCTCCTGCTCTTGTGCCCCAGCTCAGCCGTCAACAAAAACAAGGTAAGACGGCCGAGGCGCGGGCCATGGTGGGGCAGTGGCCGGGACCTGTGTTCCCGGGGAGGAGGAGAGGCGCCCGGCAGTCGCTGCATCTCTGCCTCTGTGTCCAGGGCAAGTATATCCTGACCCCCAGCCCCATCACCTACGGGGAAGAGCAGCTCCTGCACTTCCTGGGCCAGCTGCTGGGGATTGCGATTCGAGCAGACGTCCCTCTTCCCCTGGACCTCCTGCCTTCCTTCTGGAAGACTCTGGTGGGTGAGCCTCTGGACCCTGACCAAGACCTGCAGGAAGCAGACATACTCACCTACAATTACGTCAAGAAATTTGAGAGCGTAAGTGAGTGAGGCATTTATTCCGGGGACAGCAGAACTCCAGAGCAGTGTCCCCGGGGCTCGTGGCTGCCTCTGTGATCTGCCATTTGCTGGGCCTCCAAACCCCGGGAGCCCAGGCTTCCACCCGAGGACCGACCGGGGTCTCCCAGAGAACGTTAGGGAACGTCAGCTGTCTCTGCCGGGCTTGCTTTGTGGGGACAGAAGCCTCGCTGGCTTCTCTTCCTGCTTGATGGGGCACGTCAGTCACTGCCCATCTGCTGCTGTTGGGCCTCCCAAGGACACAGGGGTGAAGGGTTCCCGGCAGCTGACTGAGCAGGCAGGGATGTCGGGGTGGGGACTCCTACAAGTGGACCCACTTTCACTTTTAAGAGCTTGGTTTTGGGCGCCTGGGTGGCCCAGGTGGTTTAAGTGTCCGACTCCGGCTCAAGTCATGATCTCCTGGTTTGTGAGTTCAAGGCCCGCATCAGGGCTCAGAGCTGGAGCTGCTTCGGATTCTGTGTCTCCCTCTCTCTCTGGCCCTCCTCCGCTCACACTCTCTCTCAAAAATAAACAAAAGAGAGTTTGGCTTCAGGGCCTCAGAGCACAGGAGACCGGCTCTTGGGGGTCACCTGGGATTGGCCAGGGACAGAGTTGGGAACGTAGCTGTCCTCTTCGTGCCCGGGGACACAAAGAGGTAGTGAGAGCTCGCCATGTCTGACCGGCCCCCTGGTGGAGGTGCGGTCGGCGCTCAGGCTGCCAGCTGGGCCCGTGGGAGCCCTTCAGGTCTGTCCACCGGTTAGCGGTCGCGGTGGCCTGCCGTGGGCCGGGCTCTGGGCTCTCGCCCCAGCCGTAGGAAGCTTCCAGGTTGTTCTCCCGATACGCGAGGCCCTGTTCCGAAGGGCTGTGTGCACAAGTCCTCGTGACAAGGCCGGGAGGAAGGGAGGCTCAGAGAGGAGGGTGGGCTGGGAACAGAGCCACCGGCGGAACCTAGGCCCGTCTGGCTGAAAAGCCTCCTCAAGCTAGAGACGGAGTGTGGTGGTGCCCCTGCCCCGGCCCTCCCCCTCGGCTCCCCCGCTGCCTGTGTTCACAGGGGAGCAGACTGAGGCCGGGCCGAGGCGGCTCTCGACGGGAACCCCAGCCGAAGGAGGCACAAAACTTGGGCCCTCTGCGGGGCCTCGTGGCCAGGCTGTCTGTTGTCCTCCCCTGAGCCGCCACTTGAGGGCAGCCGGCATGAGGGCGCACCAAAGCCAGGATCTCGGATTAGTGGCAGAAATGGGGCTGACAGGGAATGGGGTCCCTGCCCGGCACTGCTTCAAGAAGTCCTCCTGGGGCTGTGGGTAGCAGCAAGGGCCTGGGGTGCGCGGGGGGGATATGACAGTGTCCAGGAAGACCGTCCAGCCGAGACTTCTTTCTGAAGGCTCTGGGCAGAGCCACAGAGCGTGTTGGGACACCAGGCTACAGCAGGGTTGGGGCACACAGACCAGGCGGAGAGATTCTGAACTTCTGGTACTCGTTCCAGTCACCTTCAACATGCCAGAAGGGCAAGTTTGTTCTTCTCTGGGCCAGATCCCAGCATCTCCTCGGTAGCCCAGCAGGCACCTCAGTGTCTTTTGGACCCTAATTTTGGTGTTTTTAAATGATTTGCTTTTAAAACTAAATATGGATCGGGGCGCCTGACTTCTGCTCAAGTCACAATCTCGCAGTTTGTGAGTTCGAGCCCCGCGTCGGGCTCTGTGGTGACGGCTCAGAGCCTGGGGCCTGCTTCTGTGTCTCCTTCTTGGCCCCTCCCCTGCTCACACTCGGTGTCTGTCTCTCTCTCAAAAATGAACACGTAGGGGCGCCTGGGTGGCTCAGTCGGTTGGGCGTCCGACTTCAGCTCAGGTCACGATCTCGCGGTCCGTGAGTTCGAGCCCCGCGTCGGGCTCCGTGGTGACGGCTCGGAGCCTGGAGCCTGTTTCAGATTCTGTGTCTCCCTCTCTCTGACCCTCCCCAGTTCATGCTCTGTCTCTCTCTGTCTCAAAAATAAATAAACGTTAAAAAGAAAAAATGAACACGTAAAAAATCAATAAAACTAAGCATGGATGTAGGTTTGGCTTCAGGCAAGGCTGAATCCTGGTGCTCAAACAATGTCCTCAGTAATTGGTTTCAAGATGGCCCCTAGTAGTACAAGATGTACATCTCAGAGTCGTGTCCACACCAGTGAAAGTGCGTTGCTGCTTCCAAATGGTAACAGGAAAAGCCCTCCAATTTGGGTTTCGTTAGGTCTCGGGTGGCCTGGGCCACATACCTAACCCTGAACTCCCGGCAAACCGATTGGCCGGGCCCGTGCCACGTGCACGTTCATAATGGCCAAGGGTGGTCCCCGTGCAAACAGTGCCTGGTGTCTGCCCGACTAGAGATCGGGGTTCCGTCTTCCCGGGGACCCTGGGAGCAGGACAGGCAATTAGCCTCCGTCTGCCTCCGCCCTCCAGATCAACGACGAGACGGAGTTAGAGGCCCTGTGTGCCGAGATCGCCTCCCAGCACCTGGCCACCGAGAGCCCCGAGGGTCCCAAGCCCTGCTGCAGGTTCACCTACCTGACCATGACGGGCGAGGAAGTGGAGCTGTGCAGCCGCGGCCGGCACATCCCCGTGGCGTGAGTGTGTGCGCGAGGGGAGCGGTGGGGCGGGCGGCCCGGGCCGGGTCAGGTGACGGATCTCACCAGAGGGACGGCTGTGGGGCGGGACGCGGGGTGCCAGGAAGGGTGGCGTGCGTTCAGCAGCAGGACTTTATTCAGAAGGCCCCAGCCGTGAGGCGGGTGACGGACGCCCGGTAACCGTTTCCCCTCGCCCGCCCCCCCCCCCCCCCCCCCGCACCCGCAGGTGGGAGAACAAGGACATCTACGCGGCGGCCATCCGGAGCCTGCGGCTGCGGGAGCTCCAGAACGCCGAGTGCGTGACGGCCGTGAGGGCGGGCCTGGGCGCCGTCATCCCCCTGCAGCTGCTCACCACGCTCAGCCCGCTGGAGATGGAGCTGCGCACCTGCGGCCTGCCGTACATCAACCTCGAGTTCCTCAAGGTCGGTGGGCGGGGGCCTGTCCTGGGCCGCCCCCTGTGTCCCAGTGCCCTGTTCTCATGTGCAACCCCCCCCCCCCCCCCCCCCCCCCACGTCACAGCTGGGGAAGCCGGAGCTTGAGTCACTTGCCCGGACGCGGTGGGGTCGGTCTCACCCCTAGACGGCTGGCCTCCGGGGCCCGGGTCTTGAGCCTCATCCCGAGGTGAAGACCGTTCTTGCCAAGCCCCGTCCATTCCTCAGGCCGCAGCCCGGCCTCCCAGGCTGGCTTCTTGCTGGCGGTGAGACCTTGAACAGTGACTTCACATCTGGTGGGGACGGTGACAGGACCTGCCCGGTGTGTTCACGGCGGGGGGGGGGGGCGGTAACGCTCGTGGAGCCTCTGCTCTGGGCGCGGTCTCCGGGCCGCAGCCACGCGACGGGCGCGGGCACGACTACCTCCGTGGCCTTGGTCGTTGTCGTGGTCTCATAACCTATGTCCCGCGGCCGTTTCCCCGCCGCAGCCACCCGGCCCGGGGCGGTGCGGGGTGAGCAGAGGCCGGGACTGCTCACATCCGGGGGCCTTTCTTCCCCAGGCCCACACCATGTACCAGGTGGGGCTGATGGAGACAGACCAGCACATCGAGTTCTTCTGGGGGGCGCTGGAGGTGTTCACGCAGGAGGAGCTGTGCAAGTTCATCAAATTTGCCTGCAACCAGGAACGCATCCCCTTCACCTGCCCCTGCAAAGACGGGGGCCCTGACACAGCCCACGTGCCCCCCTACCCCATGAAGATTGCTCCCCCAGACGGCACAGCAGGTACCGCCTTCCCCTTGTCGTGTTCCGAGTGGGACGCACGGGCCCTTCTCTCAGTGGGAGCTGGGGCTGCTGGGCCCCGCAGGAGGGAGGGACATCAGTGGCCAGCTGAGCCCAAATGGAAATCGGGGGACGGGCCTGCGCGGGGGAAGGGGTTGTCCTGTGCCTCCCAAACCTGACTTTGGCCAAGAGTCCGTACAGGCCCCAGGTTGGCCTATGTTCTGGGTTTTTTTTTTAAAGGATTCACCATTCTTTTTTTCAAGTTTTATTTATTTTTGAGTGAGAGTGCAAGCGGGGGAGGGAGTGGGGGCGACATTGTACTGACTGCAATGAGCCCGATGTGGGGCTTGAACTCATGAACTGTGAGATCATGACCTGAGCCGAAGTCGGACAGTCAACCAACTGAGCCACCCAAGTGCCCCTACATTCTGATAACTTTAAAAAGCTAACGGGGCTTTTTAGAAATGTTTTAATTTTCCAACTTCTAAACGTAGAAAAATAAGAAAACGACCCTTTGCTGACTGAACAAACCTGTCTACCACCAGATTCCCTCACAGGTCAGCCATCTGCTCCCTGTGCCGGACAACTTCCTGTGCCATGTTCTCCTCCAGAATCTTCTCTTGCCCTGCCCCCGCCCCCCCTCCTGCTTGGGCCTTGGTTAGCTTCGAGCTACCCAAAGGAGCAAACCTGAAAGCAGGGCGGCCAGTAGGTCTCCCTGGGATCAGAGCCCAGCCTCTGACACTGGCCTGGTGGGGTTTTATTTTTGCAGGTTCCCCAGACTCTCGCTACATCCGAGTGGAGACCTGCATGTTCATGATCAAACTTCCCCAGTACTCCTCTCTGGAAATCATGCTGGAGAAACTTCGTTGTGCCATTCACTACCGTGAAGACCCCCTAAGTGGCTGAGGGGAGGGAGCCCCGGAGTCAGTCCGTCACCGAGGCACCGCTCCGCCGGCTTGGGAAGCCTGCCACTGAGGGCACATTCCCTCCAGGCCCTGCGTGAGGAGTTGGCGACGTTTTGCTTTTCCGAACTTTTGTCCACATTCCAGGGCTTCCTGGAAGACTTAACCTTTTGTATTTGAATGTTTTGTGATGGGTTGGTTCTTTTACACCTGTTTGTGGTATGTTTGTAGGATAGTTTAATTCCCAGGCAGCCTGTGTCTCATTTGATCTTCCCGGACATTGTCTCTCATGGCCACCGGATTCTGATGCCGTAAGGCCCCAGTTAGTTCCACATCATGGAACCACCCGGCAGGAAGGTGGTGGTGAGATACCTGCGGCCGGCCACACGGAGCATCCTGTTGTCTCTTCACAGCGTCTTCACAGACAGGTGTGTGGCCCTGCCCCTCCTGCCTTGAGCTGGAGTTGATCCTGGACGCAGCTCCCCCCGGCCTCCTTCCATCTTGAAAGGGTTGGGCCCCAACATGGGAGACACACGGGGAGCTTTCTGTGTTAATCTTCCGGCTTTCGAACCTTGTTTATGGTCTGGGTTTTTCAGAGGAAGAGCACCCCGGTGGCTGCCCGTCCCTTCCCCCTCAGCCCTCTGCTCTCCGTCTCTCCTGGGCCCCTGACCTGACAGTTTCCTGCTGAATGTTCCTCAGGAGACCAAAGGGTTCGTTCTGACCTTAGTTCACAGCCAGGCGTGTCCCAGCTCCAGGAGTTCAGGACGCCTAGAGGAGGAGGGACGGACAGTGCTCGGGGGAGGGGGGGCTTTTTCTGAGACTGATTGAACAGGAAAGCACATGATTCAAGCCTACCCCCCCCCCCCCCCCCTGTACTCAGAAACGGCCCTTCCTCACCACAGTGTTGGTGACAGGAGGAACGGAAGGGCCACACGCCCATTTTAAAAAGAGCGGCTGACTGAGGTGCTCTGCTCAATTCAGGGTCTACTTCGGTGACCAAGACCTTCCAAGGACCACTGTGCGGTCCTTCTGCCCCTCTGGCCAGGCCCGCCCCTTGTCCCCTCGCCGCCCCACGTGAGCGTGTGTGCCAGGGTGGAGCTGCTCCAGGCCCCCCCGCCGCCCCAGTGCATTTGTGCCCCAAACAGGTCTTTGTCCAATGGTACTTTGTTCAAGAGCAGCATATGCCAGCTTGTTGGACACTGTCATTTTGGGCCTTGCCAGTTCTCCTGGAATTGCATCACTGTATTTATTGTATAATATTGTGAATACTGAAGGTTCTGAGTGAGTGCTGACTAGAAGGTTCTGGAGTGTGCATGCTGGGGAGAGAAAGCTGTGCTTTTCCTTTCTCTGCTGTGGCCCCGGCCTGTTGGGAAGATGTATGGATTTTAGAGTTAGAGCCATTAGCAGCCATCTCTTCCCTCTTATTCTAAGGAAATGCGTTAAGGACCATTACTGAAGTGATTCCCCAACCTAAGGAAAAGCTAAAACTGGATGCATCAGTTATGTTTGATGCAGGAGCAGTCCTGTCTGGAGAGGAGGGCCTGCACGCAGGCTCCCTGCTTGGAAGGAAGATGGTTGGCTGCTGCCTCCTGGGGGCCGGAGCCCCATTGCCTGGGGGTCAGACCAGGACGTAGTCCTGACAAGGATCCTCCTATTTCATTTCTGCATAACGAGAGCCTTTGGATTATTAGAAGTGGTTCTTCCTCTCTGTATTGTTAAATTCTTGGTCCCCTCCAATCCTTCCCATCCCTTAAATGGACTCAGAATTGTTAGCTACCTCCCCAAGGGGGGTTTTGGGAAGCTGCTTTTGGCCCATCACTTGATTTGATGACAGCTGTGAGTAAGATGTCTGCTGCTAACACGCTTCTCCCAGAGAGCACATTGAGAGGTCCAGACTGATCCAAACCTTGGCCCTAAAAAAACGTGTGCTGTAAAGTTACTTGATGTATATTTATTATAATTATTTATGGTTGCATTTAACAAAGTTTTCATTCAGTTTGAGGCTATTTACACCATTGCTGTGTAAAGGAAGCTCACTACAGGAAAAAAAAAAAAAGTCACACCAATAAATAACCTTCATCTAATTTTGACTTACCGTAAGAGTTGTGTGGTCATCTACTCACTGAAAAGATACAATGACTGACCTGCTTGGACTGGGCGGCTCTGATCCTTAAGTGCGGTCCAAAGGTTAGGAATTTGTTTCTAATTATTGTCTCTACACTTGATGTGATTCTTACTCCATCATGCTTACCAACTAATCCTCCCCCCCCTCCCCCATTCAGCCCCTCGCACCTGGTTGTCATACAGAAAGGATGACTGAAGGGATGGAAATCCAAGGTCAAAGCTAAACCTCACCCTGCATCTTCTGCCCCCCTGCTCACACTGGAGCTAGTCTGAACTCTTAGGCCAGTGGGAGGGTTTTCCTCAAGCGGATAATTGCAGTGGAAGGGGGTGGGAGCCAGCAGTGGATTTAGAACTGTACAAAAGGGAAATGCAGAGAAGATAAAGACTTAGGGCTGCTTTCCTAAGGTTGATGTTCAGCTCTCTTGCACAGCCGTCCTTTGCCACCCCCACAGGGAGCTCTGTGGTCTGCATGCAGGAGAATCCAGTCTCCCAGACATGGTCCTGCTCCGTGGGAGGGGGAGGTCCTCACACAGACCCATTTAGTTCTTCTCTTGACCCTACCTTTCTTACACTTAATAAATGCCAACTTTTAGCGAAAGTGTCCCACTTATGTCTTTATTATAGGAAGACCAAGGGTCCTCTTGGGTGAGGAACAACTCCCCTCAGGGTGCTGGAAACAGCAAAAGCCACCACTCACAGCTAAGAGAAGCTGGGGTGGATGGGGATGCCTTGTGTGGAGAGTCCCAGCTGAGCACAGCAAGAATGTGCTCTCCAGGATGGCTGAGGCCATCTCCTTTAAGAGTTGCTTCTTTAAAAAACTATGTTCAAGATTAGGCTATCCAATAATAGAAGACACTCATCCTCATTAGTCATCAGGGGAAAGCAAATTAAAATCACAAAATCTATACAACCACCCCCAAAAAGGAAAGACAGTACCAGGACTGGGGGAAGACATGGAACCAACAGAACTCTCCTCTGGATGTGGGGAATGTAACCTACAACTACTCTGGAAACCTGGGTGCCCTCCACTACGCACCCCCTTAGACCAACAATCCCACCTCTAGGTGTACGTCCACCAGAACACCCACCCATGGTCACCAAAAGACGTGTAAAAACACTCACAGCAGCAATAATAGTAGTAGCCAAAACTAGAAACAAGTTGAAGGTCTGAAGTAGAAAAAGTTACGGCACACAATGGAATACCATACAGGAAGGGAAGCAGACTGCTACCTGCAACCTATAGGTGAGTCAGAAACACACAGTGTTCAGCAAGAGGAGTCAAGCATAAAAAAATACTTCATGGTATGAGTACTTTTAAATAATGAGTTCATTTAAATGTTGAAAATAGAAAAAAAATAACATCTTAAAATGTCAAGATTGTGGTTATTCTGGGTCCCAGAGAGGAGGATAAGAGAGTATGAGGGGTGTTCTGGTGTCCTGGTAACGTTTTTGATATGGGTGGTGGTGACAGGTGTTGAGTGAACCCTATGCTACCATGCACTTTTCTGTAGGGATGTTCTACCGTATGAATAGTTTCTTAAAAATACAAGTGCACCAGCGTGTCTGGCTGGCTCAGTTGGTAGAGTATGTGACTCTTGATCTCTGTTTAAGCCCCATGTTGGGTGGTGGTACCTACTTAAAAAAAAAAAAAAATCCCAATGCCTCCGTGCCAAAAAAAACCCCACAAAATGAAATCAGGAAATAAAAGCACACATTCCATCCTCATGAAACCAAAAGAAATCATTTCAGTCCACAATTTCTCAAAGGACAGCTACTGAAAGAATAAATGACTTAAGAGGACATCATGGGCAGCAAGCTTCTTGTAGGTCCCTTGGAAAACAAAACGTTGCAAAGAAGGAATTAGAGGCTCCACTGCCAAGAGAAAAACAAGGATTGGAAATTCATGTAGGAAGCAGTTGTTCAAGCCCACCACTCTGCAGAAAGTCAGAAGCCCTATTTGGGAGAATCAAACCCAGCAGCTAAGACCCCAGCCCCACCCTGAGTTTACACAGCAGACTGGAAGACCCCTTTCAGGAGGAAACCAGAAATAAGACCTATAGATTCTCACAGCAGGGGGTTCTTCAGTGAAAACACCAGCTTGTTACCCTACAGTGAACGTGAACAGTTAAAGAAGCTTCTCGTCTTTAGTGCCCCAGTCTTAAATCTAGACAGGCAAGAAACAGATGAGGAAGAGTCTATAACATGAAATACCAAACAAAAATAGATAACACAGACTAGAACAAGAAACAACTATGGCACAAAGTATGCGAACGGACTGCATTGGGGCACCTGGCTGGCTCAGTTGGTAGATCAAGAGTCACTCTGGGTTTCAGGGTTGTAAGTTTTAGCCCCATGTTAGGTGTAAAATCTTACAAAAAAGAAAAAGTTACTTCAGGGACACCTGGCTGGCTCGGTAGAGTGTGTGACTCTTGATCTCGGGGTTGTGAGTTCAATTCCCACATTGGCTGCAGAGATTACTTAAAATCTTGGTGTGCCTGGATGACTCAGACATCTGTTGATTTTCAGCTCCGGTCATGATCTCCTGTTTCATGAGATCGAGTCCTGCATCAGGGTCCATGCTAGCAGTGCACAGCCTCCTTGGGATTCTCTCTCTTACTTGCTCTTGTAAATAATAAACTTAAAAAAAAATCACTGCATCCCTTTAGGAGAGAAAAGGCTGTGGGAAAGAATAAAAGGTTTGGGAAATATCAGAAATCCATTTAATATAAAGATGAAAGGATAAAGTTGAAGAAATCTCCCATAGAGCAAAAAATATGAAAAGAAAAAGGAGCACCTGGGTGGCTCAGTCGGTTGAGCATAGGACTTCAGCTCAGGTAATGATCTCACAGCGTGTGATTTGGAGCCCCGCTTCGGGTTCTGTGCTGACAGCTCAGAGCCTGGAGCCTGCTTCAGATTGTGTCTGCCTCTCTCTCTCCCTGCCCCTCCCCATCTTGCACTCTCTTTCTCAAAAATAAACATTACAAAAGATTTTTAAAGGAAAAAGGGATCAGTCTAAGACGGTCTATCCTACTATCACTGGAGTTCTGCGAAAAGAAAACAGGAGACATAACCAAAATATAAGAAAATTCTGAAAAACAGAAGGTCACAAGTTCCAGACAAAATGATAAGTATCCAGCTCTTTGAATAGAAAAAGAATCCACACCACTTTACAACATGAGGAAATTTAAAAATACCAGGGACAGACATCCTAAAAAGCTTCAAGGGGAAAAATTACATGTAAATCAGAATGGCATCAGGCTTTATAACAAACTAGAAAGATAACACCTTCAAGACACTTCTAATCACAATAAATGAACAGAAGCCAGATTTCCCTATCACAACAACTAAAATAAAAAACCTAACATATGTATGGTTCTCAAAACAAGCAATAAAAAAACTGAGAAGAGAAAATAAATACGGTGGGCCCTACCATTGCCTCAGCTTATGGTCTGGATAGTTTTCAGAGAGCAGCAAGAGGAGGGGAAACCCAAAGTCGAACTCAACAGTCTCCTAGAGTTCAGAAAACAAAGCATGAAAGGAAACAAAGGCAGCTAGTTTGCAAGACAGAGTACTAAAGAGGAAGAGACTTACAGAGAACTCTGTAGATCTCTTGAGAGTCCTCAAGTATTCAACTGAGTACTGGTAAGCTCAAGCATATAAGGAAACTGCCAGAGGCTTGGAAAAGAACCAGCCAAAAGGATTAGAGCTGGCAAAGAACAGGAAATAGTTCCTATTCCCACTAGCCAATGTAGAAAACTTTGTAATTTGTGGGACTTTGGTTTTGCCTTAGTAGTGAAGTAAAATTAGCCCTAATTCCTGTTCAGATCCCACCTAATAAAGCTTAAAAGTTTGACCCAGAAGGATCAAGCTGTCTCCAAGTGACCACATATAAAAACAAAGCTCAAAAATACAGGAAATACATGGGACACCTGGGTGGCTCAGTTTGTTGTTGGGCGTCCAATTCTTGATCTCAGGGTTGTGAGTTCAAGCTCCATGCCTAGCATGGAGCCTACTTTAGAAACAAACAAGTAATACAAAAATACCCAGCATGTAAGTAGGTAAAATTCAGAATGTCTGGCATCCAATAAAAAAACCACCAGACATGCAAAGAAACAACAAAATAGCACCCAGAAAAATCAACTGCAACTGACCCAGGAATTATACAAATGATAGAATTCGCAGGCAAGAGCATTAAAACAGTTATTACTGTATACAAAAGGTTTACGAAGCTAGGGGAAAAAAAACAATGAACATGTTAGGTAGAACCATGGAAAATATAAACAACACAAACTGAATGTCTAGAGATAGAAACTTCAATGTCTGAGATGAAAACTGGATAGATTAGCGACAGATTAGACTGCAGAAGGTTTCAGTGACTTTGGAAGCACACAAATGACCCATCTGAAAACAAAAGAATCCAAAAAAGTGAGGAGTGTCAGTAAGATATGGCACTTCATTTGGCCTATAATATAGGAGAATAATCCCCCAAAGAGAAGAAAAATGGGGGAAAATCTTGAGATAACAGCTGGAACTTTTTCCAAATTTACTTAAAAACTACAAAGATGTAAGAAGCTTAATGAACCTAAAGGTGATGGTTGTAGAACAATGAATGTACTTGATGTCACACAACCATACAAAGGTGCATCACAATCTGATTGTATAAAATCAGTGATAAAGAAATCTTAAAAGCAACCCCCACAAAGACACATTCTGTACAGAAGAACAAAGATAAGGATGGTAGATGTCTCAGTAGAACCAATGCAAGGAGACGGCAGAGTAACATATCCAAAGTATTGGGAGGGGAAAAGCTATCAACCTAGAATTCTATACCTTTCAAATAGTGAAGGAGAAAATAGGCAAGTACCTAGAGACAAATCAGGTTACTGCTTAGGGAGTGAGTGCTTAATGGGTATGGGATTGCCTTTAAAGATTAAAATTCCTGAACAAGTAGTGGTGATGATTGCACAACACTGTGAATGGATTTAAGGACACCTAATTGTATACTTTAAAATAATTAAAATGTTAAGTTTTGGGGCACCTATGTAGCTTAGTCGGTGAAACATCCGACTTCGGCTGGGGTCATGATCTCACAGTTCATAAATTCAAGCCCAACATCTATGCTGTTGGCGCAGAGCCTGCTTCAGATAATCTGTCCTCTCTCTGCCCCTCCCTGCACCCCCCTTCAAAAATAAACATTTTTTTTAATGTTGAATTTCATTAGATGTATTTTACCACAATTTTTTAAAAGTGAAGAAGAAATAAAGACCTTTTCAGACATAGAAAAGCTGCAAGAACACAGGCTAACCTGCACAACAAAGTCCTTCACACAAAAGGAAAATGATACCATGTGGGAATCTGGGTCTGCACAAAGAAAAAAAATACAAAAATATTAACTACATGGGTAAATACAAAAGACATGTTTAAGTCTTTAAAAGATAATTGACTTAAAAAATTTTTTTAATGTTTATTTTTGAGAGAGAATGAGTGAGCACACACGAGCATGAGTCAAGGAGGGGCAGGGAGAGAGGGAGACACAGAATCCAAAGCAGGCTCCAAGCTGTCAGCATGGAGCCCGATGCGGGGCTTGAACTCACGCACCAGGAGATCATGACATGAACCAAAGTTGGACGCTCAATCGACTGAGCCACCCAGGTGCCCCTAATAGATAATTGAGTACTTAAAACAACAAGGTATTGGGGATTTATGATGAATAAAGAAATGGAGGGGAGGAGCACCTAGGTGGCTCAGTCGGTTAAGCATCTGACTCTTGATTTCGCCTCAGGTCATGATCTCCCAGTTTGAACCCTACATTGGTCTCCTCACTGACACTGTAGAGCCTGCTTGGGATTCTCTCTCTCTCACTCTCTGCCCCTCCCCCCCACCAAAATAAATAAATTAAAAAATAAATATATGACAATGGCACAAAGGCTAGGAGGAAATAAATTAAATATGTTATTGTAATACCAATCATGAAGTAGCACAATATTACTTAAAGGTAAACTGTGATTCTGTGATAAATCAGAGGTGTATGTACTATAAACCCTAAAACAACTACTTAAATAATACAATAAAGTTAAAACTAATAGGCCAACAAAAGAGATAAATGGAATCATAAGAAGTATTAAAAGAAAGCAAAAAAAAGAGAAAAAAGGCACATAGAACACAAAAGATAAATAGCAAAAAGATTTATTTAAACTCAACTATCAGGGCATCCGGCTCGCTCAGTCGGTAGCATGTGACTCTTAATCTCAGGGTCTTGAGTTCAAGCCACATTGGGTGTGGAGACTAGTTAAAAGAAAAAAAAAAAGTATTCTAAACCCAACCATATCAATAATTACATTAAATGTAAATGGTTGACACACCCAAATTAAAAGACAAACTCCTCAGACTGGCTCAAAAACAAAAACCCCAACTATATGCTGCCTCTGAGAAACCCACTTTAAATATGTAAACAAAAATAGGATAAAAGTAAAAGGATGGAAAAAGATATACTATGCCAACACAAATCAGCAGAAAGCTGAAGAATGTTAATATTGCTATCTTAATATCAAAGTGTATCTCAGAGCAAATATTACAAAGAAGGTCATTTCATAATAATAAAAAAGCCAAACAAGAACATAACTATCTTAGGCATTTATACATCTAATAACAAGGCTTCAAAAGAATGAAGCAATTACAGAATCATAAGGAAAAATAATCTTCAATTACAATACAGATTTCAAAAAGAACTATCCCCCATCCCCCAATAATTAAGAGAACAAGTAAACAGAACATCAGTAATATAAAAGCCTGAACAACACTACCAACCAATTTGACCTACCTGTCATTTATATAATATTCCATCTAACCAAAATACAATGCACATTCTTTTCAAGTACATACAGGACATTTATGGCCTGGAGAATATTCTAAGGATAAAACAAACCTCAATAAATTTGAAGAGATTCAGTTCACACAAATTATGTTCTCTGACCACTAGAAAATTAGTAATCAATAACAAATCTGGGGGCAGCTGGCTGGCTCAGTCATAAGAGCATGTGATTCTTGATCCCAGGGTTGTGAGTTCAAGCCCCACATTGGATGTAAAGATTAAACTTAAAAAAAACAAAAACAAGGGTGGGAGGGAGGGGTAGGTGGGTGACAGGTATTGAGGAGGGCACCTTTTGGGATGAGCATTGGGTGTTGTATGGAAACCAATTTGACAATAAATTTAACATTAAAAAATAATAAGGTAAACATAATTACCACTATGAATTAAAACACTCAATTTTGACATCTTGAAAAAAAAAAAAATCTAGAGTGCCTGGGTGGCTCAGTCAGTTAAGTGTCCAACTTTTTTTTTAATTTTTAAATTTACAAACAAGTTAGTTAGCATATAGCGCAATAATGATTTCAAGAGTAAAATCCAATGATTCATCCCCTACATATAATACCCAGTGCTTATCCCAAGTCTCCTCCTTAATGCCCCTTGCCCACTTAGCCCATCCCCCCACCCATAACCCCTCCAGCAACCCTCAGTTTGTTCTCTATATTTAAGAGTCTCTTGTGTTTTGTTCCCCTCCCTGTTTTTTATTATTTTTGCTTCTCTTATGTTCATCTGTTTTGAACCTTTAAAAAAAAAATTATTTAATGTTTATTTTTGAGAGAAAGAGAGTGTATAAGTGAGGGAGCGGCAGAGAGAGAGGGAGACACAGAATCCAAAGCAGGCTGCAGGCTCCAAGCTAGCAGCAAAGAGCCTGACAAACTCAAACTCACAAACCAGTGAGATCATGACCTGAGCCGAAGTTGGCCACTGAACCAACTGAGCCACCCAGGCACCCCATGTTTTGAATCTGAAATTCCACATATGAGTGAAATCATATATTGTCTTTCTCTAATTTCACTTAGCATAATACACTCTAGTTCCATCTATGTTGTTGCAGATAGCAAGATTTCACTCTTTTTGATTGCCAAGTAATACTCATGTGTGTGCGTGTGTGTGCATGCGCATGTACCACATCTTCTTTATCCATTCATCTGTCGATGGACATTTGGACTCTTTCCATACTTTGGCTATTGTCGACAGCACTGCTATAAACATTAGGGAGCACGTGCCCTTTTGAAACAGCACACCTGTATGGATAAGTACCTAGTAGTGCAATTGCTGGGTTGTAGGCTAGATCAATTTTTAATTTTTTGAGAAAACTCCATTCTGTTTTCCAGAGTGGCTGCACCACTTCGCATTCCCACCAGCAGTGCAAAAGAGATCCTCTTTCTCTGCATTCTCACCAACATCTGTCATTGCCTATGTTGTTCATTTTAGCCATTCTGACAGGTAAAGTGGTATCTCATTGTGGTTTTGATTTGTATTTCCCTGATGATGAATGATGTTGAGCATTTTTTCATGTGTCTGTTAGCCATCTGGATGTCTTCTTTGGAGAATTGTCTATTCATGTCTTTTGCCCATTTCTTCACTGGATTATTTGTTTTTTGGGTGTTGAGTTTGGTAAGTTCTTTACAGATTTTGGATACTAACCCTTTACCTGATATGTCGTTTGCAAATATCTTCTCTCATTCTGTTGGTTGCCTTTTTGTTTTGCTGATTGTTTCCTTCACTGTGCGGAAGCTTTTTATGTTGATGAGGTCCCAGCAGTTCATTTTTGCTTTTGTTTCCCTTGCCTCTGGAGACGTGTTGAGTAAGAAGTTGCTGTGGCTGAGGTCAAAGAGGTTTTTGCCTGCCTTCTCCTCTAGGATTTTGATGGCTTCCTGTCTTACATTTAGGTCTTTCATCCATTTTGAGTTTATTTTTGTGTATGGTGTAAGACAGTGGTCCAGGTTCATTTTTCTGCATGTCACTGTCCAGTTTTCCAACACCATTTGCTGAAGAGACTGTCTTTATTCCATTGGATATTCTTTCCTGCTTTGTCAAAGTTTAGTTGGCCATAAGTGTCTAACTCTTGATTTCAGCTCATGATATCAGGGTTTGTGAGTTTGAGCCCCAAGCCCCACATCAGGCTCCATGCTCACAGTGCAGAGCCTGCTTCGGATTCTCTCTCTGCCCCTCACCCAATCGTGTGTGTTTACACTCTCTCTCTCTCTCAAAATAAATAAAATTTTAAAAAATCTGGAAAATATCCAAATAGTATAAACTAATAGCCCAGAGTATAAAGAAATCAATGTATTCTGAACTGGATGAAAACAAAAAGACACCAAAGCATATGAAACACAGGTAAAGCAGTTCTTAGGGAAATTTATAGCACCAAACACTTATATTACAAAAAAAGAAAGGTCTCAAATGAATGATCTCAGCTTTGACCTTAAACTAAACAAGAAAGAAGCTCAAAGTAAGCAGAAGAAAGCAAATAAAGATCAGAATCGAAGAAAAAACAAAAGATCAGAATAGAAAATAATGAAATGGAAACAGAAAACCAGTAAAGGGAATCAACGGAACCCAAGTTGATTTTTTGAGATCAATATAACTGATAAATCTCTAACCCAGGGTTGCCATGCTATGGCTCATAATCCAGCTGCTTGTTTTTGTAAATAAAGTCTCAATGGAAGCCTCACCCATAGAGCTGTGTTTACTCTCTAACAGCATTGCCGAGTAATTGCAATTCAGACTATATGGCCTAAATATTGACTATTTGGCCTTTTAAGAAAGAAAAAGTTTGAGGATCTCTGCTCTAGCCAAACAGATTGGGAAAAGAGAAAACAAATGATCAACATCAAAAAATGAGAGAAGTGACATCACTACAGATTTCACAGATATTTTCAAATAAGGTTATATTATGAACACCTTTATGCCAATAAATTAACTTACTGAAATGGACAAATTCTTTGAAAGACAATACCAAAGTTCACTCAAGAAGAAACAGAAAACCTGAATAACTATATCTGTTAAAACTGATAAACTGTATCATACTTATTTACGGTTTTTAAGAAATTGGTCTATTTCTCACAGTCCTTTTTTAAGGGCTCATCTGATTAGGTCAGGCCCACTCAAAATGATCCTTTATTCATTCAGAGCCAACTGATTTGAGGCTTTATTTACACATTCATGGTTTTGTCATACTATATCAATCATAGTCACAGTCCTGCCAACACCCAAGGGAAAGGAATTACATGTACACCATGTAAATGAACATTACATATATACCATGTACACCAGGAATCCGGAATCTTCAGGGCCAACTTAAAATTCTGCTTATCACAAATAAGGAAACAAATGTATTCACTGAAACATTATTTTTAATAAGATTTTGAAAACAACCTAAGCAACATACATAGGAGAATAAAACACAGTACATCCACACAATGAAGCGATTTTTTAAATTGAGCCATAACTGACATATATACAAAGAGGTAATCTTGAGAAAATGTTATTAAGTGAAAAAATCAAAGTTCAAGAGTATAATATGCTACCTCTGGTGTAAGAGAAAAAAAATAAGAACATACACATGTGTTTGGTTATTTTGGCAAAAAGAAACAAGAAGACAGTTTAGGGGGAGAAAGGTGAATAAAACAGAAACTAGTAAGATTGGTTGCCCACAGACAGTGAGTGAGTAGAAACAAGGTGAAAGCCTGGAGATGTTGAATGGGAGTAGAAGGTATGAGTGTTAGTGACTTTTTTTTTTTTTTTTTTTTTTTTGGGGAGAACAGGGAGGGGGGGGGGGGGAGGGGGGGGGGGGGGGGGGGGGAATTTTTTTTTTTTTTTT
>NW_026057586.1:81721005-81794554 GCF_023721935.1 Panthera uncia
TTTTTCTATTTTTTTTAATGTTTATTTTTTTAGAAAGGGAGAGAGTACACGTGCAAGCACTTACAAGCCAGGGAGGGACAGAGAGAGAGAGAGAGAGAGAGAGAGAGGGAGACACAGAATCCGAAGGAGGCTCCAGGCTCTGAGATGTCAGCACAGAGCCTGATGCGGGACTCAAACTCACAAACCATGAGATCGTGACCTGAGCCAAAGTTGGACACTTAACCGACGACGGAGTTACTCAGGTACCACCCACCCCCTCCAGGGGGATTTTCAATCATGCCAGAAATGGTACAAGTCTCTCAGTCTTTCCAGCTTCTTTCACCTGACACAAGAAGGTCTCTGAGCTAATGGACTGATTTTAACTGACATATAATATACAAAAAAATCCCTATAGTTATAGATTCTTTTTTCTAATCTAGCTCAGACCTGGATTTGAGTCCTAGCACTGCTGTGAATTATCTGCATAGCCTTATGCAGGTCACTCCTTTTTACCTATGAAAAGGGACAATTATTCCCTCTTTCCCCACCCCCACTAGGTTGTGAGGGGAAAAACAAAGGAGCTCAAAATGACCTGAGGTCCTATGCAAACTGTGAGGTGCTGAAGGGTAAAGAATAATTCTACTAAGACTCAACCGCTATGAGAAAAGAGGCTTTTAAGGAATCTGCCTTTCTCGATTCAGTTGGAGGCAACTCCGCCCCCATGCCAAATCACAACCAGAGCTGCAGAAACTGCCAGTTTCTTTGAAATCCAATAGAAAACTATATAATGAATGTCTGGCACTGAGAAGCAGCTTATGCTAGAACTGCTAAGGCTCCAGGAAGCACAGAGAAAGCCTAGTCCTGCTCACCTTTCCCCATAGTCAGGGCCGACTCTCGCCTACTCTGTCTTCCCTCAGGGCAAAGGAGAAGGAACCACAAGACTCCACTGAACTCCAAGTACAAACTTTATTTCTATTACAAGGATGTTAATAATAGTAGTAGTGGTAGTAGTAAAATAAAAAGAGGTGAAGGGGCTCTGATACTTGGTTTTCAGAGCAAGCCACGGAGCTTAGGCCTCAGGCCTGATCCCGGCAGAGCCCAGCATGGCCCTGGTGGCAACAGGGAGCCCCCAGCCTTCTCTAGCCGAAGGCAGTAAAGAAAAAGGAGCCCACCAGAAACAGAAGGCAGTTGTGCCAAATGCCGAAGAAGCAGATTAAAACAAAGCCTCTAGTGCGCTCACCTCTAGCTCAACTCATCTCCAAAAGCCTTGTTCCTAACATATATTGCAACTGGCCTGAACACTCTACCAGGTGCCTCCATACATACCAGAGGCCCAAATTCTAGAGTGCGGAGGGCCAGTACACAGGAGAGGTTACCTAAAAGTTCCCAGATCGAGGCCCCAGCAGGGAAGAGAATCACTCCACTGGTGAGTACCAGGTTTCCAGAACCTTTTCTCTCCTCTTTCCACCAGGACCATACAGCACCAAGAAGCAGTGGTAATAGTATGTCAAAAGATGGAGCCCTGGTGGGCTGAGAGGCCATACACTGTATTTCTGTGAGGCCAAAAGGCAGGCAGCAGCTAAAGCTGAAACATTTCTCAACAGCCTCCCTGCTAACCCTCCCCCAAACCTTCAAACTCCCACAGCACAATCTCAAAAGACACAAAATGGCCATAACCTAGAAAAAGTTAAAATCTGTAAAATCTCCCCTGCCCATAGAGCCCAAGAGGTGGGGCCTGAACTGCGGCAAGTGCTGCTGTGCAGAGAAGATGGAACCAACGTGCAGGTTCTTTGCCGACGCCATTACTCCTCCTCTTCTTCCTCCTCTGCATCCCCAGCTCCCTGCTGCTTGGGGGTTTTTGCCTGAACAACAGAACACAAAGTAGAAAGCAGGAAGTGAAAAAGCAGTCCTCCTCCTTTAGAGCCCTGGAGATGTCAAACTTCTATGGAAACCTCCTCATCCAAAGCCAAAAGAACAGCCCTTTGGCCACGAATGCCTGACCGCTCACCTCTGACTTCAAGAACCACACCAGTTCCACCCATTTCTGAGTCCTAGCTGAGCATCATGGGCTGGATCCCCAATTACCTTTGCAGTTCTGTTGCGGTAGTTGGCGGCTGTGGAGGTGACCCGCGAGTTCCTGCCACCCTCACTCCTACCACTGAAAGAGAAGGATTGGAAACTAGTACCTGAGAGGTTGCTGAATAAGTCAGAAAACTCGGGAGAGAACAAAAACAGCTGGAACCAGACAAAAGCAGCTTTCTGCCAGCAGACCAAACAAATGAGCAACGGAAAACCCACCAAAAGCAAAAGAACATGTTGGAATCAGGTCACAATACACACAAAAGTCCACACACTCCCACTATGTTCTCCCGAGCTATTCCCAAGCTCCACTCCTGGGCTACTGATTCTTACCTTGCTCCGTATCTCCCGGAAGGCCCACGGGGGAAGGAGGGTACGAGGTTTTCTGGGTAGAGATTTCGCACCGGGTGAATCACTGGAGCATGTCCAGTGGCCATGGCCGAGTTATGGCTGTTTCGATTCCGCCCCCGGCTGTCTTGGCTGTCTAAGTTGTTGAGCTTCAGTATGCGAGGAGGACTGGGCTGGCACCCAGGTCTGGGGCTTGATGTGGATGTTGACAGTCGGTTACAGGTAGCTGTCATATTGTTAATGGGTCTGCTGGGGGGAAGAGGGTAGGTGGGCCCTTTAGCCATTTCCTGCTTGATATCATCCATGTAACCAGAAGACAGATCTCCTGAGAAGAGAAAAAAGCACCAGTTTTAGGGAAAAGCCTACTCTTGCTATTAGTGCTGGATTTGGGGCAGGAGTAATAGAATTCTGGGTAGAAGAGAACTGCCTTAGCCCTAAAGACTGCTGAAACCCACATCTTCAGGACAGGTTTGGGTCCTGACTTATTTTGTCCACACTTGTTACCTGGGTCCTCAAACACAGTCTTCCTGAGTATTCAACAATGGTGTGCCAGCAAACCTCGAAAAATAATTTGTAATTGGCTTTGTAATGGTTAGGTTTAAAAAACAGCTTACTTGCCTAGTCATGCGGGTTTTTTGGGGTTTTTTTAATGTCTATTTTTGAGAGTGTGCATGTGCTCTAATGGGGGAGGGGTAGAGAAAGACAGAGACAGGGGATCAGAAGCAGGTTCTGCGCTGACAGTAGAGCCTGAAGCAGGGCTTGAACTCACAAGCCATGAGATCATGACCTGAGCCAAAGTTGGACACTTAACCGACAGCCATCCAAGGACCCCCAGACATGCGGTTCTTAAATAATATTATTACTAATGAACTTGAGTACCCTAAACTAGAAACAGGGACCCAGTGCAGACACAGTAAGATCTGAAAATTATTTCCAAATTATCAACTGCACAGATAGAAGACCTACAGCTGAATAAGCACTGATGAGCCTTTCTCATGGCTGTCCCCAAAGCCATTACCCTATAATACACTTGAGACAGCTCAGTCTAACATGGGACCAAAACTAGCCTCAAGAGAGACCCCAGTGAGATCCTACTGTGCTTGGGAATTCAGAATTCAGGTAACCCCCATGTTAGAGTAGCAGATGACAAGTGGTAAGCAGGCCTGAGCCAGCAGCAGACCTGTGGCCTTGGCTCAGCCCTGGCTAATACCCTGGTGTCTGACACGCCTCTTGGGCAGCTCTGGTGAAGTTTCTGGATGCTGGAAATCCTGTCTAGGAATCCCCTCCGTCACATGGTTGTTTGCTGTGGCTGGACGTTGGTCACACTGGTCCTGACAAGAAAAAACAGAATTTGTACTTCAGAATTGAGTTAACCCTAAGAGAGGGAACAACAGGAGGAAAGGAAGGAATGGCAGGTTGGGCAAACACACCTTATGGGGGGAGGGAGGAGACAGATACAACTTCGACAACCACCGTGAAAAAGGGCCCAGGACTAAGAGGAAACACATCTGGAATGGCTCAATCATTCCCATTAGCACCTAAGGCACTAAGAGAAGCACTCTGATTTCTACTAGGATAAGGGAAGGGTTGATCTCAGGAACCCAGAAAAGCACATCAATACTTTGATCAAAGAGGATCTACACGGTTACTTCTTTCATAGTATCTCCTTGGAGACAACAAGTAGTTACTTATGTACTGCTTGATCCAAAAGCAGATGCTTTCTTATAGAAACGTGTCATGTTCTAGCAACAGCTATATCAGACCAACTACATAAATGACGCTGAACACAGCTCCAGGAGTAGCTTCTCATAACAAACAAGACTAGACAGAGAATATATTTTTTACTAACAGGTTGGAATCCTAGACTGCAAAGCTGAAAAAGCACTTTATTTATTTTCAAATGTTTATTTATTTTTGAGAGAGAGAGAGAAGAGAAGAGAAGAGAAGAGAAGAGAAGAGAAGAGACAAGACGAGACAGAGCACAAGTGGGGAAGGGGCAGAGAGAGAGGGAGACACAGAATCTGAAACAGGTTCCAGGCTCTGAACTGTCAGCACAGAGCCCGTCGCGGGGCTCGAACTCACAAACCGCAAGATCATGACCTGAGCCGATGTGGAACGCTTAACCAACTAAGCCACGTAGGAGCTCCTGAAAAATAACTTTAGACTGTCTAGTCTAATTCCCTCATTTACAGACATCCCCAGTGAAGGGACAGAACCTATCCAAGGTCAAACATAAAGGTAAAGCCAGAACCAGACCTTCAGGTCTCCTGGAATTAGAGACTCAAATGCCACCAAAAGGAAGAAACTGCCTTGTCAAAAATAAAATGTTGGTCAGTGATCTCAGGGAACCTCGCATCCAAATCTTTTTGGCAGGTCCAGGATGCTTGCTTAAATGGAGTCCTGGCTCCTAGGTCCTCAGCTAATGACATTATGGTTTTAGTTGACAGAGGTAGAGAATGTCTGAAAGCCTGAGGTAGTAGACCCCTTTGATAGCTCACAGAACAGGGCATGGCCAATAGCCAGGTCAGGTTTACATGCAACTTAAAAGCTAAAGAAGCATTCTCAGTTCTAAAAGTCTCAGGTTTACTCAGAGGATCTGCATGGAATGAAGTGGACAGGTCCTCTAGAGACTCTTACCTGGTGATGGAACAGCACCTCCTCCTCCAGCTGTACCCCACAGAATTCACACGGGATGATGACGCTATCCTCTACAGGGGGTGAATTGCTCAGGCCCATCAAAGAGTCTAACTGGTTACTTGCAGCCTGCTGCAAAAACTTTTGGAAGATGACATCAGGGTCCTCCACCTCTTTGGGGGGAGTGCTGCCCATACTGAGTGAAGGTAAGGCACAGGAAGGGTTACAGCTTGTCTGTCTCAAAAAACATAGATTAAAAAAAAAAAGCAGAAGTTAAGGAAAATACTACATTCCTAAATCATTATCTAAAAGTCACAAAATGTTAATAATGCTTAATACTGGGGAGAGAGACTAAAAAGGGTGAGTTAGGGCAAACGCAGATGAAACACTCTACTTTTATTTTTAATATTTCTGCTGTTTTGTATTTTTTTTACTGTGTTCATGTTATTTTTTCTTTAGATATTTCATTTTTGGGGTTCCTGGCTGGCTCAGTCAGAATATCTGACTCTTGATCTTGGGATCAGGAGTTCAAGCCCTATGTTGGGTATAGAGATTAAATACATTTCAAAAAAAAAAAAAAAAAAAAGACTTTATTTTTAAGTAATCTCTACACCCAACATGGGGCTTGAACTTATAAACCTGAGATCAACAGTCACCTCTCTACCAACTGAGCCAGCCAAGCACCCCAGTGATTATTCTTTTTATTTGGGGAGGGGGGGGGGCGGGTTGTTTTTGATTATTCTTTTTAAGTTGAAAAGATTGAAGATTCTCCCCACAACCACAGAATAAGAGAGGCTGTTATCCCTATTAACGGGTTTTCTTATGCTGCTCCCAAGACAAAAACTGGATGTATTCAAATACTGTTACTATTCCACTTATGGAGGGGGCACATATGTTCCACCTAGAGCACAGGGATTACTTAATAGTTATGGAATGGTTCCCTCCACCAGGTAATCCTCAAACACAAAGGCTATTCTCTAACCATTCCTAAATGGCTCAAGAACTTTCAACCATTCAAAAAGAATATGACACCTTTCATATACCAGGTATTGAGAGATTCAGTAGCTAGGAAAACACAGAACCTCCTCAAAAAACTCAGCCTAGTGGTGCAGACCAACAGGGCATCAGGAGCCCATACCACAGGGTGACAGGCTAAAAGAGAAGCAGGCACAGCACTTTCAAAGAGTGGGACTTCTGACCTAGCCTTCAGAACTTAGGATAGTTTCCTGAAAGTCATGCGAGAACTAAGTCCATGAGCAAGGAGTCTGCACTGTTGAGTGTGTTGGGGAGACAGGATGGATGCCCACACACCTTGCAGGCAGAAAAAGTCAAGTGCAAAAAAAACCCTTAACCCTTCCAGGGAACTGCAAGGACTTCAGTATGCCTCCAATACATCAAAATGTGGCATGAGATGAGACCAGCTTATAAGATGGTCAGTAGAGATGTACACTAGTGACCACAGAATGGGAGGAGCAAGCGGGCCTGCCGGAATGAACATTACTTTTTCCAAGAGGGAACAAGGCAGAGTTTTCAAATCTGTAGGTCAGTCATGCCATGTTAAGAAATACAGTTGCCACTTCTGCCACAGGTGCATTAAAATAGTTTGCTCAAGATCTCATGTGGTCTCCAACACCAACGATGACCTGCACATATTCCTCAAGTAATTCACAACACACCTGATGGTCAATCAGCAGTTCTTCTGGGTAGAGCTCCTCACAGAATTCACAAGGCAACATGGTCCGGTCAGCCGTACCTAGGTATCAGGCCATACAGTCAGACTCAATGAACAAAAACAAACTCAATTCAACCTTTTATCTTCCTTGTGAAGTTTTGTATAAAAGTCCAACTTCCTTTGACATTTCTTATATATAGCAATTTGTGGGGCTATAAATCCTCAAAGGGAAACCATCTAAGAGACAGGCGCTAGGCAAAAAAAACTTCCACTATGAAAAAAGAGATTGCTTTGTCACCATTTCCTGAGTAGGAATAAAGTGATTACTTACCCACTACTCTAATTAAGGAAGAATTCAAATGTGTACTAACTCTAGGCACTAATCTAAAGGCTTCTGTGCAGTATTTCTGTCCCCCAAGAAAACTAATGGAGATCCTACATTACTCTCATTTTACAGATCAGTAAGTTGAGGCCTGCTTATGACTGAAAGACAAATATCCTGAAAAACTCTCCCAGGGGCACCTGGGTGGCTCAGTCAGTTAACCATCGGACTTCGGCTCAGGTCATGATCTCACCATTCATGAGTTTGAGTCCCAACTTGGGCTCTGTGCTGACAGACAGCTCAAAGTCTGGAACCTACTTCACTTTAGATTCTGTGTCTCCCTCTCTCTCTGCCCCTCCCCCACTCTCATGCATTCAAGCGCACACGCTCTCTTTCTCTCTCTCAAGAATAAAATGAAAACAAACAAGCAATACTCTCCCAGTACAAAATACCAAAAAAAAAAAAAAAAAAAAGATGCTCAATAAAAGTAACTTAAGAGGGCAAATAAATAAGAGGTTTAAGCCCAGGATTCCCCAAACACAACAGCTTCGGCAAAACTGCTGAACTGGAGGGTGAACAATGAGAGGATGACCTAGGTCTTCACTCTGGGTAGGAGAAAGAAGTCTCCACCAAGAAACAGTAACTAAGTTTGGCCTTTACATGGGTTTGAGTCTAGAATCTACACTTCTGGTTTTATATAAATTCATGTTTATAATTCTTAAAAACCCAAGCCAACCTAAAATTCAATTTAAAATGATCTCAGTCAGTAGTATCGCTAGGCACCTGCCAGAAGCACATATAAATACTCTTAGGAGAACACGGCAGAAAAACTGTTAAAACACATGGGCACACATGCAGGAGGCAGCAAGCCACCATGACAGCAGAAACAACAAATAGCAAAAAAAAAAAAAAAAAAAAAAAAAAAAAAAAAAAAAAAAAAAAAAAAGTCTTCAGATATATTTTCAGACACTATAGAAAAATAAGTATATTTAAAAATGTTTAAAGCTATGTTTAAAATGGAATTAGGACTATCCCAGATATAAGAGATTATTTAAAATACGAGAAGACACAGTGAAGAAAAAAGAACCAAATGGAACTCAAATAGAATAAATGAAAACTATATAATCACTGAAGTGAAAACCTCAATGGACATATTGAACAACAGATTAGAAAGCAGACAGTTAAGAAGTTGCCCAGAATGCCCCACAGAGGACAAAGAAACAGAAAATGTAAGAAACAGGGAGGACAGAGCAAAAACTAACACATCTAAACAGAATTCAAGAGAAGACTACAAACAGGGTGCCTGGCTGGCTCAGTTGGTAGAGCATGCAACTCTTGATTTTGGGGTCATGAGTACAAGCCCCACACTGGGTATAAAGCTTACTTTAAAAAAGAAAGAAAAAAAGAAAATGAAGAGACTACAAAGAATGGACGACAAGCAATAATCAACAAAGTAACAGATAACAATTTTCCATATAGATGAAAAATACAAATCAGGAAAGCTAGCAAAACCCTAGAGATGTAAAGCCAGAGAAACTGCATAACCTAAAAGCCAAAAAGATCTTAAAATCAGCCAGACAGAAAAGAAAGTTACAGAAATTTTAAAAAAGTTATTGAAATTAAAAAAAAGGAAAGCTTATAGAAATAACACTAATAGATGACTTCTCTATAGGCAACAACAGAAGCCAAGAAATAGAATATCTTCCAAGAATGAAGACAAAATAATTGGCAAGCTAGAATTGTTATTACCAGAGAAACTATCACATAAAAAAAATAAAGATATTTTCAGACAAACAGAAATACAGAATTTACAATCAACAGACACTTCCAATAGAATTTCCAAAGAATATACCTTAGGAAGAAATTTATCCTAGAAGGAAGTTCTGAGAAACATGCAAGAATGGGTGAGCAAAAAAAAAAAAAAAAAAAAAAAGTAAACATGTAATAAGTACAAATAAATATAATGAGTATATAAAACAAGAAATGCCTACATCATGGTGTCAAAAAGAAAATAAGAGAGAACACTAACACATGGGTTTTTGGGGTTTTTTTAATGTTTATTGGGAGAGGGGCATACAGAATCTGAAGCAGGCTCCAGGCTGAGCTGTCTACACAGAGCCCAACATGGGGCTCGAACACACACTGCAAGCTCATTACCTGAGCAAAAGTCAGACGCTTAACTGATGGAGCCACCCAGGTGCCCCCACATCAGTAATTAAAAAAAAAAAAAAAAATTAACATTTATTTATTTTTGAGAGAGACAGAGAGAGAGAGAGACAGAGACAGAGTGCAAGCGGGGGAAGGACAGACAGAGAGGCAGATACAGAATCGGAAGCAGGCTCCAGGCTCTGAGCTGTCAGCACAGAGCCTGACACGGGGCTCAAACACATGCACTGTAAGATCATGACCTGAGCCGAAGTCAGACGCCTAACCTAAGCCACCCAGGCACCCCAATAATTTTTAAGTCATAAATGGATAATCCTAATTCTGAGGGCACTGTATTAATTGGGAGAACTTTATCACTAAGATTCAGTCTTTGTTAAAATAAACATGTCGAAATTTCCAGGGCAACCATGACAAGAATAGTGACAGAGAACATAAATTCCATACGAGAGGAAAAATGGAATGAAACAAGCAAACAAAAGTCAATAAAACAATCTGATAAATAACCAAGAAAGGAGAAAATAAAGGAAACTACACTGAACCCAGTCTTCACTTGTGACTACTATGCTACTGCCTCTTACTTTCTTCCATACCATGAAAGTCAAGTCTGAACAGTTGACAAGGAGACTCACATTAAAAGACGCTGCTTAGGTGTGCCTGGGTGGCTTAGGTGGTTAAGCGTCCAGGTAAGTGTGCGACTCTTGGTTTTGGCTCAGGTCATGATCTCACAGTTCATGAGATGGAGCCCCAAGTCAGGCTCCACAATGATAGCACAGACCCTGCTTGGGATTCTCTGTCTGCCCCTACCATGCTCACGTGTGCACACGTGCACGCTCTTTCTCTCTCTCAAGGTAAATAAAGTTTAAAAAAAAGCTACTACTCAGAGTTTGGAAAAGGCTTTCTTTGGGGCTAGGGCATTTTCCTAAGGGAAGAAACAGCAACTATTAGGTAAAAAACAAATCAAACGTGGGGCCCTGGGTGGCTCAGTCGGTTAAGCATCCAACTTAGGCTCAGCTCATGGTTTCTGAGTTTGAGCCCTGCGTCAGGCTCTGTGCTGACAGCTCAGAGCCTGGAGCCTGCTTTGGATTCTGTGTCTCCCTCTCTCTCTGCCTCTCCCCCACTTGTGCTCTCTCTCTCTCTCTTGAAAATGAATAAAATGTAAAAAAAAAAAAAAAAAAAAAGAAATCAAAGGTATCAGCATACCATAAAAGGTTATTGAAATGAAAAGAATTCAAAGCTAAACATTACAATGGGAAGCCTTGTACTGCTCCCCAAAATGCAGGATGCCTCTCTAATGAAACCAGCTTTTAAACAATCTCATTATATTACACATTCACGTCCTTTTATACACAAGGACTATAAGGTCACCTAATTACCTGCTGAAAGTGGTAACCTCGGGGGAGAACCAGGAGACTGTTTTCAGTGGGTAAAGACAAAACTTAAACTCCCTCTTACACTCTTTTACAACGTTCATTTTTTTTTTTTAATTATTTTTACCTTTCTTCTTTAACAGATTGGGATATAATTTACATATAATGCAATTCACCTATTTGATTTATACACAATCATTTTTATTACATATGCAAATTGTTTTAAAATATTTTCTACTCACGGGGATGGAAAGTATAACATAGGGAATATAGTTAATAACTTGTAATACACTTACTGTAGTAAACATTTCATAATGTATATAATTGTTGCATCACTAGGTTGTACACCTGAAACTAACTTAATGTCAACTATACTTCAATTGAAAAAACCTTCTATAATACAAAGAACATTTTCTTAAGGAAGAAAATACAGCCTAAAATAGTGTTTTTCCAATCTGTGGGGACATCACCCTCTAAGGAGCCAGACTCATCCCTTTATTCAATCTTTGAATTTACATGAATTTACATGTTAACCAGTCACTATCTAGAGTAGATCATAAAAACAAAATATTTTACATATATTTACTATTAAAAAGAATTTTTTTAATGCTTACTTATTTTTGAGAGAGAAAAAGTGTGAGCAGGGGAGGGTAGGCAGAGAGAGAGAGAGGTAGGGAGGGAGGGAGAGAGGGAAACACAGAATCCAAAGCAGGCTCCAAGCTCTGAGCTGTCCGCACAGAGCCCAACGTGGGGCTCGAACTCACGAACCATGATATCATGGCCCCAGCCGAAGTCAGAGGCTCAACCGACTGAGCCACCCAGGCACCCCTATTTTTTAAATTAACTTATTAGAAACTACAAAAATTTTTTAAAAGGAAAAATACATCAACACCTATCCAAGTTTCTATTAACACTACCATTTACTTCCTTTAAGCAAGGCATACGACACTCTACCATTTACCTCTTTTAACCAGGACCAATTCCTATTTTATCCAAATCAACAAAATGTTAAGAATTATCCTACTATTCTTGGAGTCACTATTCATACAGTGGTATGAAGAAAACTCATAGCTGACAGCTGTGTAATTTTAGGTCCCCAAAATCTCTTACAACTCAAGCGTTTTAAATATGTAGGACATGCATCCCTCAAACACACTGTTCTCCAAACTAGAGACCCAAAGTGATGGTTTACTGAACACAATCCAACTTTTATTTTTATTTAAAAAATTGGGGGTGGGGGAGTGGGCGCCTGGGTGGCTCAGTCGGTTGAGCGTCCGACTTCAGCTCAGGTCATGATCTTGCAGTTTGTGAGTTCGAGCCCCGTATCGGGCTCTGTGCTGACAGCTCAGAGCCTGAAGCCTGCTTTGCATTCTGTGTCTCCCCCTCTCTCTGCCCCTTCCTTGCCCATGCTCAGTGTCTCTCTCTCAATAAATAAATGTTAAAAAAAATTCTAAAAAAATAAATAAATAAAAGATCTGGGGGGGATAAAAAATGTTTAAATAAATAATGTTTATTTTCTTGAGAGAGAGAGAGAGAGAGAGAGAGATACAGAATACAAGCAGGGGAAGGGCAGAGACAGAGGGAGACAAAGAATCCGAAGCAGGCTCCAGGCTGTGAGCTGTCAGCACAGAGCCCAACGTGGGGCTTGAACTCAAGGACTGTGAGATCATGACCTGAGCTGGTCAGATGCTTAACCAACTAAGCCACCCAGGCGCCCCTATTTTTATTTAAATGTTTATTTATTTTTTATTTTTGAGAGAAAGTACAAGAGGGGGTGGGGCAGAGAGAAAGGGTGAGAGGGGATCGGAAGCCAGCTACATGCTGACAGCAGAGAACCTGATGTGGGGCTCAAACTAACGAAATGTGAGATCGTGACCTGAGCCGAAGTCAGATGCTCAACAGACTGAGCCACCCAGGTGCCCCCCAACTTTTGTTTTTAAAAGTTTAGTTTTATTTATTTTTTTTAGGAACCTCTACATCCAACATGGGGCTTGAACTCACAACCCAGAGATCAAGAATCATAGGCTCTACCGACTGAACCAGCCAGGTGTCCCAGAATTTTTATTTTTATTTTAAAAGTTGTTTGTGTGTTTTGAGACTGAGCAAGCATATGCGAGCAAGTAGGGGAGAGGGAGAGGGTGAAAGAGAATCTTAAGCAGGCTCTGTGCCCAGTGTGGAGCCCATCATGGGCTTGATCTCCACGAACTGTGAGATCATGACCTGATTCAAAATCAAGAGTCAGGCACTTAACCAACTGAGACACCCAGGTGCCCCCAGAATTGTTTTTAAATGCAGGCAGGGAGGGGAGCAAAGTTCTTTATAGAATCATAACTATTTAGAACAAAGGATAAAAACAAAATCACTATTGCACAATTGTCAGTTATACCTGATTCAAGCAAGAAACCTTAGTGAATACAAAAAACTACTAAATAAAAGATGGTGTAAATATCTCATTCCCCCACAATCTCAAAATAACAATCTGCATGTAGCTATTATAAAGATAAAAGCTATCCATATAATGAAGGTACCTAACACACTTCATTTTAATGAATAATAGGATAAACTGACATCTTGAGAAGGACAGCGTCACCAACATAGCAATTCTGCCAAAACTGTGTAACCTGAATCTAAACATGGGAAAACAATCAGACAAATCTAAATTAGGAAAGAAATATTCTGCAAAACAACTGCCCTGGACTCTTCAAAAGTACCAATGCACTGAAAGAAAGAAAGAAAGAAAAAAAAAAAAGACAGGTGGAGGGGGCTAAACTAAATTAACCTAAAAAGAACACAACGTATAATCCTGGATTTTGAAAACAAAAAAGCTCCAAAGAACATTATGTATAAGTCGGGAACCTCTGTTAAATTTCCTGAGAGTGGTATTTGTATTGTGTTTACATAGAATACCCTTGTTTTTAAGATACATGCTGAAGTATTTAGGGATAAAATGTTATGTCTGCAACTTATTCTCAAATGATTCAGGGGTAGAAATAAAAATATATAAAATAAATGGAAAACACTAAAACTGGCAAATATAAACAAGGGGTATATAGATAGGAACTGTACTATTCTGACAATTTCTACGAATAAAAAGTTGGGGAAAGCAAAGCAAAAAAGGCAAATCTTATCTGATGGAAAACTTACAATTTTATATAAATTATATGGTGTTAGACAAAAAAAAACCTGTAGAGACAGAGACTAGTGCAGAATAAACAAACCTACCCTTTATGTCATTCAGAGCATTGGGACCTTCAAGGGACTGGTCTGCACCACATACAGCCCTCCAGAAGTCCTGCTCAGCCATGCTGTGGGCCTGCCCTTCATTTTGCAGACTTAGGGCCAACATGAAGTCCAGGTTTGCACTATCTTCACCACCCTCTTTTGGGGGCTGCCGGGTTCTATTCCTTTCCTGCCTTTCTTGTTCTTCCACTGGGTGGGAGAAAAAAAATAAAACAGTACTCAAAATACATTAGAGATGTTGCTACCCCTCAGCTCAAGTCCATGCCGAGCAACTATTCAAGGTTTACAGGCATCTATGCAGGAACAAAAGAGGCCTAGCCTTCCTGTTCTCATAGGACTCCAAATATTAAGTCTGCTGTGATAAAAGTCTCCACTATTATTTTGTTTTATTAATACCCAATACAATGGGTGTCCAGCTAGCTCAGTTGGTAGAGCATGAAACTCTTATTAATACCCAATATTATTGAACTATAATTATGAAACAAGCACCATGCTTAACATTTTATATATTCTCGCACTATAGCAGAATGGTTTGAAGCATGGCGTCAGATTGCTTGAATTCAGGTCCCAGCTCTGCCACTTACCTACCCTCAAAAGACTGCTTATGACAACTAAATCAGTTAATACATATAAAGCACTTTACAAATGCCTGAAGCACATCAGGTATACTCAGTAAATATTAGCTATTAACAGCACTGTCACTGTCATTGTTATCATTATCATCAACCCTAGCTGTAATCCAACAGTAATCCAACAGCAAAGAGTTTCTACTGTTTCCCATCTATAGGAAAGTTATTCTTCTTAATGTTACCTAAATAAATAGAAACCTGATTGCAGTTTAATGTTTATTTTGAAGGAGAAAGAGCATGCATGCACGCAAGCAGGGAAGGGGCAAACAGAGAAGGAGAGAAAGAGCATCCCAAGCAGGCTCCACACTGCCAGCGCAAAGCTCAACATGGGGCTCAATCCCACGAACTGTGAGATCACCATGAGGCAAAATCAACAGTTGGATGCCCAACTGACTGAGCGATTCAGGCGACCCAATCAGGTTTCTATAATTAAGATCTATTTGCCCCCAAAGCACTCTTCCCATTTGCCCTGAGATTCTGACACCATTCCAGTTTTCTAAGCCAAACACAACTCACACAGATTATTCTGAATTGGAAAATGGGCTGTCATGTTCCTTTGGTTGGTAGTCCTACTATGGAAAAGGTCCAAGTCAAAGGCTCTCAGCGGTCTTCGGGGTAGCCTCATAGGTGGGTCCAGAGCCTCAATTTGTCTGAGGAGCTGGGATGCAATCCAGATTCCATCTTGACCCCAAGACTCATCATATGCATTAGGAGGCATGGCAACCTCATCTCTTTTTTCCTCTCCGTCTCTCCCACAAACTTCAGGATGAGTCTTCAGATCTTTCACCAGGACATTGCGCCCACAATTGCCACATAACTCCGTCCGGGCACCACAGTAATCTTCATGGTCCTTCAGTTTGAGAACAGAAAGTTCCAAATCACAGTGCTGGCAAAGGGCAAGCCGTAAAGGACACTCAGTTTCCTGCAACACAGGGTAATGAGGCAGTTAATATGCAGATCTAAGAGAGCCTATGTTTTAATCAGGGCAAGGAAAGCCAAAAATATATATTTACTTCAATATTCTCTTCCAGCCCTAGCTTTGCCTGCCATGCTTTTCTATGCATTTAAGAGTCACAGCTTCCCTCTTGGTCCCTGTCACCAGGTTCTACAGAGGGAAAGAAATTCTTAAAAGGAATCTACTCAGCCACCCTATCATCATTTTGTGCACACATTACAAAGTAACCTAAAATCAGAGGCGCCCAGGAGCAAATAGCAAAAGCATAGCAATTCAGATATGTTTGTCAAAGTTACACCAGCCTAATTTCCCTTTACCATTTCAATCTCTTAAATACCTGGTAATGAGGAAAACAGGCTGTTCTTTAGAAAGACACTGATTTCTCTAATCTGCACATTTGTATATAGCACTGGCTTTAAATTGATTGAATAAACCAGGAATTAATTACCAATGAAGATGACCCCAAGAGTATACAGACTCAGCAGATGAAGGACAAAACTTTTATACTTATTTTGAAATTGTAAATAAAACGCTTTTAGGTCAGTAATCTCAGTAATGTTGGCCCTATGATAACGCACTCTCTTCATGGTGCAGGAAAACTAACCTCATGCTTCTTTAATTGCCTCTTCTCCAACTTCTTATTACATTTGCAGGTCACCTATAAGAAGTGACAATAAATTGGCTTTGTGACAACATAATCACTTGCTACTGCAAAACAGCAAGTATAATACATTTATGAACATTTGAGTACTTGGGTGGTTCACCTGACAATGTTCTGTATCCATGTGACTCTCCATGTCAGATTTGGGAAACGGTTCCTTGCAGATAGGACACATACCAATGTTCCTTTGACAGTGGATCTCATGGATGGTAAAATTAAACACAGGAATTTCTTTCTTGCTACAGAAACAGATCAAAGTGAAAGACAAGCATTACTGACTTCTGCACAGTGGTATCACATGGAAATCTGGCTTGTCTGATCTTTAGTCTCCATTACTTCCCTTTAGTCTCCATTACTTCTCTTTAGTAAATCTAGTCTATTATAAGCTCTTAAGATTGTTACTACCCCTGCTTTTCAAGAAGTCCTGAAAGTTTTGAGTCTTCTGCACAACAATGAGTTATCAGTACTATGTACTACCTTTACAAGCTCAGCCTCACTTTCTACATGCCAGAGCTAATCAAAGCCAGCAACATGAAGTCAGACACCAAGAAATGAGCTGCGCTTCTCTATTGTTTTTTAAATGTTTATTTATTTTTGAGAGCACAAGCAGGGGAGAAGCAGAGAGAGGGAGACAGAAGATCTGGGGCGGACTGCGCTGACAGCAGCGAGTCCAATGTGGGGCTCAAACTCACGAACCATGAGCTCATGACCTGAGTCAAAGTCGGACACTCAACTGACTGCCACCGAGGTGCCCCAAGCTAGGCTTTTCTAAAACCATCCATGATCCCAAGCACAATGATACACTCCAGGACTGTTTAAAAACAAAAACAAAAACAAAAACAAAAAAAAAAACAGAACAAAACAGCCTACCATTTATTTTCACTCTCAGTCTGAGGTAGGTTTAATCTCATTAGACTTTATTCCACTAAAAGTCAAACCAAAAAGAGCAGATGCCAGCATTGGGATAGCCAGTGGGGAACAGAAAACTGCCTCCCTGGGGCACCTGTGTGGCTCAGTTGGTTGGGCAGCTGAGTTCAGCTTAGGTCGTGATCTCACGGTTCAGAAACCGGAACCCCTCATCAGGCTCTATGCTGGCAGTGCAGAGCCTGCTTGAGATTCTCTTTCACTCTCTCTTCTCTGCCCCTACCCCTACTTGCACTCTCTCTCTCAAAATAAATAAGCTGAAAGAAAGAAAGAAAGAAAGAAAGAAAGAAAGAAAGAAAGAAAGAACCAACTGCCTCCCTTATATCCCAGATGCCTTTCAAAGTGGGCTAGATACTAGTCAGGAACATGCTCTCTGTCCTTGTTGATATAAAGTTCACTGCAGAACTGTACAAAAATGAAGTCCTGAATCCCTTCCCCCAATCTTGTCTCCTCACTCACTTTTTGCCATTCTCTTTTAGTTTAAGGAATCCAATTAAATACTAGGGGTGCCTGGGTGGCTCAGTCAGTTGAGCGTCTGACTCTTGATTTTGGCTTAGGTCACGATCTCATGGTTCATGAGTTTGAGCCTGCGTTGGGCTCTGTACTGACAGTGCAGGGCCTGCTTGAGATTCCCTCTCTCTCCCTCCCTCTCTGCCCCTCCCTAACTCGTGCCCATGCCTCTCTCTCAAAAGAAATAAATTTTTAAAAAGTCTTGGGGTGCCCAGGTGGCTCAAGCAATTAAGTGTCCAACTTCAGCTCAGGTCATGATCTCATGGTTTGTGAGTTAGAGCCCCTCATCAGGCTCTGCACTAACAGTGTAGAGCCTGCTTGGGATTCTCTCTCTCCCCCTCTCTCCCTGCTCCTCCCCAACTTGTGCTTTCTCTCTCAAAATAAATAAACTTCAAAATTTTTTTCCTTAAAAAAATATTAAAAAACAAAGTCTTTACTTTGTCATTTGGATGTGACCATCAGAAAACTCCCAATTTTAGTCTAGCTAAAAATTGTATTTAGAAAATGTGTCTATGGGGGTGCCTGGGTGGCTCAGTCAGTTAAAAGTCTGAATCTTGATTTCGGCTGAGGTCATAATCTGACAGTTAGTGGGACTGAGCCCCGAGTGGGGCTCCGAGGGGCACTAACAGCAGGGAGTCTGCCCTTCTGTGAGCATGTGCTTGTGAGCATTCTCTCTCTCAAACTTTAAAAGAAAAAAAAAATGTCTGTCACCTAGATTAAAATTTCAGAAAAATACTGAACACAATAAATAATGACAATTATACAAGAAATCTTTTTTAGTTTTTTTTTTTAGTGTTTGTTTATTTTTGAGAGAGACAGAGACAGAGTGTGAGCAGGGGAGGGGCAGAGAGAAAGGAGACAGAATCTGAAGCAGGCTCCAGCTGTCAGCACGGAACCCGATGCGGGGCTTGAACTCACAAACTGCGAAATCATGACCTGAGCCAAAGTTGGACGCTTAACCAACTGAGCCACCCAGGCGTCCCTATACAAGAAATCTTTAATATCCTATTTCACCTCCAAAGCTAAGTACTACAGGAATTCTCTTCCACACTGAAATATAGACAGCTTAATTCTCTTTTACATAGTTTTAATCTCCAACCATAGTGTAAAAAACATTTTAAAGTAGGATGACTGATGTGTCTCCAGCGACAGTCATACTCCTAGTCTGAAAGACCAAGACACCAAATAAATGCAAATTCATTTTTACCAAACGGTGTAATTATTAAGGCAGCTCTTATAGAGAAACTGGAAGGTAATCAACTGTGAGATGGGAAGAAAACTCAAATGGATAAAGAAACTACCACTGTCTTGAAAGATTTAATTTCCCCTATTTCTCTAAAATTCCTAGCTTTCTAAGGAAACCAGTAGTTTTAATTAATTCAGTTTTATTTTTTTCAACTAGAGAATATTAAAATATATAGAAGGAGCTATAAATCAAAGTTATCATCTAAACCTATTAAATTAACAAAAGTTAAAAATTAGTAAATTCCACCATTAAATATGTTGTGAAACTAATATTCTAATACATTACCAGTGATACTGTAAACTGCTTAAAAATAGCCCGAAAATGTGTTTCTAGGACCATAATACAGTCTTTAACGACGCAATCTCACTCTTGGGATTATGAAGATTTCATTAGTGTGATAAAATGATTTAAAAAAAACACTAAAAACGTCTAAATAAGTTACTGGCTATGTTAAATATGTACAACAAAATGAAAGTAGAGCTATATCATGATTGCAAATCATACATGTACAAATGCCACAAAAAATTAAGCTAATAATTACTGCTGAAATTCATAATTTTTAAAATAATTTTCTTTTCGGGGCACCTGGGTGGCTCAGTCAGTTAAGCCTCCAACTTCAGCTCAGGTCATGATCTCATGGCTGGAGTTTGAGACCCCATGTCAGGCTCACTGCTATCGGCAGACAGCCCACCTCAGATACTCTGTCCCCTTCTCTCTCTGCCTCTCTCCCACTCATGCTCTTTCTCTCTCTCAAAAATAAACATTTTTGGGGGTGCCTGGGTGGCTCAGTCAGTTAAGTGTCCGACTTCAGCTCAGGTCATGATCTCGTGGTTTGTGAGTTCAAGCCCCACGTCGGGCTCTGTGCTGATAGCTCGGAGCCTGCAGCCTGCTTCGAATTCTGTGTTTCCTTCTCTCTTTGCCCCTCCCCTGCTCATACTCTGTCTCTCTCGGTCTCTCAAAAATAAATACATGTTAAAAAAAAATAATAAAAAAAAAACATTTTAAAAAAATAAAATAAAAAATTAATTTAACTGCCAAGATAGTCACACCAAACATTCCAACCAGACAAAATACCAATATAGTTGCTTCCTACCTACAGATAAAAAACAAGATGTTTTAAGTAAGAAAATGAGAACACAATTCCATATCTAAATAAAACTGCTAAAAAGCCTTAAGGATGGAGGGACTAGCAAGTTAAAGATGAAATTTCATTTTATTTGATTTTTTAAAGTTTATTTATTTTGAGAGAGAGAACAATCGAGGGAGAGATGGAGACAAAGGGAGAGAGAGAATCCCAAGGTTCCTTGTGGTCAGCGCAGAGCCCAACATGGGGCTCAATCTCACAAATTGAGATCACGATCTGAGCTGAAATTAAGAGTCAGACGCTTAACTGACTGAGCCACCCAGGTGCCCCTCATTTTATTTTAAATGTTTGTTTATTTTTGAGAGAGCGTTCAAATGGGGGAGGGGTAGAGAGAGGGGTCAGAGGATCCGAAGCTGACTCTGCACTGACACCAGCAAGCCCAACATGGTGGCTTAAACTCATGAACCGCAAGATCATGACCTGAGCCGAGGTCGGATGTTCAACCAACTGAGCTACCCAGGCACCCCTAAAATTTTATTTTAGATAGAAGTGACTGAAAGGCAAGCCAAGGCTTCCAGAAAAATTCCCATCAGCCTTCTAAATGCTAAACACAAGCTAGAAATCAATTCTTTAATACATACAAAAATAAAAGTCTAAGCCTTTTTGTTTGCTTTTTGAGGGAGAGGGAGAGGGAGAGAGAGAGAGAGGGAGAGAGAGAGAGAGAGAAAAGCAGGCCGCACCCGAAGTGGGGTTCAAGCTCACCTGATGAGGGGCTAGAACTCACGAACTGAGATCATGACCTGAGCCAAGGTCAGATGCTTAACCGACTGAGTCACCCAGGCACCTCCCTCCCTTTTTTTTTTCATTGGTTTTAGTAATCTCTACACCCAATGTGAGGCTTGAACTCATGATCCTGAGATCAAGAGTCGCATGTTCTTCCAACTGAGCCAGCCAGGTGCCCCTAAAAGTCAAAGCCTTCTAACACTGAATGAAGTTCCTGTTCCCTAGAACTACTCCCCACAATCAGAGAAGGGAGGTAACATGCAAAAACATCTTCAATAACAAACTACTCTTTTTACTGGTCTAGTGGATCTAAGGGCAGCTCACATTTTTAACTTTTTAAATTTTTTATTATTTTTAGTATATTCTATGTCCAATGTGGGGCTCAAACTCAGGGCCCCAAGATCAAGAGTTGCATGCTGTACCAACTGAGCCAGTCAGGCAAGGCACTCCAGCAGCTCACACGTTAAAGATTATCTTAACTTTTCTTACGGAACTATAGAAATATGGCTCTAAAAACAAAAATTTTAAACCTGGAATTCAAATAAGGTTACTTAGATGAGAGGCCTGTGCTGGTTTAGTCACCCTTCCATGCTAATCTTTTTTCTTTAAATAAATTGCTTTGGCTTTGAATAACCCTCTTTTCATTAGCTTTCCATTAACTTACCCTTTTTTTTTAAACTCCCTTAGCATAGTTATTTATATATTGTCCTGGCCTTGAGATTCCTTCAAATTGAAGTGGACTCATAAAGAGTATCGTAACTGATGACACCGCCAGTATGTTTTCTTACATAATCACAATATTTTCTTGTGATTATTTGCATAACTGATTATTTCATTAACAGTAATGGCATATGTGAAACACAAAGCTCAAGTAGTTTTTAAATTGGCAGAAAGTGATAATGGCATAGTAGAAAAAAAAATACCCCATAAAGCAAGCGCCCTCTTAGAAATGAATCTTAATTCTGTTCAGGGAAGGAATACTGCAATCAGCAGTTGCTCTGATTATATCCTAATTTTGCTGAAAGCCCTGAGCAAAAATTGAAAGAGGCAATAAAAAAATAAAATTGTTGTTAGGTGGCTCGAACCTTCTATCAATCTGAGTCAAACTACTTTCCTTATTCAACATCTCTCCCCTTCTACACTTCCCTTAATTTCGTTAAGTTAAACACAGCTTTTTTTTCTTTAGCATTCCATAAGAGCACTTATATGTCACTAAAATACCAAATTCTCAAGAAATTATTAGCTACACTTCTAAGTTTCATTTCAGGAAGAAAAAGCTGCTCTTTCATGTCACTCACATGGGTTACACACGCCAAAACAGAAAGTTTAATATTCAAGACTACACCCAGTCTTCACAAACAGTTCTGGAATCACGAAGTGATAATGATTAAGCTGGACTGCCAAAGACTTTACCCAGACTTTTTTTTTTTTTTTTTTTTTTTTTAAGTGGGGGAACATTCCTTCGGCAAAATCCTTTCTAAAAAGTTGAGTGGCTCTAGTTGAACTGCTCTCACTGTTAGATGTAGAGCCAAGCTCACTAAACCTCTTCCCAATCATCCCCAAGACAGCCACTGTAGCCACACAGGGAAATCTTTGCAACGCATTTGAAAAACACTCATCTACTCCAGACATTGCATTATATTTTTAGTATCTTTTTAAAAATGTATGAGGGGCGCCTGGCTGGCTTAGTCGGTAGAGCATGGGACTCTCGATCTCAGGTCTAAAGGTTGTGAGTTAAGTAGGGCAGTGCCTACCTAAAAAAATAAAAATAAATTTAAAAAAATAAAAATTTAAAAGTCTGATGTTTTTCAGAAAGACAAAAAATAAATTTGCTGATTTGTACATCAGAAAAGCGAAGCTCCAAAAACAGTCAGTGCGGTCATTTGCCAAGTCATTAACTAAAGGTAGGCACCAGAGCTCCAGACTCCCAGCTGCATCACACCACTCTATAGTCATTTCTCTACACTATCTGAACCCACCATCTTCTCAAATTAATAAAACAATGTTATATAAAATTGTTAAAAAGGCTTTAGTCCCATATATTTCCACAACATATGTGGTCTCAATTTTAACCTGCCAATAAATAAACCAACCCTTTACAGAAGCAAGTTTGTTCTCATTCCAATAACATTTCCTAGATTTAATCTCTTACCAGTTGTCACACAGTTGAGTGTCCTGGTCATCTAGAAATTCAGCCATCTTTAGCTCTTCCTGAAAACTATAAAGGAAGAAGTGTAAACTTTCAATTTCGTTTCTGCTTTTAGGATGACATGCAAAACACAAAAGCAAAACACAAGTACCCAGAAAAATGTTACCAAAACCAGTACATTAAAGCATTTTATTTAACAGCTCATACCCTTGGATTTTACCTTTTTATTTTTTAATTTTCATTGTAAAATAATTTGACTTGCAAAAACAGCACCAAAAAAACTCCTGTATACCCTTCACCCAATACGTTTTAAACAACCACAGTAAAATGATCAAGTGCAGGAAACTAACACAATATTAATAAACCTATAGATCATATTCATGAATCATCCCACTAATTCCCTTTTTCTTGTTCAAGATCCAATCCAGGGTCACATAGGGCATACAGTTATTTCTCCTTAATCTCCTTTGATCTACGATATTTAGTTTTTCATCTTTCAGAACTTTGTTAAGTGTCCTGGCTAGGTATTTTGTAGAATTCCCTTCAGTTTGTTTGACGTTTTCTCATGGCTAACACATCTTTAGCAAGAATACCACAGAACTGATGTCGCACTCATTGTCAGTGCATTATATCAGAAGGCCCATGACGTCAACAATCTTATTATTATAGATGATGTTAACTTCGATCCTTAGCTGAGAATGTCTGCTGGGTTTGTGCACTGTAAAGTTTTTCCTTCTTTTTAAACAAGATGTCAGCACAGAGAGCAAAGTGCTGGCAATTTTTTTTTTTATCACTATTTACTTCAGATTTACAGTGACACAAAAATGGTCTTAAACACTGCCCCGAAAGGGCTCTTTGATGGATCTGACGGTTCTAAAAGAACTCACTTTTCAAAGCACATACTCATTCAACATACTGAGACGCCGTGTGCCACGCACTGGGCCCAGGCACTAAGAACACTTTACAAATTCAAGAAATATACTGTCTGATCTAACAGATCGACTTAGTAATGGAGAAAAAATAAAGAAACGGATAGACATCGAGCATTTCTATGGAAAAGCAGGTAGCAGACAAATGGAGATGAAGGGAGTCTACTTTGGAGAAGGGTGATGAGAGAACTTTCTGAGAAGATGACATTTAAACCAAGACCGGAAGTGTGAAAAGGAAGTAAGAGGATGGGCGTGGGGGAAAAACCCAATGGGGCAGAGGGCCTAAAAGGCAATGAAAGAGAAAGTAAAGGGAGATCTGGAAGAGCATAATGAAAAAGGGGACTGGTTCAAGGCCTTATCAGACAGAGCAGAAGGGGTACTGGATTATATTCCAAGCCCAAAGGTAAACCACGGATGGGTTTTAAATTAGGGAGTCACATGAGTCAAGCTAACCGCTCTGATAGGAAATGTAAAGGAGGGATGGGAAGCACCTATCTGTGACAATAAATCACGGTCCCAAAGCGTAAAGACGAGATACTTCTCTAAGGGCAGTCTGACTGTCCTCTAGAAACTAAACCAAGACCAGAGCCTCGGATGCGGAAAGTGCCCTCTGTCGGCCAGGAGAATGGGGGTGGCGGGCAGGGCTCAGAGCGGGGCCCCCCTGAGGGTCGAGCTCCGGTCCTGACCTTCAGGAGACACGGGACCTAACCTTCCTGGGCCTCAAATTCCTCAGGCAGACAACTGACAATACTTCAAAGGGTCGTTGTACACAGTAAATGAGCGAATGCACGGAAGTGCTCTGCTACGGCAAGTCCTCGACCTTACAAGGAGCCCCCTTCTTAGGCATTGGGGCGGGGGGGGGGGGGCAGCTGCCCCCTCGGAGTCCAGACCCAGGAGGCGGTTTCCAACCGCCCCTTCACCCGGGGAGGCCCGGGAGTTCGGGGATGGGGCATGGAGAGGGCATCAGCTTCGCAAATAACAGCGGTTAACATTTACTGTGCCTCTGATGATCCCAAACGCTCTGCACGTTATCTTCTCCTTCAGACCACAGCCCCAGGAGGTGAAAGTCATTATCCCATTTCGGAGCCCGCGAAAGCAGAAGTGAGGGGAGACAGCCGCCGCACGGTTGGTCGGAGGGGGGACTGGAGCCGGCAACTAGGCTAACGCGACCCCCCGCCCCCCCCCCCCCCGCCCTGCACACACACTCGCGGCTCCGCCCGGGGCGCGGTGCCCACAGTGGCGCTCCGGACGACGCCCACTTCCCAGACGCCCGGGCCCAGGCCTCCGAGGGGCGGCGCCGCCGGGGGCTGTCTAGGCTCCGGTTCCCTGAGGACAGCGCGCGGCCTCCCCCACTGGCCTGAGGAGACGCGGCGGCATGGCCGTCTTTCTCCTTACGGCCGCGACCCCCGGGGCCCACGGTCCCCTCGCCCACACACCCCGCCGTCAGGATGCCGGCCTCCTCCCTAACCGGGGGCCACAGGGGGCTCCCAAGGCGCGGGCCACCGCTACACTCACCCGAGACGAGAGCAAGGACTTGCAGCGGACCCGCTAGTCACGGACGCACAGAGCCGCCTCTCTCGGCCCCCGCACTGAACAACGGCCCCCGGAGCTGCCTCACCACTTCCGACCTCGCGGAGGACCGCGCCCATTGGCCACAGACGGCCCCAGCTGTCGGCCCATTGGGTGGCACCGCTGTCGCTCCCAGGGCTCCGCCTCCTACGCGCCCATTGGCGCCTCAGAGCTCCACCGGGGTGAATCCCTGCAAGTCCCAGCCCCTGCACATCTGGGATGAGCAGCTGAGCTCTGAGCTGTGACCCTGGTTCTGCGGGCCCAACGACTGCCCCTGACACAGGCTAATAATATTTGCATGAATAATACTGCACAAACATTACCAATACGCCTAAAATATTAGGATAATTAATAGCATTTGTTCTCTTGTCATGAGCCATTAATACTTATTAGTCATTCTTGTTGCTATTATAATGCCCTGTGCAAGACCTCTGCAAGGCTCTATACGTATTTGAACACTTAGCATTTTGCAGTGGAAGAGGGAGCATCTGAGTCGCAGGTTTGACTCCCTAGTTTCTCACCTGCTGCCTGTATGGATACTCTGAAGTCCTCTTCCCTCATGAATAAAAAAAAAAAAAAGAAAGAAAGAAACAAAGAAAAGAAAAGAAAAAGGATATATATTTAAATATAACCAAGAATATACTATCCACAATGCAATTTAAAACCATGATTTTTACTGCAGATTTTTTAAATGTTTTAAATTTGTATTTATTTTTGAGAGAGAGAGAGAGTCAGCAGGGGAAGAACAGAGAGGGAGAAGGGGACACAGAATCCAAAGCAGGCTCCAGGCTCTGAGCTGTCAGCACAGAGCCCGATGCAGGGCTGGAACCCACCAAACTGCGAGTTCATGACCTGAGCTGAAGTCAGATGTTTAACCAACTGAGCCACCCAGGCGGCCCTTTATTGCAAATTTTAATTGCAAAATGTTCGTGATATCGTGCTATGTAGGAAAAGCAAGTTACAAAGCATTATTTATTTGTAACAGGATAGAATATTTAGTTTAAATAGGCAGTATGTTATGTGTGATTCCAAAGATATAAAGTTCAAAAACAGGCAAAATTAATCTAAAGTGAGAGAAGTCAGAATAATGGTTCCATCTGAAGAGTATGGACTGCAGGGGAATCTGAGAAAGATTTCCAAGTCCTGGAAATGTTCTAGATCTCAATCTTCAAAGTGGTAAATACAGATGTATTGGAAAATAGCCACTAAGCTGAATGCTTAAGACTTAAACACTTTGTAGTATATGTTAAAGAGAACATACCACTCAATATTGTTCTGCACCTTAAGTTTTGTTTGTAATACTACATAATATGTCTTAGAGATCTATCCACTATTAGCACATCTACCTAGAGCAGCTTCAATCTTTTTTGATGGTAACTCCATTGTATGAACAAACCCTGATATATTCAACTACTTCTCTACTGATAGACATTTTGGCTGTAAAATGTCATTTTTTAATACAGCATAAGCAATATCTGGTCTAAAACTACCTCAGTGCCAGCCTCATTGATTTGCTCAGCAAATGTATAGAGTGTACCCTATGTGACAGGCCCCAAATAAGATTCTAGAGCTTCAGTGGCAAACAACAGGATGAGCTTCTGCCTTCCCAGAGCTTATCCTGGAGACAGGCCCAGTGGCAATGACAAAGAGTATGATACACACTGCGGCACCTGAAAGAATGTATCTGCCAACAACAAATTGTATATATTTGTAAATCAATATATATGTGTGTACAAATAATTCGAATAAATAATTAATTTTTTTAATATTTGTTTATTTTTGAGGGAGAGAGAGCACAAGTGGGGAGGGGTAGAGAGAGAGGGAGACACAGAATCCAAAGCAGGCTCTAGGCTCTGAGCTGTCAGCACAGAGCCCCCATGTGGGGCTTGAACTCGTGGACCTGACCAGATCATGACCTGAGCCGAAGTCAGATGCTTAACTGACTGAGCCACCCAGATGCCCCTAAGTTTTAAAAAGAATGGATGTAGTTTTTGTCACTGGCTCCTGGCCCAGAGCTTCAAAAGAATGGGATTTGCTGAGTGACAAGAGTGTCTTTGTTTTGGTAGTAGTGACTCAAGGTGTGCCCCTATGTAGCTTCAGAATGGTGGGTTGGTCACCAGAAAGACCCAGGCACTTGATCAGAAGATCGGACCTTTACACTTCTGAGGAGGGGAGGGCTCTGGATATTGAGTTTAATTAATCACCTGACCAATGATTTAACCAATCCTGCCTATGGTAATAAAACCCCAACAAAAGCTCTGGACACTTAGGCTCGAGGGAGCTTCCTGGTTGGTGAACATACTGATGTACCAGGAGATACATCCTTACTCCACAGGAAGAAGGCACAGAAGCTTTGCATTGTTCCCCTAGAATGAACCTGATGTGTCTCTTCATTTGGTTGTTTCTGATCTGTATCCTGGCCCAAGAGCTTCTAAAACTTTGAAATTCCATGAGAAAATTGTCTTTTGTTGTTCAGTATAAGCTCCTTTCAACCATAGGAGAGTTTATGCTCATGAGGTGACTCTTGGTGAGCCCCTAGGTGACTTCAGGATGGGAGCTAGTTGCCAGGACAACTAACATTGTGAATAGAGAGTTGGAAAAATTTCAGCCCCACACCACTCCTCCACTCTTGCCTCTGGGGAAAGGAAAAGGGCTGGAGGTTGAGTTAATCACCAATGGCCAATGGTTTTCTGAGTTCTGTGGGTCATTCTAGTGAATTGTCGAATCTAAGGGAGTCATGAAAAACCCTGAACTTACAGCCAGCTAGTCAGAACTTCAGTTGGCCTGGGGACCCCTAAAGTGTGGCTGGCGATTGCAATGAGGGCAGTCTTGTTGGGACCACTAAGATCTGTTTTTCACTCACAGTAATTAAGTTCTGGCAACAAATGTGTAGATTTTTTTCTCACATCAACAACCAATCCTTCAACCCTCCAGACTTCAGCTGGGTATCCTACAGTTTAATTCAATTCTGACCCTAAATACCTGGAGTTCGCATCAGATCTTACAAGTTAAGGGCTCAGACCCACAAGATCCCCCGCCACACACACACACACACACACACACAACTCACTTCAGATGCCAGTCCCAAGTTCATGTTGTTACCTATGCTTCTGACCAACTTGTTATAAATCAGAGGTTCCCACAACCCTCTCCTCAGGTTCTATAATGGCCCACAGAACTCAGGGAAACACTGTACTTACATTTAGTAGTTAGTTGTAAAGGATATTATAAAAGGTATAGATAATAGCAGGGCAAGGTCTGGATGGGTCCTGACCATAGGAGCTTCTGTGTTAGTAGAGTTAAGGTGTGCCACCCTCCTGGCAGATGGATGCATTTACCAAACCAGAGGCTCTCCAAACTCCATAGTTTAGCGTTTTTATGAAGGTTCCATTACATAGGCATGATGGATTAAACCATTGGCCATTGGTGATTAACTCAACCTCCGGCCCTTTTCCTTTCCCCAGAGGCAAGAGTGGAGGAGTGGTGTGGGGCTGAAATTTCCAACTCTCTATTCACAATGTTAGTTGTCCTGGAAACTAGCTCCCATCCTGAAGTCGCCTAGGGGCTCACCAAGAGTCACCTCATGAGCATAAACTCTCCTATGGTTGAAAGGAGCTTACTTATACTGAACAACAAAAGACAAATTTCTCAGGGAATTTCAAAGTTTTAGAAGCTCTTGGGCCAGGAACTAGGGCAAAGACCAAACACTTATTTCTTATTATATCACTATATCACAGGAACGGAGCCCTTAAACCTGTGTAGCTGGGTCCTAACTCCAGAAGGTTAGCATCAGAATTGAATAAGTACACCCAGCTGAGACTGACAACAGACCACATGCTTTAGGAGAGAAGCCCGGTTAGGTATAAGACCACCCAACCTACAGTGGGTGTTCAGAGAGTCTTTGAGTCACAGCAACTAATTAGGTGCAGTCTCTGCCTGCAGTGAACTTAGGTTATTTGTAAATAGGTTTCTTCTGAACTTTGAAACAGATTTTTCCATAGAAAGAGTGTTATAGTAGTGATTCCTATCTCAAACTGCCCCACAAAATGTTATTCAATTTATAACACTCTCCAGGGGCGCCTGGGTGGCTCAGTTGATTAAGCATCTGACTTCAGCGCCGGTCATGATCTCACGGTTCGTGAGTTCCAGCCCCAAATGAGTTCAAGCCCTATGTCAGGCTCTGTGCTGACAGCTCAGAGCCAGGAGCCTCCTTCAGGTTCTGTGTCTCCCTCTCTCTCTGCCCCCGCCCTCAAAAATAAATGTTAGAAAAATTTATAACAACACTTTCCAGCAATCCTGTAAACGAAATAGGATTTAACATTTTCAATAAATCACAGAGTTTTGTGTCTTGTAATTGATAATCTTGTCTTAAAAAAAAGCATTATAAAAACCTGAATCTCTGCGAATATATTTCCTTCTCCCATCCACAGATCCTGTGGCCACAGCAAAAGAAGGGGAGTAATTTTTCCCCTCCTTAAAAGTATTAGGCCTTTTCTCAAGGTTCATGAGTTCCAACCCCACATCAAGCTCTGCACTGGTGGGACAGACCCTGCTTGGGATTCTCTCTCTCCCTCTCTCCCTCTCTCTCTCTGCCCCTTCCCCACTTGTGTGTGTTCTCTCTCTCTCTCTCAAAATAAATAAATAAATAAACTTAAAAAAAAAAAAAAAACCACTATTATCCTTTTGACCAAGCAATTTAACCAAGAAACTTATAGGAAGCCAACTTATATGTAGAAATACTCATGCTATGTAATTACAGGGATGCCTATTAATGTTTTCAGGAATGAAAAATAGTGACAAATGGTCCCTCAAAAGGAGACCAATTAAATAAATTATACTTCAGTGGAACCATCCATACAAAAAGTAAAAAGAATCAAGTATGGAAAGATAATGCAAAATATTTTCTTTTATGAAAAGAAAGTTGAAAACCAAATTAGTAGGATTCTATACTTGTAAATACAATATTAACAATATTAGTAAATTAAACTAGTAGTATGTTAGAATAGGCTTAGAAATAAATTGGAGGAATAATCCATTCCCAGTGATGGACTCTAAAAGGTTGGGCTTACAAGGACTTTGACCTCTTTCCATTAAATAATTTTGCAAGTGGTTTATTTTTGAAAGCAGGGGGAAAAAATGAATCCATATCTCTTTCTGTGCTCCTGGCTTGCATACAATGTATTGATGGGAGAGACATAAGCCAGATTTTCAGACTTGATGACTGCTTTGTATGCCTTATTGAATGATCTATGGCATGTTTTTCTTTTTTAATGTTTATTTATTTTTGAGAGAGAAAGAGAGAGTGTAAGCAGGGGAGGGGCAGAGAGAGAAGGAGACACAGAATCTGAAGCAGGCTTCAGGCTCCAAGTTGTCAGCACAGAGGCTGACACCAGGCTTGAACTCATGAACTGTGAGATCATGACCTGAGCTGAAGTTGGACGCTTAACCGACTGAGCCACCCAAGTGCCCCTTTCTTTTTTTTTTTTTTTAAGTTTATTTACTTTGAGAGAGAAAGAGAGAGCATGCACAAGGAAGGGAGGGGCAGAAAGAGAAGGAAAGAGGGAGAGAATTCCAACAGACTCCAGGCTGTCAGCACGGGGCCCTATACGGGGCTCAATCTCACAAACTGTGAGATCACGTCCTGAGCAGAAATCAACAAAAGGCAGGTGCCTAACCAACTAAGCCACCCAGGTGCCCCTAGGTTTCTTTCACTCAGCATGTTTTTGAGGTTCATCCACACTGTTGATCACATCAGTAACTCATTTCCTTTTATTGCCTAGAAGCATTCTATCACATGGATATACCATAATTTGTGTTGATGGACAGTAGAGTTGATTCCAGCTTTTGGCTAATATGGATAAGCTGCTATGAACATTCTGTACAAGTCTGTTGGCAGGGCATGTTTTTATTTCTTTTGGATAAATACTTAGGAGTGGAACTGCTGGATCACATGGTAAGTCTATGTTTCAATTTTACAAGAAACTGCCCAACTGTTTTCCAAAGCGATTATACCATTTAACATTCCCACCAGCAGTGTATGAGCACTGTAGTCGTTCCACATACTTGCCAACTTGGTATAAATACATTTTCAATAAATAAACAGAAGAATAGTGGTCCTGTCTCCTGGGAAAAACTTCCTTCCCTTGCTTAGGAAATCCAGACATTCTTCTGAATTCAGGCTCTACAGTGGGAGACAACATCACCCAGGGCAGGATAATGTAAGAATGACAAGCTGAAACTTGCCTTAACTCCCTGGGGGTGTCTTATTTTTTTTGCCTATATCCAGCAGGGGGAAAAAAAAAAAAACAGTTTACCAACATTTTATTTCTGACCCAAAGAGGCAGGCAGGATTGTGGTGATTACAGCGGCAGTAGAAAGGATTTAGATGAGATCTGAGGAAGACCTGGCTCCTGTTTTACTAGGAGACTATTGGGAAAAGAGGATTAGATGCAGCTCCCCTTTAGTGCTGTTTCTCCAGCGGTAGCGGAATTTTAATAGAGCCCTGGGGATAGGTGTTGCCTTATCCTTCCCAGCTCGGCCAAACTCAGGTCCCAGCCAGGATGGGGGCAGGGAATCCCTCTCTTCTGGCCAAAGCTGTCACCTACCTAGTCGGAGAAGCCTGAAGGGACCCTATCCCCAACATTTCCCCACAGCCCCTGTCCTGGGCCCCCTTAATTCCCCACAGTCCTCTGCTCCCTCAGCCACAACCCCTGCCCCGTCTAGGGATTTTCCCCAACCGAATGCAGCTTTTCCTTGTGTCTCCAGTAGCCAACCTCTTTCCTTCCTCCCATGTTTGCTTCTCAGCAGTGCCTGGAGTCACATATTCCTGGCCTGGTGCCCAGCACAGTCTCTGACACATAGAAGGCAATTAATTCATACTTGTGGAATTACATCAAGGTGTTTCTGATGGTTATCTCTAGTTTGGAGTCCTGATGGTTTTCTTTGTGGGCCACTTCATGATAAACATTAAAAGTTAGTTTGGGCCAAAACAAAATATGTTTTCGTTTAATTGAATTCCATTTCTCTCTTTTGGAGCATCCCAGCCTTCTTTGCACCTTGCTCAGCTGTCCTCCAGCTCCATCTGTCTTTTAGGTCACTGGCCAACCCCCCCCTCCTTGCTGGATCTTCCTGTCACTGTTATGGATGCAGCAAGGGGCAACTTGGCAGGGAGTGAGTCCCTGGCTCCCTGGCATCTCAGCAAACACCATCCCCAACACCTTCACCCTCTCCACTCATCTTCTCAAATACCTCTGGAGGAAGGGACTACTATTGTCTTGTTCTACTGTGTATTAGGCTATCATCAAACACAATAAAGTGCATAAATCTTAAGTGTACCATGAAATGTATGATTTATAACAGCTTTATTGAGATATAGTTCATGTATCATACAATTCACCCATTTAAAGTGTTTTGTGGTTTTTAGCATATTCACGAAGTTGTACAATCATGACCAAAATCTAATTCTAGAATACGTTTTTTTTTCAAAAATATTTATTTATTTTTGAGGGGGGGGGCAGAGAAAGAGAGAATCTCAAGCAGTCTCTGCACTGTCAGCACAGGCTCAAACTCACAAATCAGGAGATCATGATTTGAGCTCAAATCAAGAGTTGGACAATCAAATGACAGCCACCCAGGCGCACCAGAATTTTTTTTTTAAAGATTTTATTTTAAAGTAGGCTCCATGCCCAACACGGAGCTTAAACTCACAACCCTGAGATCAAGAATCACATACTCTACCAATTGAGCCAGGCAGGTACTCTCATAAGATTTTATTTTATTTTATTTTTATTTTTATTTAAAAAAAAATTTTTTTTTAACATTTATTTATTTTTGAGACAGAGAGAGACAGAACATGAACGGAGGAGGGGCAGAGAGAGAGGGAGACACAGAATCTGAAGCAGGCTCCAGGCTCTGAGCCGTCAGCCCAGAGCCCGACGCGGGGCTCGAACTCACAGACCATGAGATCGTGACCTCAGCTGAAGTTGGACGCTCAACCGACTGAGCCACCCAGGCGCCCCAGATTTTATTTTTAAGTAATCTCCTCACCCACTGTGAGGCTCAAATTTACAACCCTGACATCAAGAATCTCATGCTCTACTGACTGAGCCAGCCAGGTGCCCATTAATTCTAGAATATTTTTGCCATCCCCAAACAACCTTTGGGGATTGTGAATAGTCACCCCCTATTTTTCCCTTATCTTGGCTCCTGACCTGGTGACCACTAATCTCCTTTGTGTCTTCCCAGATTTGCCTATCCTGGACATTTCACATGAATGGAATTATATAATATGTACACTTTTGTGTCTGGCTTCTTTCACTTAGCATGATACGTTTTCAAGGTTCACCCATGTTGTAGCATGGATCAGTCCTTCATTTCTTTTTACAGCTGAATGATACTCCATTGTAGTGGATATGACCAGATTTTATTTATCTGTTCATCAGTGTGTCCTTCAAAAGTTCCTATGTTTAAGTCCTAATCCCCTAGTACCTCAGAATGTGATTGTATTTGAAGATAGCATCTCCAAGGAGGTAATTGAGTAAAATGATGACAGTAGGGTCATCCAATGTGACTGCTGTCAATGTGTCTTCAGAACAAGAGGAAATTAGGACACAGACACACTGAAAGAAGACCATGTCAAGATACAGGGAGAAGACAGCCATCTACAAGCCAATGAGATAGGCCTCAGAGGATACCAATTCGGCTGAGACCTTGATCTCAGACTTTCCCCTCCAGGACTGTGAGAACATCAGTTTCTGTTGTTTAGGCTGACTGGTCTGTAGTACTTTGTTATGGTAGCTCTAGCAAACTAATTAAGGGTTGTTTCTACTTTTTGTCTTTTATTCATAATGCTGCTGTGAATATTTGCATACAAATTTTTGTGTGGACAAATATTTTCATTTTCCTAGGAGAAATTCCACCTGGGAGTGGTGTTTGCACAGTGAATTTTTACATATGTGTATCCCCATGCTACTACCACCCAGATCAAGAAATAGAAGATTTCTAGCACCAGTGCATCCCTATCTGTTCACATCCACTGGGTAACCAGTCTTCTGACTTCTATTTATGAATAGTTTTTGCCTGTTCCTGAACATCATTGTAAATAGAATGACCACTATACACTCTTTGCTGCCTGACTTCTTTCATGCAATATTTTGATTGTTGTATTCACCCATGTTCTTACATGTAGCCTTAGAGTGTTCATTTTCATTGCTGTATAGCATTCCACAATTTATTAATTATAGTATATGACAGTATATAGTATATTATTTATAGTATATATTACAATCTATTAACTCATTCTACTCTTTTTTATTTTTTCACTTTTTAATTTTTTAAAAATGTTTATTTACTTTTGAGAGAGAAACAGAGCGTGAGCAGGGGAGGGGCAGAGAGAGAGAGGGAGACACAATCTGAAGCGGGCTCCAGGCTCCGAGCTGTCAGCACAGAGCCCAACACCGGGCTCGAAGTCACAAACCGCGAAATCATGACCTGAGCTGAAGTCAGACGCTTAACCGACTGGGCCACCCAGGCACCCCTACTCTTTTTTTAGATGTTTTTTATTTATTTATTTTTAACATTTATTTATTTTTGAGAGACAGAGAGACAGAGCACAAGTGGGGGATGGGCAGAGAGAGAAGGAGACACAGAATCTGAAGCAGGTTCCAGGCTCCGAGCTGACAGCACAGAGCCCGACGCGGGGCTCGAACTCACAAACTGTGAGATCATGACCTGAGCTGAAGTTGGACGCTCAACCAACTGAACCACCCAGGTGCCCCTAAATGTTTATTTTTGAGAGAGAGAGAGAGAGAGAGAGAGAGAGAGACAGAGCATGAGCAGGGGAGGGACAGAAAGAGAGGGATACAGAGAAATCAAAGCAGGCTCCAGGCTTTTTGCTGTCAGAACAGAGCCTGCTTGGGATCCTCTGTCCCCCTCTCTGTCTGCCCCTCTCCTTCAGGCTCTCTCTCTCTCTCTCAAAAATAAATAAACATTACAAAAAATATACGACATTCATTTCTTTTTTCAATTTTAACTAGGCTCTATGCCTGATGTGGGGCTTGAACTCACGACTCTGAGATTAAGAGTTGCATGCTCTACCGACTGAGCCAGCCAGGTGCTTCACCACTTATTTCCATTAGGTGTACAGCCAAGAATGGAATTACTAGGCTGAGTTGTGTAATATGCATTTATTTAGCTTTTTCTCATTAAATATTTTATTTATTTATTTTAGTTTTTTTTTTATGTTTATTTATTTTGAGAGAGAGCAAGGGAGGGGCAGAGAGTAAGGGAGAAAGGAAATCCCAAGCAGGCTCTGCAGAAGCAGCACAGAGCCTAATGTGGGGCTCAGACTAATGAACTGTGAGATCATGACCCAAGGCAAAACCAAGAATCAGACACTCAACTGACTGAGCCACCCGGGTGCCCCAAGATTTTATTTTATTTTTATTTTTAAAGTTTATTTTGAGAGAGAGGGGGGAGGGGCAGAGAGAGAGGGAGATAGAGAATCTCAAGTAGGCTCTGTGTTATCAGTGCAGAGCTGGACAAAGGGCTTGAATCCAAGAAGAGTGAGATCAAGACCTGAGCAGAAATCAAGAGTCAGACATACAACCAATTGAGCCACCCAGGCACCCCTTATTTTTAAGTAATCTCTATACCCAACATGGAGCTCGAACTCACAACCCCAAGATTGAGAGTCACATGCTCTACTGACTGAGCCAGCCAGGCACCCCTAGCTTTTGCTTATTAAAAGTTCCAGCCAGGGGCGCCTGGGTGGCTCAGTCAGTTAAGTGTCCGACTTTGGCTCAGATCATGATCTTTCGGCTCATGAGTTCGAGCCCTGCACCTGGCTCTGTGCTGACAGCTCAGAGCCTGGAGTCTGCTTCCGATTCTGTCTCCCTCTCTCTCTCTCTCTGCCCCTCCCCTGCTCATGCTCTGTCTCTGCCTTTCTCTCTCTCTCTCTCAAAAGTAAACAAACATTAAAAAAAAAAGTTCCAGTCACTGGGGGCACCTGGGTGGTTAAGCATCCAACTCTTGATTTTGCCTCAGGTCGTGATCTCACACATTGAGCTCTGCGCCTGGGCTGACAGCCTGGGGGCTTCTTGGGTTTCTCTCTGCTCCTCCCCTGCTTCAGCACACTCTCTCGCATGGTCTCTCTCTCTCTCTCTCTCAAAATAAATAAACATTAAAAAAAAGTTCCAGCCACGTATGTGCCTATAAATATTTCCAGTTCTTGAGAGTTGATTTTCAAGTATTTACACTTCGTTTCATTTTTTTTTTTTCCACCTGCAAGTCTTGGGATTCTATCTTCTTATATTTCTTAGTGACCCCAGGAGATGTCATTAGCCTGTCATTTGATGGTTACCAAGAGGGGCTTAGACAATTGATAAGCTGGAAAGAGGAAATAGGGCCTCTACTTGTGGGTAAGGGGGTGGAACGTAGCTATTAGGGAGGCAACCCACAGTATCTGCCCCAGGAAGGGCACTCATCACACATATTTACCCTGTTGATGGAGGTAGGACTTTCAGGGAGGGCTTTAAACATCCACTTTGTTTGCTACTTTGCACATGGTCACAAGTATATTCATCTACTGCTAGAGGAATACTTGTGAAATCACTGCTAAAAACCAATTTCCTCATCAAGGTGCCAGGCCCCAGAATGTTTACATTATTTTGTCAATTCTGAAGTAGGTGTGGGGTGGGGGGAAGGGCGTGGCTAGGAAACTCAGCTGACAACTGGGTACTCATACATATTCATAACAAGAATGGAGATTGTACCTGAGTTCTCAGAGCATGCTGGGAAATTTTCGAGTGCCTGGTTTAGTAGGCAGAATTCCCAGAAGCTGCTGTTCCCTTTGCCTGATGCCTTCCTCATCCCTTAGATGCTTGCACAGTGCCCTTCTAGTGTTGAGAGGAGGAGACATCTTAGGATCACTTGCGTTGTGGTCTGCTTTTCCAGAAAACCTCTCAGTTCTCTCACCCTGATGCTGCCTAGGAAAGTACTTCTCATTTCCTAGAGGGAAAAACATTAATGTTTAAATTGTATTTTTCAGAGGGTTGTTTGAGGGCTGGCAGGATTAGCATCCTTTGGGGCAGGGAAAATGCTTGTAAAAATGCAGGTGCCCAGGCCCACTCCCCACCTATTAGATACAAATTTCTGTGGTGGGGTCCCCGAATATTCATTTTAGAAGTTTGTGGGTGATTCTTATGCTCAATGAAGTTAGAGAACCCTCTGGCTTAAGCGATCAATTAAAGGAAAATCAATAACACAGACATATTCTTGAAACTATATCCAGTCCCATCCACCTGCTCCCACCAAACTGAGTATCTTGACTTTTACCTACCCACCCTTGCCCCACTAGGACTTCTCAAATACTGTTTCTTTCTGCTACAACCCATCTGATTTCCCTCATCCTTCAAGGCTTAGTTTTAATGTCACATATTCCTAGAAATCTTTCCAGAACTCTGTGTAAGGTGCCTCTCCTCTGGTTCCTATTGCTTCCTGTGATTATCCCAGAACCCCTGGAAAGCTGCAATATTGTTGTCCAAGCAGACACCTGTCTGTCCCATTGTACTGTTGGAGAAATGAATAAAGTACCGCACCAAAGATGGCTGATGGGACTAAAACAAGCTCTGGTCTCTAGCTTAGAGACCCCTTTTCCGGGTTCTTCCTGCCCTGTTTGCCATGTGCGCGAAAACCCACCATGGATGTGGAAGCTGACAACTATAAATTACCCTTCCCACTTGCATTCGGGGCTCAGATCTTTGGAGAAACAGTCTCCTCTGAGCCCACCGGTGTTAAATAAATCTCCAATCCACCAAGATCTCTGAGTGTCATTCGTTTTTTCTGCCAGTGTTCCAGCCTGGTTCCGTAACAGTACTGAACCAGTTCCTGGAAGACTGGGCAGACTTTTTTTTTTTTTTCTTAAAAAAAAAAATTTTTTTTTAACGTTTATTTATTTTTGAGACAGAGAGAGACACAGCGTGAATGGGGGAGGGTCAGAGAGAGAGAGACTCAGAATCTGAAAGAGGCTCCAGGCTCTGAGCTGTCAGCACAGAGCCCGACGCGGGGCTTGAACTCATGGACCTCAAGATCATGACCTGAGCCGAAGTCGGCCGCTTAACTGACTGAGCCACCCAGGCGCCCCAGACGTTTTTTTTTTCATGGGCATAGCTGGCACCTAGCATAGGGTGGGGCACACAGTAGGCACTCAGTAAATGTTGAATAAAGGCAAGAATTACCTATTATGACTAATGCTTTTTATGCCAATTTAAGAAATCCTTGCCTCCCTCACCACAAAGATATTTTCCTGTTTTCTTCTAGAAGCCCTGTTGTTTTACCTTTTACATTTAGGTCTACGACCCATCTTGAATTAATATTTGTGAACGGCATGAGGTAGGGGTAAAGAGTTTTTTTGTTTGTTTTGAGGTGAAGATTTTTTTTCTATTAAATTTTACTTGGGCCTTTGTCATAAATCCAGTGACCATCCATGTAGGAATCTATTTCTGGACTCTTTGTTCTACTAATCTGTTTGTCTATCTTAAGCCAATATCACACTACCTTAATGATTATAGCTTTAACATAAGTCTTGAAATCTGGTAATATAAAATCCTCCTCCTGGGGCGCCTGGGTGGCTCAGTTGGTCAAGCGTCCAACTTCAGCTCAGGTCATGATCTCACGGTTCATGAGTTCGAGTCCTGTGTCGGGCTCTGTGCTGACAGCTCAGAGCCTACAGCCTGCTTCAAAGTCTGTGTGTCCCTCCGTCTGTCTCTGCCCTTCCTCTGCTCCTGCTCTGTCTCTGTCTCTCTCTCAAAAATAAACATTAAAAAAATTTTTTTAAATCCTCCTCCTGTGTTCCTCTTTTTCAAGATTATCTTGGCTATTTTAGGTCATTTGCATCTGCATACAAATTTTAGAATTAGGGGTGCCTGGGTGGCTCATTGGGTTAAGTGCCCGACTTCAGCTCGGGTCATGATCTCATGGTTTGTGAGTTTGAGCCCCACATCGGGGTCTGTGCTGACAGCTCAGAGCCCGGAGCCTGCTTTGGATTGTGTGTCTCCCTCTCTCTCTGCCCCTCCCCCGCTTGCGCTGTCTCTCTCTTTCTCTCTCAAAAATAAACGTTAAAAAAATTTTAGAATCAGTCAGTGAATTTCCTGACTGGTTTTACTCTATTATCTCTTATGCTTTATCTTACCAGAAAATTGACCACACAGCAGGAAATTGCATTATTTCCTAGAGGCTCCTTAATTTTTTTTTTTTTCCCAGAGGCTCCTTCATTTTAAATCAAGGGCCAACTTTTTGGCATCCAAGCAGCCAAATGCAGCTAACAAGGCTCTCCCCAGAGTTCAGGAACTCAGAGGCTGAATAGAGCAAGTCCAGATTTAGAACACAGAATCCAGCGAGCTTGGCAAATTCCTTCTTTGTGGCCCCCAGCTTTGACCTGCCCTTGAAGGGAGCCTGTAAACTGTTCCATGACTAGACAGAAGTGCATATGGAAATTTAATACATGATAAAGATGGCATTGTGTGCTTTGTGAAAAAGATGGATTATTCAACAAATGAGGTTTGGAGCAACTGGAAAAGATAAAACAAGACTGGAACCCTGCGTCATTATTCATACTGAAATAAAGTCCAAATTGACCAAGGACTTAAATTTTAAAAACAAAACCATAAAAATACCAGGAGAACTAACAAAGGAATTTTAAAATAATAGTGGAGTGGGGAAATGCTACAAAAAATAAAACATTTCTTCACTATAAAACAACCCATGTCCCCCAAATGAAAAAGCAAACAATACACTGGAAAAAATATGTGAAACACCTGTTTATGGCATAAGGCTAATTTCCTTAATATATAAAGGGTGACTATAAATTAATAACAAAAGACTAACACTCTGAAAAAAATGGAAACAGGACATGACCAGGTTGATAAAAGAAAATGCATTACCAATTGGTCTCAAACAGATGAAAATATGCTAAATATCATTCATAACCTGAGAAACATGAGTTAGAATTACACTGAGATATCATTTTTCACTGTGAGATTGTCAAAGATACAAAAGTTTGAGAGCACACTGTGTGGCAAGGGAAATTGGCATTTCTACATACTGGTTGTGGGAATATAAACTGGTACAACCTTTGTGAGGTGCTATTAGGGAATACTGATTCCAATGTTAGGTGAAAAGAACAACTTACAGAAGCAGATGAATAGTATGATAACATGGAATTTTTAAAGAAAGCAAAACTATCATATATTGTTCATGCATATATACATATGCAATAAAAATATTAAAACATGGAAGGAAAAATGCCTGCCAATAGCATAATAGTGGTTATCTCTGGAGAAGTAGGGAGGGGGAGAGGTAAAGAATTGTATGTACAATATCAAATCTCTATGCTTGCAAAATGTTAATGTTTGTTAGAACTGTGTAATATGTATACACGGGTACTCTCACAGATCTTGAAACATTTGAACATTTTTTTAAATTAAAAAATATAGTTTATAGAAGGATATTATTAGGGTGATGGAAATGTTCTAAAATCTGATTATTGGAATGGTTCCACAACTCTGTAAATGTACTAAAAATCATTGAATTGTGCACTTAAAACGGGTGAATTTTATGGTATGTAAGTCATATTTCAATAAAATTGGTATAAAAATGATAGAGATAGCTCACAAAAAGTTCACATTCATATATTCATATTTGCTTTGTTTTATTAAAAAAGTAATTAAAATGAGCACCTGGCTGGCTCAGTTGGGAGAGCATATGACTCTTGATCTCAGAGTTGTGAATTCATGCCTCAAATTGGTTATAGAGCTTACCTGAAAAAAAATTAAAATGAAATCCATCTTAAAAATATATAAATGTAAAAAAACAAAATGAGATCCATTCTTTCCGAATTTGGAAACTGGGCTGGGCAATTTGGCATTCGTGTGCCCCCTGGTGGACAGAATTGGAAGTGCTGGGATGGATTAAAGAGCTAGGAGGCCTCGGACCTATCCTTTCTTTTCCTGATGAGGAAAATGAGTGAGGCCCAGGGTTATACTGCGAATTACTGGCCTAACCAAGACCATGACCCTGGTTCTCCCAACTCTTATCTCCAGGTTCTGTGTTTCTTTGCCTTGAACTCTACCTTTAATTCTGTGCCTGCTTTGTACTTTTGGCTTTTTTATGCTAAGTAAGTGTTTGGACCCAAGCCTGTTTGATTTCAGAGCCAGAATTGCTGTTTTACTCTACGGTCAAAGTGCAGGGAATCAACTGTGAAAACCGAAATATATCACTTTTATTCCATGAAGGATTAGGATTAGGTATTGAAACATATCCATCAAGGGGCACCTGGCTGGCTTAGTCGGAACAGCATGTGACTCTTAATTTCTGGGTTGTGAGTTCAAGCCCCACGGTGGGTGCAGAGATTACTAAAAAATAAATAAATAAACCTAAAAAAGGAAAGTAACATATCCATCCAGATGGGAAAATAAAAACAAAGAAAAATTAGAAAAGTCATTGGGTGGAGACACCCATAACCAGTCCAACCAGTCCCCCATGCCGTGTCACCCAGCTTTCAGGCACAATGCACTTATGTGTCTCATGCCCTTAAACAAGAGTTTCTCACCAGAGCAAATCTGCCACCAAATATGACAAGAATGAAGGGCGTACCCCCTTTTTCTAAGTCAAGAAAATGGAAACTACCTTTGAATGAGCACCTGCTGTATGCCAAGCATTTCCTCATAATGTAACGTTGGCTCTAAAAATTTTGAGTTCCAACTTGTACAGCACAAAAGATGGGCTTTTGGCTCCCGTGGGGGTCATCTCCTTTGTTACCTGAAATGATTTAGGTCTGTCAAAGGGTGTGGAGGCTGCCTCTCAGGCAGGAGCAGGTAAGGACAAGCCCAGAGCCAGGTCACTGCTTCAGCCTTAGGTGTTGAGGACATGGGGTAGGAATGGGAAATAAGAAAGGCCAATTCATCCTACTTGGATGCCAAAGAGGCTTTTGGGGTGGAGGGAAACACATTCCACCCAGAACAGTGACTCAAGGATCTAGAGGCCTCGGTCTGAGAGGTCCATAACGCCCTGGCTTTGCCAAGTGCAGGGAACAGGGTACTGAGCCTGACAGTGTTCTTCTGGGGCAAGGCCAACAAAGGTAATCTGAGAATGTATCTGAGTAACCACAGTCCTGGCCAGAAGCCTCATATGTGCCCCTACTTGAAGGTGCTGTATTTTTCCATTCTGGGAAATTCTTAAAATGCAGGTGACTCACCAGCTCTTTCATTTACACCAAAGATGAGCCCCAGCCCTCCTCCCTCCTCTCTCCTTTCCAAGCCCAACCTCAGCCTGGTCCTACCTGGCCAAATCATCTCAGAATAATCCTGCAGTCAGTTTACCTAGGATCTCACCCTCCACTCTTGCTGGTTAGCATGATTTGGGGAGCATGGATTCCTCCTTGGGACAGGGTTGCCAGATTTAGCAAATAAAAATATAGGATATCTGGTTAAACATAAATTTCAGACAAACAATGAATATAATTTTAGTATTAATACTCCCAAATACTGCATTTTATTTTACCTGACATTCTATCCTGGGAGTATTTAAATTTCTTTCATTACTCTAGATCAGGGTTCAACAAACTTATTCTGTAAAGGACCAGATAGAAAATGTTTTAGCCTTGTTGGGTCACTGTTGCAACTACTCAACTCTGCTTTTGTAGCACCAAAGCAGCTATAGACAATACATAAATAAATAGATGTGTCTGTGTTCTACAGAATTTTCTTTATGGACATTGACCTTTGGATTTTATACAATTTTCACATTATGAAGTATTATTCTTCTGTTGATATTATTCCCAGCCATTAAGAAATGTAAAAACCAACGCACCTGGGTGGGCCAGTCGGTTGAGTGTCTGACTCGATGTCGGCTTAGGTCATGATCCCAGAGTCATGGGATCGAGCCCAGTGTCAGGCTCCACGCAGAGCATGGAACATGCTTGAGACTTTCTCTCTCTCTCTCTCTCTCTCTCTCTCTCTCTCTCTCTCTCCTCCTCTCCCCCTTGCTCATGCTCTCTCTCAAATTAAAAAAAATAATAAATAGTTAAAACCATTCTTAGCTTACAGGTTGTACAATAACTGGTAGAAAGCTAGATTTGGCCTATTGGTCATAGTCTGCCTACCTCTGATCTAAAGCCAAAGAATTCAACTTTTGTCTGGATCCGAATCACTAGAGGATTTATAACAACACAGATGGCTGGGCCCCACTCATAGAGTTTCTGATTCAGTAGGTCCGGGGCAGTGCCTAAGAATTTATATTTCTTTCTCTTTTTTTAAAATGTTTATTTATTTTTTTGAGAGAGAGAGACAAGGTGAGTAAGGGAGGGCAGAGAAAGAGGGAGACACAGATCTGAAGCAGGCTCCAGGCTCCAAGCTGTCAGCACAGAGCCTGATGCGGGGCTTGAACTCACAAACCATGAGATCGTGACCTGAGCCGAAGTCAGATGCTCAACTGACTGAGCCACCCAGGTGCCCCTCTTTTTTTTTTTTTTAATGTTTATTTATTTATTTTTTTAGAGAGACAGAAACAGAGCGTGCGCAGGGGAGGGGCAGACAGAGAGGGAGACACAGAATCTGAAGCAGGCTCCAGGCTCTGAACTGTGATGACAGCTCAGAGCCTGACATGGGGCTCGAATTCAAAGACCACAAGATCATGACCTGAGCTGAAGTCGGACGCTCAACAGACTGAGCCACCCAGATGCCCCAGAATTTGCATTTCTAACAAGTTCCCAGGTGCTGCTGATACTGCTAATGGGGGACCACACTGACCTAGGAAAAAACCACATACCCATAATGCCAACCTATCTGCAGTATTTTATTTATTTATTTTTTTTAAAGATTTTTATTTTGGGGGCACCCGAGTGGCTCAGTTGGTTAAGCGTTGAACTCTCAATTCAGCTCAGGTCATGATCTGGCAGTTTGTGAGTTTGAGCCCCACGTCAGGCTCTGCACTGACAGTGAGGAGCCTGCTTGGGATTCTCTCTCCCTCTTTCTGCCCCTCCCTTGGTCTCTCTCTCTCTCTCAAAAACAAATAAACATTAAAAAAAGATTTAAAAAAAAAATTTTTTTTTAACGTTTATTTATTTTTGGGACAGAGAGAGACAGAGCATGAACAGGGGAGGGGCAGAGAGAGAGGGAGACACAGAATCGGAAGCAGGCTCCAGGCTCTGAGCCATCAGCCCAGAGCCCGACGCGGGGCTCGAACTCACGGACCGCGAGATCGTGACCTGAGCTGAAGTTGGATGCTTAACCGACTGAGCCACCCAGGCGCCCCTAAAAAAAGATTTTTATTTTTAAATAATCTCTACACCCAACATGGGGTTCAAACTTACAACCCAGAGATCAAGACTCACACACTCTACTGACTGAGCCGGCCAGGCACCCCTACCTGGAGTATTTTAAAGCCTCCTCAGCATTAGGAATGATTTTCCACACAGATCACAGACTTTGTCTTTGTTTGAGAGCCTCCCATTCTCAGTAAGATTTTCTCTATGCACTTGCTACTGGAATTTTCTCTCTCAGCTAGCCTTGGGATACAGTTAGGCCGAGAGTTTCTCATACATTTGGTTTTGAATAAATAGCTCTCCTCAATTATTAAAGATGATGCATTTACGGGGCACCTGGGTGGTTCAGTTGGTTGAGCGATCGACTTTGGCTCAAGTCATAATCTCACGGTTAATGAGTTCGAGCCCCGCATCAGGCTCACTGCTGTCAGCACAGAGCCTACTTTGGATCCTCTGTCCCCCTTGCTCTCTGTCCCTTCCCTGCTTGCTCTCTCTCTCTCTCTTACACACACACAAATAAATAAAACATTAAAAAATGGTGCATTTAAAATATTTTGTGGGGTGCCTGACTGGCTCAGTCAGTAGAGCATGTGACACTTGATCTCAGGGTTGTGAGTGCAAGCCTCACATTGGGCATAGAGATTGCTTAAAAAAACATCTTTTATTTTGTAGTAATTTTAGATTTACAGAAAAGTTGAAAAGATGGTAAAGTTTATATACTCCTTGCTCAGTTTTTTTTTCAGTGTTCATTAATGTTAACATCTTACATTACCAGTGTACAAGAGGCCGACATTAGCACAAACTATTAACTCAACTCTAGACTTTATTTGAATTTCAACTGTTTTTCTGCTAATGCCCTTTTTCTGTCCCAGGATCTCACATTACTTTAGTTGGCATGTCTCCTCAGGTTCCTCTGACCTGTGAGTTTTTCTGTTTCCTTAGTTTTCATGACCTTGACAGTTTTGAAGAGTACTGGGCAGATATCTTGTCGAATGTCACTCAAATTAGATTTGTTAAATGTTTTCCTCATGATTACTCTGGGTTTATGGGTTTCCTGCAAAAATTCTACAGAAGTGAAGTTCCTTTCTCATCATCTCATATTGAAGGTATATGATATGAACATGAATTATTACTGGTAATGTTAACTTTGGTCACTTAGTTAAGGTAGTTTTTACCAGGTTTCTTAACTGTGAAGTTATTATTTTTCCTTGTCTATACTTAACTCTTTGGAGATTAGTAATTCCAGAGTGTGGATTTCACCACAGACTTACTGTGTGACCTTGGGCAAACTATCTAATATCTCTATGTTCCAAATTTTTCATTTCTTCCTCCCCAATTCTCATTTTATTATTATTAAAAAAAATTTTTTTTTACATTTGTTTATTTTTGAGAGACAGAGTGAGACAAAGTGACAATGTGGGAGAGGCAGAGAGAGAGGGAGACACAGGATCAGAAGCAGGCTCCAGGCTCTGAGCTGTCAGCACAGAGCCTGACGCGGGGCTTGAACCCACAGACCGTGAGATCATGACCTGAGTTGAAGTTGGACGCTCAACCGACTGAGCCACCCAGGCGCCCCTATTATTTTTTTTAAATTAAAAAAAAAAATTAGCACCTTTTTTAATGTTTATTTTTATTTTGAGAAAGAGAGAGAGCAGGGGAGAGGTAGAGAGAGAGAATCCCAAGCAGGCTCCACACTGTCAGCGTGAACCCAACTCGGGGCTTGATCTCACAAACCGTGAGCTCAGGATCTGAGCTGAAACCAAGAGTCAGATACTCAACCGACTGAACCACCCAGGTGCCCACCAAATTCTCATTTTAAAATGAAGATCAAAATGATACTTATTCCACCAGTTTGTAAGAGTGAAATGAGAAGATACATGTGAAAGAGCTTAGCACAGTCTCTGGCACATAAGTGCTCAATAAATTCACACTATTATTATTGTTACTATTATCATTAGGTTTTTTTTCTAGGCATGTATATTTAAATTTTAATAGCAATCGTCGTGGGGTGCCTGGGTGGTTTATTCGGTTCAGCATCCAACTTCGGCTCAGGTCATGACTCGAGGTTCAGGAGTTCAAGCCCCACAAGGTGCTTGTCGCTGTCAGTGCAGAGCTCGCTTCAGATCCTCTGTTAACCACCCCCTCCCCCCGCCCCAGCTTACACTCTCTCAAAAAGAAATAAACATTAAAAAAAATAAATAAATTTAATAGCAATTGTTAACTTGCTGTTATGGTGGATTCTAGAGACTTTTGAAGGGCACCTGTGGGTTGTCAGTAAAGTGTGTGGCTATTGATCTCAGGGCTTTTTTTAATTGAATTTTATTTTATTTTATTTTTAAAAAATTTTTAATGTTTATTTATTTTTGAGAGAGAGAGAGAGAGAGACAGAGTGAGCCAAGAAGGGGCAAAGAGAGAGAGGGAGACAAAGAATCCAAATTAGGCTCCAGGCTCTGAGCTGTCAGCCCAGAGCCCGACACGGGGCTCGAATCCACGAACCATGAGATCATGACCGGAGCCAAAGTCTGGTGCTTAACCGACTGAGCCACCCAGGCATCCCTGGATCTCAGGGTTTTAAGTTCGAGCCCCACACTGGGTGTACAGTTTACTTAAAAATAAAATCTTTCAAAAAAAAAAAGTAAATAATGACTTTTGATCTATATCCTTTAATTGGTATTTTTCAAAGAGTGGTCCTCAGATTGAATTAGAACCTCTGGGAGTAGAATCCAGGAAATGTTTATCAAGTTCCCCAAGGGATTCTGATATGCACTGAAGTTGAAGAATCATTTCCTTGGACACTAAAAAGCCCAGAAAGGGAGAGGTAAGGAACACCAGTAGAAGGGGTCAACCCCAGCTGTAGTGCAGGGGCTGACTCTACTCAGAAAGACCTGAGTTTGAATCATAGTGACTAGTGTGGCATTAAGTTATGACCCTAATGAGCTTGGCACACCTAAGTGGCTCCCTCCCTCTCCCACTCCAAGTCTTTAAAAAAAATTTTTTTTAACGTTTATTCATTTTTGAGAGAGAGAGAGAGAGAGAGAGAGAGCGCACAAGTGGGGGTAGGGCAGAGAGAGAGACAGAATCCGAAGCAGGCTCCAGGCTCTGAACTGTCAGCACAGAGCCCAACGCGGGGCTGGAACTCTTGACGGTGAGATCATGACCTGAGCTGAAGTTGGACACTTAACAGACTGAGCCACCCAGGTGCCCCCCACTCCAAGGCTTTTAAATATTTATTTATTTTTGAGAGAGAGAGAGAGAGAGAGAGAGAGAGAGAATGGGGAAGGGCCAGAACGAAAGGGAGAAACTCCCAAGCAGGCTCTGCTCTGTCAATGCAGAGTTGGATGTGGGGCTCGAACCCATGAACCATGGGATCATGACCCCAGCTGAAATCAAGAGTTGGTTGCTCAAGGGGTGCCTGGGTCACTCAGTCAGTTAAGTGTCTGACTCTTGATTTCAGCTTGGGTCATGATCTCACCGACTGTGGGTTCCAGGCAGCATCGGGTTCTGTGCTGACAGTGTGGAACCTGCTTGAGTCTCTATGTCTCTCTGCCCCTCTCCTATCTCAAAATAAATAAATAAACTTAAAAAAAAAAATTGGTCGCTCAACCAACTGAGCCACCGAGGAGCCCCTCCCGCTCCCAGTCTTTGACAATTGTCACTTTTTCAGCTAGGCTTTCCCTGACCACATTATACACATAAAAAAAATGTCTCCCACTTCCACTCCCCAGTCCCTGTTTTTTCTCAGACTCATTCATCACCACCTAATATACTATTTTATTTGTGTCTCTTCCACTACAAGTAAAGCTCCATGAAATCTTTGTCTATTTACTGATGTAGCTTCCGTGCCTAAAACAGAAGGTGGCACATGATAGGCAGTCAGTAACTATGTATTGTATGATTTGAATTACTGTTTCCCTCCAGTTTTATTAAGGTGCAATTGACAAACCGATTGGTTTACTATTAATCTAGGACGCTTCTTAGCTGGCTGAGCCCCATGCGAGGGATGAAAGGATCTTGAACTTCTCAGGCAGATTTTTACTGTTGATAAGCCCCCTCCCTTTTTTTTTTTTTTTTTTTTTTTAAGTCAGCTCGGTGCCCAACGTGGGTCTTGAACTCCCAATCCCACCCCCTCGCCCCAGATCAAGAGTCGCATGCTCTACCGGACTGAGCCAGCCAGGCGCCCCTGATCACCCCCTTCCCCTACTGTCCCCTGGGTCACTCACCCAGAGGAGTTCCCGGTTCCCCAACAATTACTCAGACGAGTCTAACTGTTCCTCCTTCGGGTACAGAGGATAAATACGACAAGCAGGAGCAGCCGAGCCCCAACTCTGATCAAGAGTTTTCCTATCCTTTCCTCACTACTCAGTACTTGACTCGGAAGGGATTTCAACACGAATAGCTGCTTCTTCCAGCCAGGTTGATTCCATCAGCACAATTGAGAAAAGTTTCCTACAGAAGACAGCACTGCGGTACCCACAGGGATCCGCGGGTGGGGGATAGGGGGTGGGGGTGGGGCTTCCCTTTCCGCGCAGGCGCCTTTTGTCGCAGCTCCGCGACCATCGCGATAGAAGAGCGAGATCGGCGCTGGCCCTTTAACAGCCCCTTCCCGGGGGCCTGCCCCACGCGTGCGCACTGCGGTTCTGCGCTTGTCATCATGGCGACGCGGGGCCATGTGCAGGACCCTAACGACAGGCGCCTCCGGCCCATTTACGGTGAGTGCCTGGGGCCAGCTCGGTAGTTGGCCGGACGTATCGAGGGCTGTTGAGGCCGGGGCAAAGGTCCAGGAGGGGCGCGGAGGGGGCGGGCGCGGAGCTGTAGGGCGCTGGGGACGGACCGCGCGGGCCTCTAGGCCGCAGCCACGGGCCTCGCGTAGGCGCCGGCCGGGCCTTCCTAAGCCGTACGGTGGCAGCGGCGTGGTCCAGACGGCGGCAGGTCAGCGGAGATGGCCCGGCATGCAGGCTCTGTGAGGGACTTACTCTCACAGAGAGCTGCGCTGCCCGTAGGCTGCGTTGTGCCAAGGAAGACCCAAGATCTCAGGTGGATCCCGAGCCAGGTGGAAGCTGGCTCCGGCGTGAGGGTGCGACGTTCTGCTTGAGGGAAAATTCCTCACTAAAGACTTTTTACTTACGGGAAGCGGGCTTAGGGGGTTGTGACTAGCGGTGCTCGATGCACACGGAGAAACAGGTCCAACGAGGGGAAGGGGCTGACGCAAGGTCACCCCGATCGAGTCTGGAGCAGGCCCGGCTTCGAGGCTCCCTATCCAGGGCTCTTTGGTGGAGAAACAGCTGCTCTGGGCGCACGTGGGAGGCAGCGGCGGGGCTTAGGGAGGGGTCTTGGGCCCAAAATAACGGTGAGAAGACTGTGATAACTCATGTCAGAGGGGCATGCAGGGCTGCTGCAGGGCTTTTCCTTTCTGCAGCTTCTCTGGTTTTCTCTGCAGCTTGCCTTCTGCTTGCTAAGTGGATCCCCCTCCGTAACGCTTACTACCTCAGCCCCGCAGGCTTGCAGACCTTGAAGTCATTCTGATACCCCGGTTGGGAAAAATCGACAGATTTGAGTCAGGGGAAATGCCTTCTCAATAACCGAGTTCTGTAATTGGGCAGGGGCCCTTTTTGCAGCTCTTCTCATAGATGGCTGGTCTCAGTTAATGGTGAGGAAGGCTTCAAGGTCAGTGGTATTGCCAAACTAGACCTCGCGTCTATAGTGTAGGTGTTAACTGAATGGAGGTTTCTCCCCATGGCTGAGATCATTCAAGGTTTTTCGGGGAGGGGGGCAGCTTTATTTCTGGCACAGTTGGTCCTGCTTTTATAATTTGTATGCTGCTTTACTCTCACATCTGATTTGATTCTAGCAGCAATCCTGTGAGATGGGAAATAATAGCTGATGTGTATAGACGGGTAATTATGTCATTCTCTGTCATCGGCCCTTCATATGGTTTATCTCGTTTAATTTGTACGCATTCTTATGAGGTGGGTAGTTTTTTCCAGTCCCACAATGCCCCTCCCCCCTTCTCCCCACAGATGAGGAAGATGGGGCATTGTTGTTGTGTCATTATTTGCCTAAGGTTATTCAGGTCACATTTGATGGAGCTAGGATCTGAACTGCTGTGGGCTGTCCTAGGCTCACTCTCTTAACCACTGCTAGAAGGTACCTCACTTTGAGCTGAAGACACTGAGTTGCCAAAAGTCACACAGGTGGCGAGTGGCAGAGGTAGGACTCTGTTTGCAACAGTTTCCCGTTGGTGCATGTTATCATACCCTCCTGTATATGTATATTCATTCAGAGGGCAGGGTTGAAATGAGGTGATTGAAGATAGGAACTGAGTCCAGGCAGGGCTCACAATTTCTGGCTTATTAAAAGTCTATGCAGCAGCAGCTGCCTGTGGACTTTTTTTTTTTTTTTTTTTTTTTAAGTTTATTTATTTATTTTTGAGAGAGGAGAGGGAGAATCCCAAGCAGGCTCTGGACCGTTAGCACAGAGCCCGAAACGTAGGGCTCAGACTCAAATCATGAGATCATGACCTGAGCCGAAGTCAAGAGTTGGATGCTCAACCTGACTGAGCCACCCGGGCGCCCCAGACTTTTTTTTTTTTTTTTAAAGTTTTATTTATTTATTTAAGTAATCTCTACACCCATCATGGGGCTCAAACTCACAACCCCAAGATCAAGAATCACATGCTCTTCCTACTTAACAGTCAGCACCCTCCCCCACCCCCCTCCCGCCTTTAAACTAAAAAAGATTCAGTACTTTTAAAAATAATTGGATTTCAAAAATTGTTGTTGAGGCCCAAAGAAAATGCTTTTGGTGTCCCATAAGTTATTTAGAAATAACAGTGTTTTGAACTACCCAGTAAGATACACCATGTCCATTTTGTGTTGCTAACCATTAGGATATGTTAACCAGAAGTGACAGGTCATATTTTCCAAACTGAAGCTGGAATTATGTAGCTTTTGTTATAGTTACATGGGAGAGGATTAGAAGAAGCTTTCTTTAAGAATTCCAGAGCAATTGGGGCGCCTGCGTGGCTCAATCGGTTGAGCGTCTGACTTCGGCTCAGGTCATGATCTCACTGTTTGTGAGTTCGAGCCCCGCCATCGGGCTCTTTGCTGACAGCTCAGCCTGGAACCTGATTCTGTGTCTTCCCCTTCCTCTGCCCTTCCCCTGCTCGCATGCTCTCTCTCTCTCAAAAATAAACATTAAAAAAAATTAAAAAAAAAAAAAAAGAATTCCAAAGCAATTAATATAAACCAGGAATAGGAAAAGAGAGGTTACCAACTGTCCCTTGTCTTCAGCACTTTTGACTTTTGACTTCCAGACTTTGGACAGCCCCTGCTTTTGTGTTTAAATATATTAGTCCCTAACCACTCTTGTTCCTTGAATTCAGAGGTTTATTAGCTGGTAAATGAAAAGCTTATGCTTGATACGTAGTGCTTGTCCATCAGTCAGAAGTTCAACAACTGTCAGGATTAATTGAGTGCTTATTTGTATGCTAACTGTCTTATTAGGTAGTAAGATTATTGTAATTATAGTGGTAAACTAAAAGTCAGAGATTAACTTGCTCAGAGTCGCAGTTATTAAGTTGCAGATCTGGGATTTGAACATAGGCATTGTCACTGAGAGCCCAGTTCTTCACTGAGTTCAGAATTAGCAGCATCACTATATTTGTATAGCACTATTTATACTGCCAACGTTTTAGCATTTTACAACTGTTGGAAACTTGCCTGTGACCTCAGCTCTTGCTGAATACTGTTTAGGGTAAAAGTGGACAGGGCTGTATGGGTGATTAACTGTGAAATTGTGGTCAGTTGAGATGTGGGTTAAAATTATATTTTCAGTGTCTAGGTTTGGAATAAGTTTTCAGAAATTTCATTAGTTGAAACATCTTCAGAGTGCATCTCATTACTCATAAATTGGTAAGTTTAGGTATTGTATTTTTGGTGTTTGAAAACCACCCCTGACCTTACTAGAGCACCTATTTTATTCGTTTTTCTTTTGCTAAAATTACTCTCCTGTGCTGTGTGGTTTTTCACAGATTTTGTATTCTCATGTGACTTGGTGAGCCCCAGTGCTTTCTTGTACCATTATTATTAATTTTAAACTGTTTTTAGTGGTTAGGGGAACAAGTGGGGTGGAAGTGATGGTCATGTATGGCACGTCATAAATTTGTGTAGAAATCAGGAATTACTAGGTCAGCAATTGCAAAATAGGGAAGTTTCAAAGAAAAAAAATTTCCCATATCCTTTGAATGCACATACACATTTATATTTACTTTCTGGGTGCAATATCTTTTGTTCTAATCTGTCCTACTGGCTTCCAGTCTTGCTGTAGTCTGGATCAGGTATAATATACTTCCTAGCTGTGTTTCCTGAATGATAATCACTTCTTTGGTGAGTTACCACGTTTCCCTTTGGTGCCTGGCCAACTCCAGGTAATTATTCTGCTGTAGTTCATTAGTAAATGCTCCTGAGTCCTCAGTCGAATGTGGTATTTATTCTGAATCTTCTGTTGGGCATTGTTAGCTCACGAGTTGTGTCCTGTTTTCCCCCAGGAATGGCAGGGCATCTTGGGGACTGAAGACCATCTTGCCCTTTTGTGGAAGAGTCACTTGGCACAACCTCTTTTCTTCTGTTTGGAAATTATTATGACCATTTAGAAAGCTCTGACTTAGATCTCTACATTCTAAAAGGATTTAATTTCATTTAATTTAATTAATTCATGGGGCGCCTGGGTGGTTCAGTAGGTTGGGCGTCAGATTTCGGCTCAGGTCATGATCTCGCGGTGTGTAAGTTCAAGCCCTGCGTAGGGCTCTGTGCTGACAGGTCACAGCCTGGAGCCTGCTTCGGATTCTGTCTCTCCCCTTCTCTCTGCCCCTCCCCCACTCATGCTCTCTCTCTCAAAAATGAATAAATGTTTAAAAAATTAAATATTAAAAAAATTTTAATTAATTCATTTTCTTAAATATTTATTTTTGAGAGAGAAAGAGAGAGAGAGTGAGAGTATGCGTGCAGGCAAGTGGGGGAGGGGCAGAGAGAGGGGGGAACAGAGGATCTGAAGTGGGCTCTGTGCTGACACGGGGCTCCAACTTGGGAATCTCGAGATTATGACCTGAGCTGAAGTCAGATGCTCAACTGACTGAGCCAGCCAGATGCCCCCCTAAAAGCATTTTAGACTTAAAGATTTTAATGCACAGGGGCTCTCAGGTGGCTCAGTTGGTTGAACAACTGACTCTTGATTTCAGCTATCAGCACAGAGCCCACTTGGGATTCTCTCTGCACCCCTCTCCTTTTCATGTGCTCTCTCTCAAAATAAACAAACAAACATGAAAAAATTTTAATGCACAGAAAATTCTTTTTTTTTTTTTTAACATTTATGTATTTTTGAGAAGAGGTGGGAGAGGGGCAGAGAGAGAGACAGAGAGACACAGAATTGGAAGCAGGCTTCAGGCTCTGAGCTGTCAGCACAGAGCCTAACATGGGGGCTCGAACCTGCGAACCATGAGATCATGACCTGAGCTGAAGTCAGACACTTAACTGATGAGCCACCCAGGCTCCCCTGCACAGAAAATTCTTAAAAGAATACATAGAATAGAACATAAAGCATAGGGCAAGATTTATAGACTAATGCTTTTCATGTTATGCTCTTATGAACTATTTGGATTTTTTTTTTTTTTTTTTTTTTTACCATCACTTGCACAATTTTTGTTATTTAAAAAATTAGTTGAGGGGTGCCTGGGTGACTCAGTCGGTTAAGCATCTGACTGGATTTTGGTTCAGGTCTCATGGTTCATAGGTTTGAGCGCCACATCAGGCTCCATGCTAGTGGTGTGCAGCAAGATTTTGCAAAAACTTTTAATAGAATGAAGCCATCGCTAATACTTGGTTCTTTGAACTTCCTGTTGTGGTCACTTTGCATGCATATATCTCTCCTTTCCCTGATACATTACCTCAATTTCTAGAAGATTGTCTTTTTCTCCGCCCCCCCCCCCCCCCCCCCCCCCATGCAGTTTGTTAATTTATGTATTCCTTTCTTCATTCAGCTTATTTATTGAGAGCCCAATATGTGCTAGGCACAATGTAGATTCGGGGAGTGAGTGAGTACCGAATAGCACAGCATAGACATGGTTTCAGCTTTCAAGAAGCTTGTGGTTTCAACAGTTTTGTTTTTTTCAATAGAGTTTTAAAAGATAATGTTACACATAATCAATACATTTGTGTTAAGGGCTTTGAAGGAACAATATAGGTTCCCATGAGTGCATACAAATGTGCATCTCAGCCATTGGGGACAAGACAAGAACAGGTTCTCTGTGGAAGTGACATTTTAAGAAGAGTAGAGGTTAGTCAGGCAGTGAGTGTAGCAGTGTAGAGATTGGTGAGATGAGGCTACATGGGTAGACAAACTCAGCATTGTAAGCTATTTTAAGAATTTTGAAGTTTGTGGTTCTCCTGGGTGGCTCAGTCGGTTAAGCATCCGACTTCAGTTCAGGTCGTGATCTTGCGGTTTGGGAGTTTGAGCCCTGTGTTGGACTCTGTGCTGACAGCTCGGAGCCTGAAGTCTGCTTCGGAATCTATGACTGCCCCTCTCTCTGCCCCTCTCCTGCTCATGCTCTGTCTCTCTGTCTCTCAAAAAATAAATGTTAAAAAATTAAAAAAAAGAATTTTGAAATTTGTTTTAAAGACAGTGAGAAGCACCAAAGAGATTAACCAGGAGAGTGGGGTGATCAGGCTTGCATTTTAAAAGGATAGTCCCCCCACCTTTTTTTAATTAGGTAGGGTCCACACCCAGCATGAGACTTGAACTCATGACCCTGGGATCAAGAATCACATGCTCTACCAACTGAGCCAGGCAGATGCCCCTAAAAAGATTGGGAGAAATAGGCTAAAAGGGGGGGGGGGCAAATGTAGACGGTGAGGTAATCAGGAGCTATTATTCATTTTTATTTATTTTTTAAAATTTAAGTTTATTTTGAGAGAGAAAGCATGAGTCAGGGAGGGGCAGAGAGAGAGGGAGAGAGAATCCCAAGCAGGCCCCATGTTGTTAGTGCAGAGCCCGATGTGGGGCTCTAACTTCTGAACTGTGAGATCATGACCTGAGCTGAAGTCAGACGCTTAACTGACTGAGCCACCCAGGCACCCGCATCGTTCATTTTTAAATTTAACCTTTCCTGCAGTCTTGCACTTAGTACATATTTAACAAAAGTTTGTTGACTGAAAGAATGTTTCACCTACAATTTGTACTCTTGGTAAAAGCAAGTCTTCTAAAACATTCAGGATTTTAAGCAAAGGACATTGTAATTAATTAATTATTTTATTAATGTTTATTTCTGAGAGAGAGAGAGAGAGACAGAGCATGAGTGGGGGAGGGGCAGAGAGAGAGGGAGAGAATCTGAAGCAGGCTCCAGGCTCTGAGCCATCAGCACAGAGCCCGATGCAGGGCTCAGACCCATGGACTGCGAGATCATGTTCTGAGCTGAAGTTAGGCGCTTAACCAACTGAGCCACCCAGGTGCCCCCAAGGACATTGTAATTTAAAGGTGGGGCTATGTTTAGGTGCCTTGAGTGACTCAGTTGGTTATCTGACTCTTGGTTCTGGTTCAGGTCATGATCTCCTGGTTCATGGGATCGAGGCCCACATTGGGCTCATGCTGACAGTGCGGAGCTTACTTGGGATTCTGTCTTACCTCTCTTACCTCTCCCCACTCGTGCTTGCACTTTCTCTCTCGAAATAAACAAACTGAAGAAAAAACGATGGAGTTATGTTGTATTCAGTCTTTTTTTCTAAATTGGAGCAATATCTTTGATAGTCTTTTTGATAGTCTCTTGCCAATGATTTGACTCCTTGTTTCCCAAATTTGTTTCATTTTTCTACCCCATTTGATGATTCCAGCTCTATTATAATATCATCTATACTATTACGTATTTAATAGTTTTTTCTAAGTTGATTTTTAACTTAAAGTTATTAAAAAAATTTTTTTAACATTTATTTATTTTTGAGAGACAGAGCAAGACAGAGCACAAACAGAAGGACAGAGAGAGAGGGAGACAGAATGTGAAGCAGGCTCCAGGCTCTGAGCTGTCAGCACAGAGCCCGAAGCGGAGCTCAAACGCACAGACCTCTATCTAGATCATGACCTGAGCTGAAGTCAGAGGCTTAACTGACTGAGCCACCCAGGCGCCCCTAACTTAAAGTTATTTAAAAATAATGTATATCATTATCCTTAATGGAGGACCTGTCGCTTGTGCTGAGAAAAAAAGGCCACAAAATAAGTAAGATGAAAACAATACAATGGTGTTGGAGTCTTTACTAGATTCTGATACTTTTGTGAAACTCTGAGGTCTTTTCCTTCGTCATTAAAAAACATTAGAAAGTATTAAAGAAGTGGGGTTCTTGGCGGCCTCAGTTGGTGGAGACGTGACTCTTGATCTTAGGGTTGTGAGTTCAAGCCCCATATTAGGTGTAGAGATTACTTGAATATCTTAAAAAAAAAAATACTAAAGAAGTGACGGGCTAACACTGAACTGAGACGGTCTCCTTAATATAAGGGAAACATTGGAACAGGTCTGGTTTCTCACTGCGTCATCTAGTGCTGACTGCAAGGGCAGCTTAAAAAACGTGTCACTGAGGATGGCACCCATTCTTTGAAAACTTTGCTTTCACTTATGCATCATTATCTTATTGTTTCCTAGGCCTGATTTGTAAATGGCTGATTTTGGCTTAACTCTTATTTTATTATTTTTTAAAATTTTTATTATTTTTTAATGCTTATTTACTTTTGAGAGAGACAAAGACAGAGAATGCGAGTGAGTTAGGGGCAGAGAGAGAGGGAGATACAGATCTGAAGCAGGATCCAGGCTCCGAGCTGTCAGCACAGAGCCCGATGTGGGGCTCAAACTCATGAAATGTGAGATAACCTGAGCTGAAGTCGGCTGCTCAACCAACTGAGCCGCCCAGGCGCCCCGGCTTAACTCCTATTATTATGGGAACAACACCAGTCCTCAGGGTCAAAAACCACAGTTACCCTTGAGTAAATTTTAAAACAACTTACTAAAAAGACAGACTTAGGATATCATATTTATTGGCCTGTTAGCTCCAAGGGCTAGATAATTTATATTCCAGAGTTAGTAATGTAGAATGAAAATAGACTTTTCCCACCTCACCATCCAGGAAGGGGGAGTCTGACAGCAGACTGGCTGAATGTAGAGGAGTGTCTTAGTTAAAACTGTTTTGGGTGCAAGGAGCAGAAGAAACTCATTGACACAAGCTCAAGGAAGAGGTTGCTATAAGTCCTGGTGGGATCTTAGTGTAGGAATGTAGTGTTCAGGGGCTGATGGAAACTGGAGAGCTGTCAGGATCTAAGGCTTTTTTTCCAGATTTTCATCTTTGTTTTTATCTGTGTGTGTTTATTTTCAGCTTGGTTCTTCAGACTAGTTTTTCCCTCCTTACTCATCAGTTTACCCAGGGCCCAACATGTTGGCTTGGCCCACACCAAGATGTGACCTCTCCCCGCAAGCTTAAGTTAATCAGCACTGCCCTGCTCCCAATCTTTTGATAAAGTGACATTTTAAATTCTTTTATAAAAGTTATGTAAATGAAGAGGCAAGAGATAACTCCTTTTCTTCACTCTCCATCAACCACTTTGCATCCCCTAAGTCTCCTTCAAAATGGAAATTGTGACTGGTAATGTCAGAATATTTATTGCCTTCCAAATGAGGTTTCTCTATAGCTTTCTGACTCTGGCTTTGTGACTCAGTGGTGCAGTTATAGATTACCAGGGAGAAACCTGATTTACCCTTTGGTTAAATATCCACCTCATTTGGTGTAGTTATGAGCTCTAGATATGGTCATCTAATCATCCCCCTGCAGCAGAGGTAGTGGAAATCATTTCCAGAGAAGCGGGCATGGGCAGGTAGGGACTGAGGGAAAAGTTGAATACCCTTCTAGTCCCGACTTCTGGTCTCATCCATTTATGGGCCGATCCTCAGACCTGGGGTCTCATCAAGGATTTTTTATTTTTTAATATTTATTTATTTTTTGGAGAGTGCAAGCAGGGGAGGGGCAGAGAGAGGGGGACAGAAGATCCGAAGTGGGCTCTGCCCTGACAGGCTGACAGCAGCGAGCCTGATACGGGGCTCGAAAACCTCTAGATCCTGACCTGAGCTGAAGTTGGATGCTCAACCTACTGAGCACCCAGGTGCGCCTCATCAAGGGCATTTAATTACTGTTGGAGAAGGCTTCAGGGTATGCCCTATGAACCTAGAGTCTTGCAGGAATGAGTCAGAAGTGATTTGGAACTGACTCAGAAAGAGATCAGCATCAAGTTTTTAGGAAGAGAAAGTGTCCTTTATTGAGCTGAAATGTCTCTTGTCAGGTATTCTGTGAGGACAAATGGTGGCATATTGGCTGAGCTATTTAAGAAAACTGGTGTTAGATATTTGGGTATTCAGGCCAAGATTGTATGCATTTATTTATTTAGTTAGTTAGTTCTTTAGTCTGTCCACCTGAGTGTTTGATCAGAGGCCTGAAAGTTTTTGATCTTCCTTTCTAGCTTCCCTGCAGAGTAAAGCTGCTTCTTCTTTTTTTAAGTGTATTTATTTATTTTGAAAGGGAGAGAGCACACGATCAGGGGAGGGGCAGAGAGGAGGAGAGAGAGAATCCCAAGCAGCTATCAGCGTGGAGCCCATTGTGGGGTTCGAACTCACGAACTGTGAGATCATGACCTGAGCCGAAACCAAGAGTTGGATGCCCAACCAACTGAGCCACCCATGTGCCCCCAGAGTATAAAGCTTCTTAATTTTTTCACCTAAGCATTCTTGGTGCTCATCAGTGTTACATGGATTGAAGAAGGTCTGAAGAGAGGAAACTCGTGTTCATGTGATTGTTTTCAGTTTTAGTAAAGTATTCATTGGAGAAAAATTGAATTTATTAGGTAAAATGATAGTCTATTTCTGTTATTTGGGAAACTCTGGGCCACCAGGGCCATAGATTATTTTGAGTTGTTTATGCTTTCTTTGTCCCTATGCTGATTTGGGACCTTGATGGACAGAGAGGTACTATTAGAGGTAGTAGATTGCGAACTGGCCTGTGTTCAGTCATCTTTCTATATTTAGAATTGACAGCTACCACCCTGTTTCCCACTTGTAACACTTCTCACTTTCCTTTTATATACATATACACACACACACACGCACACATTTTATCAATATGCTATATTTGTTAGAGCAGTTTTAGGGTTATAGAAAAATGAGTGAAAAAGTATAGTGCCTGTATATTCCTACACTCCCACCTCTACCCCCAGTTTCCCCTGTTGTTAATATCTTGATTCAGTGTGGTACTTTGTTTCAGTTGCTGAGCCAATATGATAGTTTATTATTCTTTTTTAAAGTTTATTTATTCTGAGAGAGAAACAGTGCAAGCAGGGAGGAGCAGAGAGACGGAGAGACAGAATTGCAAGCAGGCTCTGCCCTGTCAGTGCAGAGCCCAATGCAGGGCTCAAACTTAGGAACTGTGAGATCATGACCTGAGCTGAGATGAAGTGTCAGACGCTTAACTGACTGAACTATCCAGGTGCCCCAATATATTGGATAGTTTATTTTTAACTAATGTTTATGGTTTTCTAATTTACATTAGGGTTCATTCTTTGTGTCATACCTTCTGTGGGTTTTGACAAAAGTATGTTGACCTATATCCATCATTACGGTATCATATAGAATGGTTTCCCTGCCTTAAAAATCCCCTGTGCTCCACCCATTCATCTCTCCCCCAGCCTCTGGCAACCATTGATTGTTTCACTGTCTCTATAATTTTTGCCTTCTTTAGAATGCCTTATAGTTGGAATCATATAGTATGTAGCCTTGTCAGATTGGCTTTTTTTTTTTTTTTCAAGTTTTATTTATTTTTGAGAGAGAGAGGGAGACACAGAATCTGAAGCAGGCTCCAGGCTGTGAGCTGTCAGCACAGAGCCCGATGCGGGGCTCGAACTCACAGACTGTGAGACCATGACCTGAGCTGAAGTCAGACGCTTAACTGACGAAGCCACCCAGGCGCCCCTCAGATTGGCTTCTTTCACTTAGCAATATGCATTTTGAAGATCCTTCTTGTTTTTTTGTGCCTTGATAGCTCATTTCTTTGTATTGCTGGATAATATTCCATTGTATGGATGTACCACATTTTGATTATCCATTGGCCCATTGAAGGACATCTTGGCTGCTTCCGAGGCTTGGTAGTTATGAATAAAGCTGCCATAAACATTTGTGTGCAGGCTTTTGTGTGGAGGTAAGTTTTCAGCTTACTTGGGTAGAGACCAAGGAGCACGATTGCTGGATCTCAAGGCAGAGTAGTATGTTTAGTGTGTGAAGAACCTGGCAAACTGTTTTCAAGGTGTGTGTACCATTTACATTCCCAGTAGTACTGGGTGAGAGGCACTGATGCTCCATGTACTCACCAGCATTTGATCCATAACTTATTTTGAGTTATCTGTGCCTCATCTGCTCCTACCCTGATTTGGGACCTTGATGAGCAAAGAGGGACTTGGTGTGGTAGTAGTAGTAGTAAGTTGTGAACTGGCTTGTGTTTAAGTCATCTTTCTGTATTTAGAATTGACAGCTACCTCCATTTCCCATTTATGACACTTCTTTTCTTTTCATTTTGTTTTATTTTTTATATGTTTTTAAATGTTTATTTATTTTTGAGAGAGAGACAGACAGACAGACAGACACACACACACAGATCTGAAGCAGGCTCCAGGCTCTGAGCTGTCAGCACAGAGCCAGACATGGGGCTTGAACTCCTGAGACGTGAGATAATGACCTGAGCCGAAGTCACATGCTAAACCAATTGAGCCACTCAGGCACCTCTCATTTTCTTTTAGATCTTAGTCTTGAAATTAATCTTTGCTTTTGTTAGACTTTTGGATAATAATTGATTCCTATTTTTACTTAACTCAATTTTTATAACAGGTCTGAGAGATGACTATAGGAATATAAGATTGTATTCTGGATCATCCTAACCATTTAGAGTTAAAATTAACACCATGATGTTTTTGATACTGAATTAAGATACTTTATGAAACGTCTGATGACAGCCTATGCATTTTTCCTATCTTTTGAAGGAATATAATAACTATCGTAATTTGTTTTCGTAGATTATCTTGATAATGGTAATAATAAAATGGCAATTCAGCAAGCAGATAAATTGTTGAAGAAACATAAGGATCTTCATTGTGCTAAGGTAAATTCATTTGCCCTTGACTTACATATTTGGTGGATTATATATTGTAACCTTAAAAAGAAAAAGATGTTTAATCCCTTTAGTGACTCTGTTCAGGGTTTGTCCCCACCCCCCAGGGTATTTTTTTTTTTTTTGAAGATTTTATTTTATTATTATTTTTTGTTTGTTTTTGAGAGGCCGTGAGCAGGGGAGGGGCAGAGAGAGAGGGAGACAGAATCTAAAGCAGGCTCTGTGCTGTCAGTGTAAAGCCCGATGTGGGGCTTGACCCCATGAATGGTGAGATCGTGACCTGAGCTGATGTTAATTAATTAATTTTTTAAAAAATGTTTCCTCAGTTTTGAGGGAGACAGAGGGAGGGAGGGAGGATGAATGGGGGAAGGGCAGAGAGAAAGGGGGACAGAGGATCAGAAGCAAGCCAGCAAGTAGGCTCTGAGCTGACAGCAGTGAACCTGACGTGGGACTTGAACTCATGAACTGTGAGATCATGACCTGAGTGGAAGTTGGATGCTCAGCCGACTGAGCCACCCGCCGCCCCTAAAGATTTAATTTTTTTTTTTTTAATTTTTTTTTTTAACATTTTTATTTATTTTTGAGACAGAGACAGAGCATGAATGGGGGAGGGGCAGAGAGAGAGGGAGACACAGAATCAGAAGCAGGCTCTAGGCTCTGAGCCGTCAGCACAGAGCCCAACGCGGGGCTCGAACTCACAGACTGTGAGATCGTGACCTGAGCCGAAGTCGGACGCTTAACCGACTGAGCCACCCAGGCGCCCCAAGATTTAATTTTTAAGTAATGTCTATACCTAACATGGGGCTTGAACTCACAGCCCTGAGGTCAAGAGTCATATGCTCTACTGACTAAGCCAGCTGGGCTCCCCTTGAAGACATTTGTTTTTCTGATTACTTAAATGCCATAAATAGTATTTAATTACAAGCTAGCTGTTTATTTCTTTGGATATAGCTAACTTAATTATATTATTTTGACAGACTTTTTTTTAAACAGTGTCGTTACATCTTAATATGAAACTAGGAAAGAATCTTGATTTGTTGATATTTTTGGTAAAATATGGTTTACTTGATTAGACCTAGGCATGCCTTACAACTTATGTTGTGTTTTTGAATTCACCTTGTTTTGTTCATATTTTCTTTTCTGTCCTTTTAAAATGAATTTGTCTTTCTTTTGTATCAGGTTTTAAAGGCAATTGGTTTACAGAGAACTGGAAAGCAAGAGGAAGCCTTCACCTTGGCACAGGAGGTGGCGGCCCTTGAACCCACAGATGACAACTCGCTGCAGGCACTGACTATTCTCTACCGGGAGATGCATCGACGTATGTTTCTCGTTTTCATTGTTTTATTACTTTCATTATTTTTTTAATGTCTTATTTATTTTGAGAGAGAGAGCAAGCTGGGGAGGGGCAGAGAAAGAAGGGGACAGAGGATCCAAAGTAGGCTCTGTGTTGACAGCAGCGAGCCCAATGTGGGGCTTAAACTCACGAACTGTGAGATCACAACCTGAGCCGAAGTTGGATGCTCAGCTGACTGAGCCACCCGAGTGCCCCTTCTTTTTCATTGTTTTTAAACCTGAGCTTAAGGTTTTGGTTACTTCATAAATTTTTTTTAATGTTTATTTATTTTTGAGACCGAGAGAGAGAGAGAGAGAGAGGGAGAGAGAGAGAGAGAGAGAGAGAAAGAGAGAATGCACATGCGAGAGCTGGGGAGAGGCAGAGGGAGGGAGACACAGAATCTAAAGCAGTCTGTAGGCTCTGAGCTGTCAGCACAGATCCTGACTCGGGGTTCAAATCCAAGAGCTGTGAGATCATGACTTGAGCTGAAGTTAGATGGTTAACCGACTGAGCCATGAGGCACCCTGAGTTTTTGGTTATTTCTGATTGAGTTCTTTATTTTTCTGTTTTACTGATCACTCATGAGTTGAGTGGATGGCAATAGGTAAAATAATGCATTAACCATGATTTACAAAGACTGTAGGCAAAAAGGATATTTAATTTTATTTTTTTAAACATTTATTTATTTTTGAGAGAGAGCAAGGGGGGAGTGGGGCAGAGGATCCAAAGTGGGCTCCAAGCTGACAGCAGCAAGCCTGATGTGGGCTTGAACTCCTGAACCGTGAGATCATGACCTGAGCTGAAGTCTGATGCTCAACCAACTGGCCCACCCAGATGCCCTGGCAGAAAGGATATTTTGCATGTATTAGGATCCTTGAATTGGAATGAGGACTTGAGGTCAGTTTGTGGCATTTTGACTTATTAAATGGAAGAGTTACCCTTTTTTACTATTTGATATGGAAAATTTCAAACATAAATAAAACCAGAATAGCATAATAAGTCCCATTGTACTCCTTACCCACATTTAGCAGTCATTGTCATATGGCCAATTTTATCTATATCCCATCCCCCTCCCAGATTATTTGTAAGCCTATTGTAGATAGTCCACCATTTCACCTGTAAAGTTTCTCATTGTTGATTTCTCAAATCTTTTACTATGTAATAATACATATCTTCCATAATACATATTATAGAAGTACGTATTTTTGATGTGGAATAATGAACATTCATGGACCTACCAACCAACTTAATACTAAGATGCTTCCTGTGTGTTCTTCATCAGTCTTACTTCTTTTTTACCTTCCAAGATGTATTGGCTTTCCTGAATATATTTTATTGTCTTGCTTTTAAAAACATCTTTATCACATTTGTCTAAGTAATACTTTGTCAATTTCTTACTTTATTATTATTTATTATAACTTAGTTAATAAGTTATTTATTAATAGAAGTTATTATATTGATATAATTGTTAATGTAGTAATACCATATTAATTAGAACTTAATATAAATGTATTCATACTGTATATGTTCCGTGAGTTGCATGTTTCATCTAATATATACATACTTTTAGTTCATTCATTTTTACTATCACAAAACATTTTTCTCGGGGACTGCAGTCTAGAAGTAGAGATACTAAGTCCTAGGGTGTGTGTATGTTCAGCTTAAAGGTGAAGAAAAATAACGTCACCTTGTTTTCCAAATTTACTCTCCTAATACCGGTGTATAAGAGTTCCAAGTTGTTTCACATCCTTGTTAACACTTGCTATTCTTAGACTTTAAAAGTTTTGCCATCAGGGGCACCTGGGCAGCTCAGTTGGTTGACCGTCCGACTTTGGCTCAGATCATGATCTCAAAGTTCACGAATTCAAGCCCCGCATCTCACTGTGTGCTGACAGCTTAGAGCCTGGAGTCTGCTTTGGATTCTGTGTCTGCTTTCTCCCTCTCTGCCCCCATTGCCTTGTTAATGCTGTCTCTGTCTCTCTCTCTCTCTCAAAAGTAAACGTTAAAAAAAAATTAAAAGTTTTGCCATCAAATCATCATGTTGTAGACCTTAAAATATAGTTTTTATTCATCAGTTATTCCTCAGTAAAGCTGGAAAAAATAAAATTTTTGCCAACCTAGTGGGCAGAAAATGTTACGTTTTAGTTTTGTTTTTCATTTTTATAAAAGATAAAACTTAAGAGTTGAGGTATTGTATTTGATTATAGGGATTATGTTGATTTAGAGATATGGATTCTCTCCCAGTGTTTTTTAAAAAATCATTTATCTCACAAATATGGTTGAATTTTTTTTAATGTTTATTTGAGAGAGAGAGAGAGAGAGAGAGAGAGAGCATGAGCGGGGGAGGGGCAGAGAGAGAGGGAGACACAAAATCTGAAGTAGGCTCCAGGCTCTGAGCTGTTAGCACAGAGCCTGACGCAGGGCTTGAACTCACAGACTGCGAGATCATGACCTGAGCCAAAGTCGGACGCTCAACCGACTGAGCCACCCAGGCGTCCCTGGTTGAATGTTTTTCTATGAGAAGTATTATATCAGAAGCAAAGATTAAAGATGCTCTCTCTGCCCTTGTGTTACTCACAGTCTATAAGGGGAAATTCATGGGTGCCTGGCTGGCTCAGTTGGTACCGCATATGGCTCTTGATCTCAGGGTCATGAGTTCAAGCCCCATGTTGGGCATAGAGCTCAGTTAAAATAAAGGGAAATTGGTCAATAGACTGTATACTACATTATATGTTAATAAATGTTATAAGAGACTTACTACAAAGATTTAAAGATGGCAGAGGGGAGCAGTAATCAAACTGAGTAGAGGAGCACAGATGGTGCTCAGGGAAGGATTACATTTGAACTTGCACAATTCCTTGTAGAGAGGATTACATTTGAGTTGGGTTTTGGATGATGTTCATTGAGTAGAAAAGAAAGGAAAGGTGAATCCAGGCACAGGGAGCAGAGTAAAGGCATGGAGGTATGATATAGCACAGGGAGTCTAGTGGAACTACAAATAGTTTGGTGTGGCTAGAACATAAAGTGCTGGGGGAAAGAATTAGGAAGGAGAGAGAGGCGAGATTGTGGAGGGTCTTGTATATTGTAAGTGTGTTAGGGGAGGCCTGAGCTATTCCGTGCTTCATTGAATAATGCCTAACCAAGAGTAATGATCGGATGAGGCAAAACAAGTACTTTCTTCTTCCTTAATGGTAGGAGACATCGTATCCTCCAAAGGGGGGAGAAATTAAATGCTGTTAAGATTTAAGGTATACTTCAATAATTAAAGACTATCTTATTTCTCTTTATTCTAGCGGAGTTAGTTACAAAACTTTATGAGGCGGCTGTGAAGAAAGTTCCCAATAGTGAGGAGTATCACTCTCACCTCTTCATGGCTTATGCCAGAGTGGGCGAATACAAGAAAATGCAACAGGTAACTTTATCCTGGGTTGTGGGATTTGCTATTAGAGACTAAAATTTCTTTAAATGTGATTTAGTTGTAGGAGTGTGTGGGTGCATGTGTGTGTTTGCATATGTGTGTAATACTGAATCTATGTATTTGTGTGTGGAGATCAGGCATGTGTTTCCTTTGTATGTTTTAAGGATGAACTGTTATTCAAGTTCTTTAAGCATTTTCTTAGGGGAAATCTGATTGTTCTTTTGTGGCCTGATAGCATTTTTTATTCTGGTACGTTGGCTTCACATTGTCCCACTGCATGAAATTGCTGTTATATTTTTAGAAAATGGGCAGAAATCCCGGAATAAAAAATGAACAGACTATAGAAAGGCAAACTTTAAAGTTTACATTTAGGGGCATCTGGCTGGCTCAGTCGGTAGATCTTTGGGTTGTGATTTTGAGCCCCATGCTCCTTATAGAGATTACTTAAAAATAAAATCTTAAAGAAAAAGAAAGTTTACATCTAATTTATAAATTTAATTTTCTTTGTAGCCTGCTGAAATTTTTTAAATTCACCTGGGAAAAATCCCCACTGTTTGGAATACTTGTCTTTTTTGCAAAAGGCAGCTTATTTGCCACTTGGTACATTTTAGATGTTCCTTGTAGACATATGAAGAAGCCTCATGTGGACACATTTGGACTAGTGGGGGGGGGGGGGAAGTCAGCATCCCAGAGGAATGAAACTGTTAAGCCCATAGACGGTTATGATGTCAAGCTAGTATTTTAGAAATGTTTTGTTTGTGGGTACAATTTCTTCTGAAAACAAAGCTTTCTTACCTGGGTCTTTGTCTTACTCTTTACTTGAAGTATCAGACTATAACAATGGATGAGTTAGGGAGGGTGGAAGATCCTCTATTAAAATAAATCCTTTCTCCATAAAATTAATCTTCGTATTTGCTTATATGCAAGTTTTTAAATTGGAAAAATTTTATTCCCCAGATACAATTCTTTGAAGAAGTTTTATTTACTGATGGAGTTTATTCTCAGGAAAAATATTCAGAGATTGTAATTTTTCTTTTAATGTAAAGTGGGCATATATTTTAAAATTGGCAACTGACATACATATATATATACACACATGTACACATATGTATATATATACACATATATGTGTATATATGTATGTGTACATAATATATATGTCTTTAATATTTTTATTTCTAGGATTATGTTTAAAGTATATTAAATATTAATGGTAAAATGCAACATCCCACTCCTCTCAAATAGTACTGTATGTCTTTATTTGTTGACATAGAAAGATGTTCCTAATATATGTTAATGGGTAAAAAGTTGTAAAATGGCCTTCCCCTCTACCCCCTTCACATTTATGGTTCCTTAAAGGATATATCTGTAAGGTTATGTAACCAAAATGTTACCAGGCAGGATACAGGCCTATGGATACTTTTCTTTCTGTTAATTTCTTTCTTTCTTTTTTTTTTTTAAAGTTTTTATTCTGAGAGAGAGTGTGAGCAGGGGAGGGGCAGAGAGAGGGAGAGAGGGACTCCCAAGCAGGCTCTGCACCATCCACACAGAGCCTGATGTGGGGCTCGAACTCAAGAACCGTGGGATCATGGCTTGAGCTGAAACCAAGAGCCAGACTCTCAACTGACTGAGCCACTCAGGCGCACCGCCCCCCCCCCCCCTTTTAAAGTACATGTTAATTTTATGATACCACAATATGTTTTTGAAATACATATACACATGCAAAAAAATAACAAAATGATAAGTTCATGCAACAACAATATTAAGGTAAATAATCTGCCACTTGAATGGATTTTGTTTTTTATAGTTTGACTTTACATGTGGCCAAAGATGGACATACTTCTGCATCTTGCTCTTTGGAGCCACTGCTTTGATGTGGCTTAACAGTTTTGGATCTTTAATATATTGTAGCTATAGCTTGTTTTTACATTATTCTAATATATTGGAAGAATGGAGCATTCTAGTGTTAAATGTTTTAGAATGAAATGTCTAATTTTACCTTTTTTGCTGCTTAAGGTAGTTATAATTTCTTAGTATACATGTAGGATTATATTGAAAATGGTATGTCAGTCTGGGATAATAAGTAGTTTACAAATTAAATGTCAAGTTTCATGAGGGTGAGAGTTTTTATTTTGTTCACTGCTGAATCCTCAGTGCCTAGAATAGCATCTGCACAATAAATTTTTGTTAAAAAAACCAAATGATTAACCTGGTGGAGGTAGAAGGGAGGGAAGGTAAGGAATCAGAAAACTTAAGGACTTTTACTGACCCAAATGACATCCCTGGCAAGCAATATTTACAATCATCTTGGGGGAGCCTGGGTGGTTCAGTTGATTAAGCATCTGACTCTGGATTTCAGCTCAGGTCACAATCTTTTGGTTCGTGAGTTCGAGCCCCATATCAGGCTCTGTGCTGGCAGTATGGAGCCTTCTTGGGATTCTCTCTGCCCTTCTCTTGCTCACTCTCTCAAAATAAATAAACTTAAAAAAAAAAAATCATCTTGAATGAAGAGTTGCTAGATGTTCATATGGTGATTGGACTTTCTTTTTCTGTAAATGACATTCCTATTCTTTTGTCTTTACTCTTTTTTCTCTTTTCTTTCACATTTCCATATTCTGAGTCACCAATTCATAGCCATGTTTTTTAAACTTGTCTATCGTCAAAAGTTTCCTGTATCAGCAGAATATAAGTGTTGGCAAGATAGTAGGTTATGGGCATGAAATTTTTTTCTTATGTTTTGTGTTAAAAATTCATATTTTATATTCTACTTTTTATTTCTGCATGTCATTATAAAAATGTTTTCCTTCCCCAAATGATCAGGTAAAATAGATTTTCTAGCACTTTTCATTCAATTCCTCCAGAGTTTGGTGTTAGAAGCTGAAACCTTAAGCTATCTTAGGTTCTTCTAAACCTGCATGTCATATTGTTTCTACATCATCTTGACTCTTCCTCCACAGTGTCTTCGAGGTCTCTCTTCTATTTGATGTACCTCATCCTGGTGTAGTTCCTCGTTACCTCATCTCTTTCTATTTTCTTTCTTCATGGTCCAGTTAAAATATGTTCTTAGAAGAGTGTAGATGTGGGGCGCCTGGGTGGCGCAGTCGGTTAAGCGTCCGACTTCAGCCAGGTCACAATCTCGCAGTCCGTGAGTTCGAGCCCTGCATCGGGCTCTGGGCTGATGGCTCGGAGCCTGGAGCCTGTTTCCGATTCTGTGTCTCCCTCTCTCTCTGCCCCTCCCCCATTCGTGCTCTGTCTCTCTCTGTCCCAAAAATAAATTAAAAAAAAAAAAGAAGAAGAGTGTAGATGTGTACCTATTACTCTTTTACTCTGTAATAGCCTGATTTTTGAGTGCTTCACAATAAGGGTATCTCAGTTACTTTTCAGCCCCATTTCCCTACTAGTCCTCTTAATCCTTATTTTTAGCCAAATGTCCTATTTCTTCTTGTCAATATGTCTTTTTTTTCTTTAATATTTTTGTTCAGATTCATTTTACTCCTACTTAGAATTGATTCACTTACTTACCCACTCACCCTAAATGTTTGTATTTGTATATTTGTATCCTTACCTCCATCTTTGCCTGTAGACATACTGTTTGTCCTTCAAGGTTCATTTGGAAGACTGCTACTTTGAAGAAGGCTTTATCGATAAAGTTCCCTTCCCTACTTTCCCTTAAAGAAAGGAATAAACAACTTGCCTTTTTTTTTTTTTTTGGAAATAAAAGATATGATGTTTTTGTTGTATAGGACATTTTTTTTTGCCAAGTGTATATTTTAGTCATTTAAATATTTGTCTTATCTCTGTCTCTAGCTTCTAAATGCATTTGGGACCAAGTCTCAATCTTTCTATCATTGGCAGGAATAGACATTTCCTTCCACTTAATAGAGGCTCCGTGTACTTTTTCAAGTGTGTTGAAGATAGGCAAAACATTAAAAAAACATAAAATAGTAACTGTAATAACTAGCTGACTGATTTCTTGGCATTGATTACTAATTGGCTAATTATGGGAGGATTCTCAGTTATGCATGAGTAGATCTATTTTATTCCTTCTTGCCATGTCCCTGCTTTAAGTATTTCATATTATACATTTCACAATGAAAGAGTTCAGTTCTAGTTAATGATATCTTGGGTAAGAGTTCTAGTTAATGGTATCTTGGGAGAACCTGATTATTTTCCTAACCTAAGAATTACTGTTTTTTGAATAATGTCAGAGAAAACTTTTCTAATTTTAAAATTGAAATATACTGTCTGGATTTTTAAATTTGTTTTACTATAACTGGTTAGTGCAGTGCCTTTAGTAAAGTTTATTGGTGTACATTCATAAGCCAAATTTTGTGTTTGTCAGTAGTCTACCGGAACCATATTGGATTGCCAATATTTTCCAAAAATACTGGGCTTTAATTTGAAGAAATCTGGTTCAAAAGGTGAAATATTTCTGATGTTGGAAAATTTCACCTTTGTGATTACTTACATTGCTATCTACTAGAGAATATTCATCAAGTCACTAGGCATTTATAGTAACTGGGATATGTAGATGTGTTGCTATTCTCCTAGGAACTTCTTGCCACATATCTAGACCATTAATTGCCCTCTGTGTGACGTTTTCTAAATTAAGTATTTATGGCTCTCTGTCTTTCAGGCTGGCATGGCTCTATATAAGATTGTCCCCAAAAACCCTTACTACTTTTGGTCTGTGATGAGCTTAATTATGCAAGTGAGTATGGTATTCAGAATGGAATTGAGATTTGTTTTTATTTTTGTATATAGTTGTCCTAATTTGTCTTCTGAACATCTTGGGTAATGTGTTATAGCATGTGTCAAATAGGGACTTTCCATATTGTCAGTTGACTTTTTGAGTTGGGGAGTTTTGGCATTTATTCCTTATGAGTTGGTATATTGGTTTATTTGTGTGGAGCACAGACTGTATTTCCCCTGAATCTTAGATCTATTACTGGGTTATTTGATCAAATATGAGACTCGAAATGTTTGATATTTTGACTTGAGGTTTGTCTTTAAAACAGTATTGTTTGTTAGTGTACAAGTTATTGAACTGGATGGCCTCGTTCTATCAATTCTGGTTTTTGAGCCTCAGTTTCCTCTTTTGCAGAAGGGAGATGCTCATCTCCCAGAGCTACTGTAAGGACTAAAAGGAGATAGGGTATAAGAGAAGATGGGGAGGAAGGAGTTAAAATGTAGCAGTTCAGAACAGAAAGGCTCTGGGTTCAGACAGGTCTGCATTCATATACTGGCTTCAGCATATGTCTTAGAGAGCTGTTGGGGAATCTCTTAGTTTATCTGTGAGATAAGCATAATAGTTACTTTGAGTACTGAGGTTTGAGCAGAATCTCAGGCAATGTTAAAATTGTTAATATGTATTGATTTTTTTTTTTTTTTTAATTTATTTTTGGGACAGAGAGAGACAGAGCATGAACGGGGGAGGGGCAGAGAGAGAGGGAGACACAGAATCGGAAACAGGCTCCAGGCTCCGAGCCATCAGCCCAGAGCCTGACTCGGGGCTCGAACTCACGGACCGCGAGATCGTGACCTGGCTGAAGTCGGACGCTTAACCGACTGCGCCACCCAGGCGCCCCAAATATGTATTGATTTTAATTGTCAATCTAAGATCATCTTAATTATCCAAGCTACTAAGCTGTGTAAAATAGAAGGAATTGGAGTTTTCCCTTTAATATGTGAACATTTCAAAAAGACATCTGATAGGGGCACCTGGCCGGCTCAGTTGGTAGAGCATGCAATTCTTGTTGGGTGTAGAGATTACATAAATAAAATCTTAAAAAAAAAAAAAAGACACTTGAAAGGCTTTTCTCTTCAAACAACTGATGATACCCCTTACATGTAATAAACAGTGTAGGCATACCTACTGCTTCTTAATATAGTTCTAGAAAAATGTATGAATAACCTATTTAAAAGTTAGGCCATATTGTGGAAACTCAGTATGTCAAAAATATATAGGATAATAAATCTTTATTAAAAGAAATCTCTTCTAAGGCAAACCACTCTGTAATGTATCTTCGTGGCAAGTTCAAATTAGGTCTGATATTGGACATGGTGGAGTGATAAATACGTGCTGGGGTCCCAGTAATGGTCTGCCTGGTAATAATATAAATAGTGCAAGCAGGGGAGAAATTAGAATAGAACATTTATTTTTCTCTCCTACAGTCTATATCGGCACAGGATGAAAACCTCTCAAAAACGATGTTTCTGCCCCTCGCTGAGAGAATGGTAGAAAAAATGGTGAAAGAGGACAAGATAGAAGCTGAAGCTGAAGTGAGTAGTGGAAGCCCTCCTTTTGTATTCCCATGATTTGATATTGCTACCATGTGATGCTACAGTATTGTAAACTGCTGTCTTATTCCAGTTAGAGAGCTGGGCCTCACTCTTGCCTCTTGTGTAAAAGGAAGCTTTGGAAGCACCTAGCTTAGGTATCCGAACATTGTTACTGCTAATGTCATCTCATTTGAAGATAGTGTTCTTTTCTGTTAGGTAACTTTTGAAAGCATGCAAATGATTATATTGAGAAGTTTCAATGGCTGCATTTCTTGTTTGTTTTTTCTGTAAGGTTGAACTTTATTATATGATCCTGGAACGTTTGGGAAAGTACCAGGAAGCCTTAGATGTTATCAGAGGAAAATTAGGAGGTAATTTTTAAAGTTTTCTTTTTTTTCTTATTTAAACATGCAAAATACTTAATTGTGGAAAAATTTCTCCTTATACAGAAAAGTAAAGATATCAAGACATTAAAAAAAAAATCACGTGTGGTCATTTTATGTTCATATAGATTTTTCTGTATGTTGTACATTTACTTTTTAAAAATATTTTTGAATTGGAAATAATTTAGGAATTAAGAAAATTGAAGATGTCAGAAAGAGTATGACCTCTAACCCTTTGCCCTCAAAGTTCTTTGCCAGTCATTTGTTATGTATGTCCTTCTTTTTTTTTTAATTAAAAAAATTTTTTAGGGGCGCCTGGGTGGCGCAGTCGGTTAAGCGTC
>NW_026057586.1:81794654-81894283 GCF_023721935.1 Panthera uncia
CTCTCTCTGCCCCTCCCCCCGTTCATGCTCTGTCTCTCTCTGTCCCAAAAATAAATAAAAAACGTTGAAAAAAAAATTAAAAAAAAAAAAATTTTTTTTTAGACTTTTTTTTAATGTTTGGGGTGCCTGGGTGGCTCAGTCACTTAAGCCTCCGACTTTGGCTCAGGTCATGACCTCACAGTTCGTGGGTTCGAGCCCCGCGTCGGGCTCTGTGCTGACAGCTCGGAGCCTGGAGCCTGCTTCGGATTCTGTGTCTCCCTCTCTCTCTCTGCCCCTCCCCCACTCATGCTCATTCACTCTCTCTCTCTCTGTCTCAAAAATAAATAAAAACATTAAAAATTTTAATTAAATTTTAAATTTTAATTAAAATTTTAAATTTTAAGTTTTTTAAATGTTTTTATTTATTTTTGAGACAGAGACAGAGCATGAGTGGGGGAGGGGCAGAGAGAGAGAGAGGGAGACACAGAATCCGAAGCAGGCTCCAGGCTCCGAGCTGTCAGCACAGAGCCCGACGCGGGGCTCGAACCCACGAACTGTGAGGTCATGACCTGAGCCAAAGTCGGAGGCTTAAGTGACTGAGCCACCCAGGTGCCCCCTGTATATCTTTCTAAAGATGTACTTTCCCTTCCCCCCGACTCGCCCCAGTTTGTTCAAGTCACAAACCAGAACATACTGTACCTAAGCTAATAGAGCACTCTTACTCAGCTGGCACAATGTTTTTATTCAAAAACTTTTTTCTTTTCTTTTTTTTTTTTTTAATATTTATTTATTTTGGGAGTGAGAGCATGAGTGGGGAAGGGGCAGAGAGAGAGGGAGAGAGAGAATCCCAAGCAGGCTGCACACTGTCAGCACAGAGCCCAGAGTCCAGAGTCTGACGTAGGACTCAATTTCATGAACTGCGCCGAAATTGAGAGTCAGATGCTTAACTAACCAGGCCACCGAGGCGCCCCTCTTTAATATTTTTAAATGTTAATACCTGTAGTCAGGATTTGTACCCCGGGTACAAATTTTTTTTCTTTGTTTACCTGCCTGTCCTATCAAGGATTTGATTTTGTGACTTCTGCTCTGTGTACTGTTATACCTATTTAAAAAAAAACTTTTTTTAAATGTTTATTTATTTTCAAGAGAGAGAGGGAAAGAGAGAGAGAGATAGAGACAGAGTGTGAGCAGGGGTGGGGCAGAGAGAGAGGGAGACACAGAATCCGAAGCAGGCTCCAGGCTCTGAGCTGTCAGCACAGAGACCAGTGCAGGGCTCGAACTCACTAATGGTGAGATCATGACCTGAGCCGAAGTCGGAGGCTTAAGGAACTGAGCCACCCAATGCCCCACTGTACCTTTTTTTTTTTTTTAACTTAAGTGTGTCTTAGAGCTATACCTTGCTACCTCACTCCCTTTAGTGACTGTCCAGTGTTCCATACTATAAATGTAGACAATTTACATAACCAGCCTTTGATGACTATTTGCAAAGAACACCTTGTTAACAAACCAGATTACCCTACAAGAGGCTATGGTGTGCATTCCCACCTGCTGTATTTACTTTCATCATGTGAGAGGGTATGTTTCTTTGTATACTTAATAACCTGTATTTTTAAGCTGTTACTTCAAACTTTTTTTTTTTTAAAGAAAGCTTTACGCCCAACATGCGGCTTGAATTCACGACCCTGATATCAAGAGTTGCATGCTCTACAGACTGAGCCAGCCATGCGCCCCTATTTCAGACTTGTTAATAATGTTTTTCATTGTGATAGATAAAACATATCTTACAATTTTTATTTAATTCTGAGGAAGGATAATTACTTTTTAATTTGTTTAAAAGCCATTGATATTTTCTTTGAACTGCTTTTCCTTATCGTTTTCCTATTTCTAAAAATGTGGTTAATCTTAATGATTTGCAAGAGCGCTTTGTGCGTTAAAGAAGTTAACTTTCTTCCATTATTGTGAAAATACTTCCCTTTTTGTTGGAAAACTGATTTGTATGAACCCCATAGATTGATCTAACCATTCCTCTTTTTGGGATGTTTGTGAAAGAGATTTAGGTTCCCAAACATTTAAATTCCTGGAAGTGCAGTGTTTTGACAAACCTGGTTTTTAGTTGTGCCTTTACAGTGATTGGGAGAAGCTAATTGTAGATGAGTAGTCTCAGATCTCTTATTAGGAATAGTTATTAAAAAACCTTATTTTATACAAGTGTGTATATCCTTTACTAGCCTGTGTGGCCATAAAACTGTAACACTAACTGATAGTTAACTACCTGAATTATATAAAATGGAAGTTTTGTTGGTTTAAAAATTTTTTAATTTTTTCTTTTAATTTTTTTTAATGTGTATTTTTGAGAGAGAGAGAGAGAATGGGGGAGGGGCAGTGAGAGAGGGAGACACAGAATCCGAAGCAGGCTCAAGGCTCTGAGTTGTCAGCACAGAGCCCGACACGGGGCTCAAACTTGCGAACTGTGAGATCACATGACCTGAGCCAAAGTTGGACGCTTAACCAACTGAACCACCCAGATGCCCTACCAAAAAAATTTTTTTTCAATGAGAGAGTGGGAGAGGGGCAGAGAGAGAGAGGGTGGGGGGGAGGGACAAAGCATCTGAAGTGGGGTCTGTGCTGTCAGCAGGGCTCGAACTCACGAACCATGAGATAATGACCTAAGCTGAAGTTGGATGCTTATAACCGACTGAGCCATTCAGGTGCCCCTGTTGTTGTCTTAATGTTACTTATTCTCTAACTTCAGCCTCCTTGCAGATGGGTGTAAGTCAGCCTTTCTGGTTTTACCCAGCTGGATTATAATCGTATGGTTGTTAAAATGAAGATTCCCTGTAGGAAACTCATAATGTAATTATTGGTATATGTAATCTGCTGAGCTGTTCTAAAAGGTCAAGGCAAATTTAATTTGGTCAGAAATAATAGTTGTAGTTTTTCTGTTCCTGGCTCTATTTATTTTTGTATTTCTAATATCTTACCTTGCACATTCCATTCCAGTTCAAGCTCATTCGATGTTTGGGAACTATATGTATAGATGGGAAGCCTGTCTGTGGATCAGATATACTAGTCCCTAGATGTTTTTTCTGTTTTACAAGTTTATCCCATATACGAGATCCTCACTTCAATACATTCGTGATCCTTGTATTTTATAGAAAAAGTGATTATAAAATGTTTAGTATCAGAAATGTACTTTTTTTCAGCAAAATAATCTTTAATAAGGTAATAGTTTATATCTAACAGTGGTCCCATTTTCTCATAGAATGAATAAGAAAATGCAACATTTTTCTTCTTGTGTTTGGACTTTATTCTGATTTCTGAGCAGAAATGAACCCAGCTTACCAATTTTTATAACTTTTAATTGTAGAGAAGTTGACAAGTGAGATTCAGAGTCGGGAAAATAAATGCATGGCTATGTACAAGAAGCTGAGCAGGTGGCCAGAGTGTAATGCCCTTTCCAGGCGCCTCTTGCTGAAAAAGTGAGTAGAGGCTTCTCTTTGCACTATGAGACTGTAGCAGGGCTCTCAGTTTGCACTACTCTTTCTTTTTTTTTTTTTTTTTGGTCGTCTTTTATGTTGTCCGGGCATAAAGTGAAATCTTTTAGTAGTGTGTTCTAGGTATTTTTAAAAGTTTTTGATGAGCCTTCATCTTTCAGTAAAGAGGTATAATCGTACTTATACCACCAGGGTGCTGAGTATTAGGTCTTGAGAATGAATGCTGAAAATCATTAAGTTGTTAAATTCAGTATTGGTCTAAAAGACACACCTTCCCCTCCCCACCACCCCATCCCACGGCCCTGTTTTGGGGAAGTGCTAATATGGGTGTTTTAGGAGCATTTGTTTTCTGGATCTGGTCATTTCATTGAAGGAAATAACAGTTCCTTAAAAGTTTTTTACTTGGAAAAATGCCTCTGGAGTTGCCCTTTTAGAGAAACTTGGAAGGTTGGGCTTCTCCTTGTAAGGACTAAAATATAGAAAGTAAGTTGAGTATTACGGTTCTTAGAGCAGACTTGTCACAACTTGGGTTTAATCCTGTGTGCACCATTCGATCTGATTTTAGCTCGGATGACTGGCAGTTCTATCTGACTTATTTCGATTCTGTGTTTCGACTGATTGAAGAGGCCTGGACTCCTCCTGCTGAAGGTGAACAGTAAGTTGATTCCTGAATTCCAGTGGCACTTTTTAGCACATTGTAGCAAAAGGATTTCATTGGAAGCCTAATCGAATTCTCTTTTTCACTCTCAATAGTGTATCCCTTTCAAAATAAGATTTTTCATTTTTTTTATTGTAAAATAAATATGTTCATTGTAAAAATGTTAAACTAGTGCAGAAATATATGGTGTAGAAAGTATTAGTTCCTGATTATCCTGCCGTCCCAGAAATAACATTTTTTTTTTTTTACCTTTTTCCACTTTTATTGAGTTATAATTGATCCAGAGAGCGATCTCTCTCTCTCTCTTTCTTTATCTCTCTCTCTCTCTTCCTTTTTTTTTTTTTTAAAGTGAGCTCTCTGTTCAGTGTGGGGCTTGAACTCATGACCCCGACCCCAAGATCAAGAGTCGCATGCTCTGCCAATTGAGCCAGCCAGGTGCCCCCAGAGATAACTCTTGATGGCAGTTTAGAGTTTTTTCTTCTAGATTTATTTCTGTCCATATACTAACATAATTATTCCCATTATTTAACATAAAAATGCAATCATATTAGTGGTTTGCAACTTGTATTTTCTCCCTTAAAATATATCTTGGGCATTTTTCCATTTTTGGTACATAGAGATCTGTTTCATTCTTTTTTAGTGACTTAAGAGAACTCCCATTTTAGAGATGTACTGTAATTCATTTAACGTGTCTCCTGTGGATGGACTGATGAACACTTGGATTGTTGCTGATTTCCTTTTTTTTTTTTTTTTTTTTTTGCTATTACAGATAATACCATAATAAACATGAATGGAATCTTTTTGAAAAGTGAATACGTAAGCAGGATTTAAGATGCTGATGAGCTTGTGCTTACTTTGTAATATTAACTAAATCATCTAAATTTTCTTAGCCTTCATTCAAGCAGTAAAGTAAAATTTACTTAGACTTTTTATTAGGTGATATTTGATATATATAAAGTGATCCCTTCTCTTTTTAAGAAAGAGGTATAGGTAGTTAGTCACTGTGTAGTAATCAGATGCCAAAATTGGGAGTAATCATATCCTATGTTACCTGTCAGAATATGCGCCTAGTTCTCTTTTGCCCCCATGTTATTTTATAATTATCAGAGTGCTTTTTATTTTTTAATTTGTTTTTTGAAATCAATTTGGCTTCACTTTAAGTTTTGGGACAGACAGTAGAGGCACAAAATACCTTTTTCATGTGTTTATACCTAGCTCTTTAGAAGGAGAAGTCCATTATTCTGCAGAAGAAGCTGTGAAGTTTATAGAAGATCGGATAACAGAAGAATCTAAAAGTTCCCGCCATCTCCGAGGACCACATCTTGCTAAACTGGAACTGATTAGACGTTTAAGACGTCAAGGTTTTGATGATGAGTACAAACTAGGTAAGAAACCCTAGTATTTGGGAACCCTGGAGAAGATGCAGGGATGCCTTCCATACCCAAGTGCAGTATTCATTATGTGAGGTCTACGATGATGCTGTCATGTTTGGGAAGCAGACATCTTCATAACATGAAAATATTTACTAACAAATGGATTACTGATAAAATTAGCCCTCGATCACATCTTCAACTTGACTTAACATTAGCATCTCTCCCTATTCGACCAGAGTCTTTTTCAGGCATTCTTTTTGACCTGACATTAATGTCAAAATCAGTTTCAAAGTAAAATAACCAGTTTTGTAAAAGTTTCAAGATTTCGTGAAGAGGATGGAAAGTTTCTTGAAAATCTGCTCCAAGCGCTCAGAAAACCATTGACAAAACAACATCTGGTGGAGTTAGAGCAATTAACAGTTAAAGAGAAAATTTACAAGGACAATGACAAGATAGGAGAAAAAACATGATTTGGATAGTAAAGCATGAAGAAATGCCTTCAGGAAATTTGATGAAGTGCTTAGATGTTCATTTGAAAATGCCTTTTTTTAAAATGATTATTTATTTATTTTGAGAGAGAGCGCATTTGTGTGAGCATGAGGAGGGCCAAAGAGAGACAGGGAGCGAGAATCCCAAGCAGGCTCCGTGCTGTCACCGCAGAGCACATTGTGGGGCTCCATCTCATGAAACGTGAGATTGTGACCCAAGCCGAACCTGAGTTAGACACTTAACCAACTGAGTCACCTAGGCACCTGAAAATGTTTTTTTGTTTTTGTTTTTTTTTTTAAATTTTTTTTTTCAACGTTTTTTATTTATTTTTGGGACAGAGAGAGACAGAGCATGAATGGGGGAGGGGCAGAGAGAGAGGGAGACACAGAATCGGAAACCGGCTCCAGGCTCCGAGCCATCAGCCCAGAGCCTGACGCGGGGCTCGAACTCACGGACCGCGAGATCGTGACCTGGCTGAAGTCGGACGCTTAACCGACTGCGCCACCCAGGCGCCCCTTGTTTTTTTTTTAATTGAGAGAATGCGCAGGTGGGGAAGGGACAGAGAGAGGGGGACAGAGGATCTGAAGCTGACAGCAGAGAGCTTGATGCAGGGCTCCAACTGATAAACTGTGAGGTCATGACCTGCGCCGAAGTCGGATGCTTAACCAACTGAGCCACCCAGGCACCCTGAAAATGGTTCTTTTTTTTAAATGCTTATTTATTTTTGAGGGAGAGAGAGAGGGAACGCGCATGCACACGAGAGGGGGTGGGGCAGAGAGAGGGGGACACAGAATCCAAAGAAGGCTCCAGACTCTTAGCTGTCAGCACAGAACCCGTTGTGGGGCTTGAACCCACGAACTGCGAGATCATGACCTGAACCAAAGTTGGACGCTTAACTGACTGAGCCACCCAGGCTCCCCGAGAAAGAGAATCTTAAGCAGGCTCCACACTCAGAGTGGAGCCTGACATAGGGCTTGATTCTATGACCTTGGGATCACGACCTGAGCTGCAGTCTAGAATCGGACGCTCAACCGACTGAGCTATGCAGGTGCACCTCTCACAACCAGTTTTGAATCCCATGTTGACTTCTTTAGGTCTGCTTAAGGAACCTTAGTCTCTGTTATTTCCTGAAATGCAAACGAAAATTTTCATGTGACCCTCTGCAAAATGTTGAGATAGATTCCAAAGAATTGCTTTTTTTCCAAAGCTGGATAGAAAAGTTTGGATCTGCATTGACACTTGCTGTATCCATCTCTTGTCTTTCTCTTCCGTCTCACCAGCCTTCATGTTAGAAATTTGTGACTTTTTAAAATTTATTTATTTATTTTTTGTGACAGAGAGTGAGAGTGAGAGTATGCACGTGCATGTGAGCCAGGGAGGAGCAGAGAGAGAGGGAGAGAGAATCCCAAGCAGGCTCCGTGTTGTCATTACAGAGTCTAATGTGGGGCTTGATTCCACAAACCGTGAAATCATCATGACCTGAGCTGAAATCAGTTGGACACTCAACCAACAGCCACCCAGGTGCCCCAGAAATTTGTGACTTTGTCTAGTCTACCCAAAATTCTTTTTGAAGTAAACTCTACCTGCAACAGGGGGCTTGAACTCATGACCCTGAGATCAGGAGTTGCATGCTGTACCAACTGAGCCAGCCAGGGGCTTCGGCACAAAATGTTTTTTACCCAGACGAGTGAGTGATTCTTAGTGACTTGGATTATAGTCCTATGAGAATCTGATGATAGCCATGGACTTCTGTTCCCAGAATTGTGAATAGGAGCCAAGACCTAAAATCTTACCGAAATTCCAGGTTAAAATTTTATGAAAAAATGTTTATTTTGAGAGCGAGAATGCTAGCAGGGAAGGGGTAGAGAAGGGGAGAGAGAGAATCCCAAGCAGGCTCTGCACTGTCAGCTCAGAGCCTGAATTGGGGCTTGATCTTACAACCCTGGGATCATGACCTGAACTGAATTCAAGAGTCTGAAATCAAGAGTCAGATGGTTGGGGCACCTTGGTGGCTCAGTCCATTGAGTGACTTCGGCTCAGGTCATGATCTTGCAGTTTGTGAGTTCAAGCCCCACATCAGGCTTGCTGCTGTCAGCCTGTCAGCACAGAGCCTGCTTTGGATCCTCTGTCACCCTCTCTCTGCCCCTCCCCTGCTGGTGCTCTCCCCAAAATAAGTAAATATTAAAAAAAGAAAAAAAGTTGGATGCTGACTTAACCAACAGAGCCACCCAGGTGCCCCCAAAATCTCTGCTTCTTAAATCTAGTTCAGTTTGAGAGTATCTTATTATTATTATTATTATTATTATTATTATTTTAATGTTTATGTAGTTTTGAAACAGAGTGCCAGCAGGTAGGGAAAGAGAGAGGGGGGAAGGAGGATCTGAAGCAGGCTCTGTACTGACAGCAGTGAGCCTGATGTGGGGCTTGAACTCAGAAACTGTGAGATCGTGACTTGAGCTGAAGTCGGATGCTCAACTGACAGAGCCACCCAGGTGCCCCTATTATTTTGTTTTTAATGTGAGGAAAAATAAAAGGAACTGGTAGCTTTCTGCAGATCCAGGTTTAAATTTTCCATGGTGAATGATCTTGTTGGAGTTACTGGCTTGTGACTCTCCCCATTTATTTTCTCTCCGTTGGTGTGCCTGTTAAACATTCCCTTCCACTTAGTTAGCATTTATTTAATACTTGGTAAGTATTTCAGGAACTGTGGAAAGAAACGTGCTTGTTTAATGTTTGTTTATAAACTTAAGTCTTTAAACTTTAATGAAAACTTTTTAGCTATTTAAACTTTAATTCAATGGAAAGCGTCATGTTTCCTACATGTAATAACATGTAAGCTGAGTTTGTAAGATTCAACTTCTTTTTAAAGTGTTCGTTGAGTTTTAAATGGGCAAACCATCCTCCAGCCCTCACTGCCATTCTCATTGAAGCACTCAAGCAGAATTTTTATTTAATTGAAATAAATATTTTTCAAATCATACCTCTTAATATAAAAATTATTTCAGTCCTTGAGTTAATTTATTGATTTTTGTTTTCTCTCTTAGGTGATCCAGAAGAGTTAATGTTCCAGTATTTTAAAAAGTTTGGGGATAAGCCTTGCTGTTTTACAGACCTCAAGGTGTTTGTTGACCTCTTGCCTGCTACACAGTGTACAAAAGTAAGTATACTTCAGAATCCTGTTGGGTGCTTGTATTGAGGGTAACAAGGGTAACTGTATGTAAGTTGGTGGATGCTAGGTATCAAGATAACTGCTCTAGCAAGCAGGGACTCTAGGTGCTATCAGATGAAGACATGATTTCTTGTTAAGCCGCAAGGAGAATAAACCTCTGGAAGATAATTGGATTGTCTTTTTTGTTTTGTAGTGTGTGTGTGTGTGTGTGTGTGTGTGTGTGTGTGTGTGTGTGTTTTGAGATAATTGTAGATTTATACGTAGTTGTAAGAAATAGTACAGAGATCTCTTTATACTCCTTCCCATTTTGCCCCAGTGGTAACATCTTGCATAACTATAGTATAATAACTTAATTAGGAAATTGACATCGATACAATCCACTGACCTTTTTCAGATTTCACTGTTTGACATTTGTGTGTGTACGTGCGGTACCTTACATGTGTGTTTAGTGTGATATGTAGTGCAGTGGATTCGGTGACCTCCACTAGAGTCGGGATACAGAACAGCTTCACCACCAGATTCTGTGGCTGCCTTTTTTACCTGCAAACTTTTTCCTGCAGCTCTCTCTCCTGCTTTCACCCCCTCCCCTGGCAACCACAATAATGTTTTCTATTTCTGTAATTTTGTTATTTTGAGAATGTTATATAGCTGAATCTGAATCATATTATGTGTAACATTTTCAGATTGGCCCTTTTTCCTCTCAGCATAATTCTCTGGAGATTCATCCATGTTACATGTCTTACTAGTTCAGTCTTTTGTATTGCTGAATAGTGTTCTGTGTTATGGATGTGCCACCATTTCTTTAACCTGTTGAAGGACATACAGTTTCCTGTTTTTGGCTGTTACAAATAGAGCTTCTGTGAACATTTGTGTGCAGGTTTTTTTTGTGTGAACTTAAGCCTTCATTTTTCTGAGGAAAATGACCAGTAGAGCAAGATGGCTGCATGTTTAGTCTTTTTTTTTTTTTTTTTTAAGATATGACCAAACTTTTTCATGGTGACTGTACCATTTTAAATTCCTGTTAGCAGTGTATGAGTGATTCAGTTTCTCTGCGTCCTCATCAGCACTTAGTGTTGTCACTATTTTTTTATTTTAGCCATTCTCATAGGTGTGTAGTGATATTTTATAATGGTTTTAATGTGTATTTTCCTAATGGTTAGTGATGTTTAACATCTTTTCATGTGCTTATTTGCCATCTTTATATTCTCATTGAGATGTGTTTTTCTATCTTTTGCTTGTTTTCTAGTTGGTTTTTGTGTTTTTACTGTTGAGTTTTGAGAGTTTAGCTATTCTAGATACAAGTCCTTTGTCAGATATGTGGTTTCACGTTTTCTCCCAGTCTGTGGCTTGTCTTTTCGTCCTTTAACAGGATCCTTTGAAGAGCAAAATTTTACATTTCGATGAATTTATTTTGGGATACTTTTCGATTTACAGAAAACTCATTTGGATAGTGCAGAAAATTACACTACACCCTTCACCTACCTTGTTAACATCTTAAATTACCATGGTACACTTGTCAACAACTAAGAAACTGACATTGGTACATTACTATAACCTGTAGATTTTATCTAGATTTCTGCAGTTTTCCCATTAATATCCTTTTTCTGTTCTGCAATCTAATCTAGATTACCACACTGTGGTTAGTTGTCATATATTGGGAGTTTTTGATGTGAATGAACCAATGTAAGATTGTTACATAATGAGATGGAGAACCTTATCTTTAGACTCCTCATCCATGGCAACATTTATCCAGCGTATCCCTGGTAATGGGCAGCTGGAGCATTCTATCAATTGGAAGAACAGTGTATGTAGAGTAGGAGAGAGCACCACGTAAAGAAATACTGGCATGTATAAAGAAAGTCTGTGACTTTGGTCAGCTTTACTCATTAGTGCCTCTGTAATTAGTGAAGGTTGGAAGCCTTCCTATTGCAGGGGTGCCACCACCTGTTCTCTCAGAAAGCCTTCTGTCACCTCCCATAGTGGAGGTGACTAGACTAGGTTTGGTGAGCCATGTCTTCAGTCCATCAGGTTTGATACTTGGCAGTCTTGAGGTGGCACATCTAAGGCAGATGGAGCAGTGTTTTCCCAAACTGATAAGCAGCCAGTGGTCTGTATTTAGTTATGAAATGAGGCTCACCATTCTCTTTGATTTAGTCAAGCTCTTCTTGGAGCACCATGTTACAGGGCTCAGGCCAAGCTTTAGAAGTTTCTGGATTAATTACAATTAATTACATTTACAATTGTGATTAATGCAGAAACTGGATCCTGGGTTGTAGGAGGACGTGAAAACGTATGAGAGAGAAATAGTTGAGTGGAAGAGAGAGGTTTGGTCTGATGACGACAGAGTCCTTTTCTCACATTTGAAAAGCTCCCTTATAAAAAGCAGATGAGAATTGGGACCAGCAGGAAATTGTTACAGGGAACTTGGAATTTGGCCAGTGAAAAATAGATTTTTTTTTAATAGAATTCTCTAAAAATGTAGTGTGTGTTTCATGGTACTGGTGGGATTTAAGCAGAATCTAGAACCACATGGGAGAACCACATGGGACAGGCCTTCAGTTATGTTTGTTGCATGTATTATGTATAAGTGCTAAGATTTGGAACAATTGATCTTACTGTCCTTCCCATCTTGTAAGTTGAAGCACCAAATGATGGGACTGCATTAGAGGAAACCTTAAATGGCTTTCAGCTGAGATTCATAAAGTTTTGCTAACGTAAATCTAGTACAAGGAGATCTACTCTGTTGGTTATGTTTGAAAATCTTAGGTCACCTCACGTGACCTCATATATTAATAATCTGTGGAGAGGAACCCTCTAGAAATGCTGGGATACTGTCAGTGATAGGTAGTCTTTGTTCTGTGAGACAAAGGATGTAAAGCTTTTGCAATGAATTTGTAATTCCACTTAAATTTTTCATTGAGGGGTAATTTTGCTGCCAAAACTTTTTAAATGTAGGATGACTTCAATAGCTAAAAATCCTGCTACTCAGCAGTGCATTTGTCAGAGGATTAAGCCGTTTGAGTAAAGTTCAGGCTGAGAACTGTAGTCCCAATTAATTAGGAGCCAAATGCTTTTAAAGTAGGCCATTGAATCCAGTTATCTTGAAGTGGCTCAACCAGGGTGATGTTTTTATCTTTTGTTTTCTTTGCCCTGGAATTTTAAGCTAAACATATGATTCCAGTTTTTAAAGAAGCTTTTTGTACAGTAGTAAAACCAGACTGAAATAAAGAATGAATGTATTCTTTTATGACAAAACCTATTTGGGAGATTCTTTAAGCATTCCCTAAAGAAGTCATTAATAGTAAACATCACTAATATATAAAATGGTTTACAACAGTGGAACAGCTGGCAGTAGAAGCTATACAGGCATTTAATCAAAAGCATGGAGACCAGTGCTTTAGTTTCTTTGTTGCAAATGATTACCTGATTATAATAATTGAATTTCATACAATTGGAGATAAATTGAAGCAAAATTGTTACAGATGTGAAACTGCACAGCGTGGGGAGGGGGGTGGTTTATTTTACTTTAATTTTTATTTGTGTAAAAAATATTACATGTATAAACTTAAAAAGCCAGGTAGTACTAGAAGGCTTTTGTTGAAAAACAGCAGCAGCTCTTTGCCACCTTCACCCTGGTTCTGGCGCTCTACAGGCAAATCACTCAACTCCTGTTTCTTCTGTTATTTACCTCCTTATTTCTAAGTTACAGACTTGTCCAGGTATTTGTTTATTTTTATAGTTATAGTCTTCCTCTGTTGGAGCCCCACCACTGAAGATGATCATCTCATTTACAACATCTCCCTTCTCTTCTTACATACTTTCTCCCCAGTTTAGTTCAGTCATTATTCAGAATTTATATTTTTATGACCGAAGGCTGAGCCACTTTGTATATGGAGATTACCTTTCTCAAACAACTTTCTTTCTCGGAGTTAAGATTGTTTTGTTTGATTCACCCCAATCAATTGGACAGAACCATACAAGTATAAAACTCTGTTGGTTTAATACATGAGGTGGTAATATGTTCTGTTCTCCCCCAAACCTCCTCCATCCCCTGCCCCTCACCCCTCACCTCAGAAATACTTTATTTTTTTATTTTACTATTTTTTTTAACATTTATTTATTTTTGAGAGACAGAGAGAGACAGAGTATGCGCAAGGGAGGGGCATAAAAAGGAGACACAGAATCCGAAGCAGGCTCCAGGTTCTGAGCAAGCTGTCAGCACAGAGCCCGACACGGGGCTCAAACCCATGAACCATGAGATCATGACCTGAGCCAAAGTCAGACGCTTAATTGACCAAGCCACCCAGGCGCCCCTTGAAATTCTTAAAAAAAATTTTTTTTTCATGTTTATTTATCTTTGTTTATTTTTTCATGTTTGTTTATTTTGAGAGAGAGAGAGAGACAGAGCACCAGCAGGGAAGGGACAGAGAGGGAGGGAGGGAGAGAATCCTAGGCATATTCCATGCTGTCAGTGCAGAGCCTGACTCAGAGCTCGATCTCATGAACAATGAGATTGTGACCTGAGCTGAAATCAGTCAGATGCTTAGCCAACTGAGACATCCAGGTGCCCCTAGAAATACTTTTCACGGAGCCTGTTTGCCATCGTCTGTGTTTGGTGTCTCAAACATTTGGCAGGTGGCATTCTGGGATCTGGTTGGGAGTTGGGGGGTGGGGGCTGGGGTGTGCATCACCGAGTAATGGAGTTTCACTTTGTCCTTGTTTCGTTTTTTTTCTTTTCCCTTTCCTTTCCTTTCCTAATATAGAGATTTTATCTTTTTATTTATTTAATTTTAATTCCAGTATAGTTTATATACAGTGTTAAATTAGTTTCAGGTGTACAATATAATGATTGATCAATTCTTCACATTAATCAGTGTTCATCATACGTGTACTTGTTATCCCCTTCACCTGTTTCACCCATTCCCCCTACCCGCCTTCCCTCTGGGAACCATCAGTTCTCTATAGTTAAGACGGTTTTTTGGTTTGTCTCTTTTTTCTTCCCCTTTGTTCGTTTGTTTTGTTTCTTAAATTCCACATGAGTGAAATCAGGCAGTATTAGTCTTTCTCTGACTGACTTATTTCTCTTAGCATTGTCCTCTCTGGCTCTATCCATGTAGTTGGAAATGGCAAGATTTCATTCTTTTTTGTGGCTCAGTAATCCATTGTGTGTCAATGGACACTTGGGGTGCTTCCATAATTTAGCTATTGTAAGTAATGCTGTAATAAACATAGTAGTGCATATATCCTTTTGAATTGGTGATTTTGTATTTGGGTAGATACCCAGTAGTGTGATTCCTGGATCACATGATAGGTGAGGAGGTGGAGAATAAAGAACCCTTGTGCACTGTTGGTGGGAATGCAAGCTGGCGTAGCCACTGTGGAAAACTGTGGAGTTTCCTCAGACAATTAAAAATAGCACTTTATCCCCATTTCTAGCTATACCTGTTGTCTGTGAATCTATAGTGCCTCTGATTCAGCTTCTCCTTGGGAGTATACCTACAGGCATCTGCTGGGTTTAGGAAGTCAGTCTGTGAGCTAGGGAGCAGTCAGATTTCTTAGATGGAGTTTAATTGTTCTTCCCATTTCAGTCCCACCAACACTTGGGCTTTCTGGGGCCCTGAATTTCTGCCTTCTAAGGTTCTGTGTCAGGAATAGACTTGCTGCCCCTTGTGTGTGTCAGATTTCTGCCCTGTCCGTCGGTTAGCACTTGACACCTGCCCTTCTGCTGCTTTTTATCTTTGAAATCCTGTTAGTGTTTGTTTGCTATCTGCTTTTCACATGTTCGTGATCCTTGTGGTTTGATTCTTTGCTGTCACCTTAATAGGATTTTGGCAGTGAGTAGTAAGCCCATGTTTAATAACATGTAATGGGAATGATATATGTTTTTTTAATTCCAAATTTAAAGATTCAAAAACATTAAACTTTTTTTTTAACGTTTATTTTTTGAGAGGCAGAGAGACAGAGTGTGAGCAGGGGAGAGGCAGAGAGAGAGGGAGTCACAGAATGTGAAGCAGGCTCCAGGCTCTGAACTGGTAGCACAGAGTCCAACATGGGGCTCGAACTCACGAACCATGAGATCATGACTTGAGCTGAAGTCCGATGCTTAACCAACTGAGCCACCCAGGTGTCCCTAGAATTAAAGACATTTTAATACAAGGTGTTACCATTGGGAGAAACTGGATGAGAAAGGTACATGGGATCTCTCTGTATTATTTCTTACAACTGCGTGCGAATCCATAATTATGTCAAAATACAACAATTAAAAAGCAATTTAAGGCCACTGATATGACATAACTATTCCTCTCAGTGTGTAACGTTTTAAGAATTTACTCGTATATCAGTTTTGTTTTTGGTACTGTGCTCTTTGCAGTTTCCTAATTAAACTTTTCATTGCCACATTATATAGTATGTTGATATGCTGTAATTTATGAAACCTTTTCGCAATTCTTTTTTTTAATGTTTATTTTTTATTTTTGAGAGAGCAAGAGAGAGTGTGAGCAGGGGAGGGGCAGAGAGAGAGGGGGACAGAGGATCTGAAGTGGACTCTGTGCTGACAACAGAGAGCCCGACGTGGGACTTGAACTGATGAACCATGAGATCACGACCTGAGCTGAGGTTGGACGCTCAACCGACTGAGCCAGCTGGGTGCCTCATTTTCACAATTCTTTTAATCTTTTAGTTAGTATAGTACCTGGTATTGACCAATACTTGTGGCCAGCAGTGAATGAGTGTGCCATTTTTATTGGCATTTTACCAGCATTATGTGCTGTTAGAAATTTTTTTTTGTTTTAGGGGCACCTGGGTGGCTCAGTTGGTTAAGTGTCCGACTTCGGCTCGGGTCATGATCTCATGGTTCGTGGGTTTAAGCCCCGCATTGGGCTCTGTGCTGATAGCTTGGAGCCTGGAGCCTGCTTCAGATTCTGTGTCTCCTCTCTCTCTCTCACTCTCTCTCTCTCTCTCCCTCTCTCTCTCTCTCTCTCTGCCCCTCCCCACTAGAACTCTGTCTCTCTCTCTCTCTCAAAAATAAATAAACATTAAAAGAAAAAAAGAAATTTTTTTTGTTTAATTTTGGTAGATAGAAAATGATCTACTAAAGGGGTTTTAATTTGTACTTTTTCCTTGATGTCTTTTTCTAGACCATTTCAACATTTGTTAATGTTTAATTTGTTAATGCCTACCAGACTAGTTCTGTTTTGAGATCTGTGCTCCTTTTTTTCTACTTTGCAGTTTATTAATCAATTACTTGGAGTTGTTCCTTTGTCGACACCAACAGAGGATAAGTTGGCACTGCCTGCCGACATCAGAGCTCTGCAGCAACATTTATGTGTGGTGCAGCTGACGAGGTTACTTGGCTTGTACCACACTCTGGATAAAAATCAGAAACAGAGTGTGGTCAGAGAATTGATGTTAAGGTACCAGCATGGACTGGAATTTGGTGAGCAGCCTTTCAAAGTGTGCAGTTGTTCCCTGATTTGCTAAGTTTTAGAAGACCTTTTTTTTAATCACCTGGAGCACCTTGTTGTAATGAGTTTGGCAAGGAGGATATTTTGTCAGGTGGGAAGACTGTCCTAATGTAAAGCCTTTCTTAAGTTTGGAGTTCTAAGTGATTATAGTCGTCCATATTCTTCCTGATTGAGCTATCACATTGGGGCTCCTATGAATTACATGGAGTTTATGATAATTGTCACTTTTTCTGCTTTTATAGGCCTTAGTATTTTTAATACATAGACTGAAATTGCACTAAAGGAATGTTGTTAATTGTGAAGTAAAAATGTAGTTTAGAAATAGATGATCTTTAGATTGCTAGATACATGTGATAAAATATAAGTTATCTGACCAGATGACATCAGTATTTCTCTAACTGCATTCTAAATCATTAAGTGAAGTAATGAGCATACTATTACTTTAGTTTTACTGGCCCCTGGCTTCTGGTCTTTTCTTAACCTGAACCCTCCTTCCAAATCTTGCTTCTCTCCCTTTGGGGTCATTTCAGATACCACCTTTGTTCTGGAACGCTTTCTTCTGGTCCAGCTGAGTGTGGCCTTACCTTATTTTGAATCTTTTGATTCATGGCTTATATTTTCTTCTGGTATTTATGCTAATCTTATTACTTTCATTTCCTCTCTTTATCTTACCTCTCCTGTCACTTTCCTGCTTTAAAAAACTCCTTTGGGGCAGTGATAGTTGCACAAATGTTAAAATACAAATATGGGATTTTTTCCCTACAGGGAAATCCTGTTTGAAAACCGAATTGCAGTTTTCAGACTATTACTGTCTCCTTGCTGTCCATGTGCTTATTGATATATGGAGAGAAACAGGTAAGGAACAGTGATTTCAATTTAACTTTATGCTTTGTTTTTATTGATTATAAATCCTGAGACTAATTATGTAATCCAAGAATTTGATTTATGCTTTTAGGTTTTTCTTCCTTGACGTTGTCCAGGGTGCTTCTAAAAGAACCCATCCCCAGATATACCTCTCTCTCTAATCAGGATAATCTTTTAAATCAATGCATATATGTTCTTATTTTTATTATTTTATTTATTAAAATGTTTATTTTGAGAGAGACACAGCACGAGTGGGGGAGGGGCAGAGAGAGGGAAACCAGCAGAGAATCCCAAGCAGGCTCCATGCTGGTCCAGGCCGGCTCCTGATGTGGGGCTCGAACTTAGGAAACAGTGAGATCATGTCCTGAGTCAAAATCAAGAGTCAGATGCTTAACCGACTGAACCACCCAGTTGCCCGTTTTTATTTAAAAAATTTTTTTTAAATTGAAATATAATTGACACATTAATTTCAAGTGTACAACATAGTGATTCAATAATTTTGTATATCATGCTATAAATGTAGCTACTGTGTGTCCCCATACAGCACTATTACAGTACCATTGCCTGTGTTTTCTATGCTGTGCCTTTCACCCCTGTCCCTATTCATTCCAGGACAGGAAGCCTGTACCTCCCACTCCCTCTTTTTGCCATCCCCCTCAACAACCACCAGTTCTGTGTATTTATGGGTCTGTTTCTGCGTGGTTTGTTTTATGTTTTAGATTCCTCATACAAGTGAAATCATATGGGATTTGTCTTCTCTGACTTATTTAGCATGATACACTCTAGGTCCATCCATGTTGTTGTGAAATGGCAAGATCTCATTCCTTTCTATGGCTGAATAATATTCGTGTGTGTGTGTGTGTGTGTGTGTGTGTGTGTGTGTGTGTGTGTACACCACATCTTCTTTATCCATTCATCTATTGACGGACACTTGGTTTGCTTCCATACCTTGGCTGTTGTAAATAATGCTGCAGTAAACATGGGGGTGCATATATCCTTTTGAATTGGTGTTTTCATTTTCTTTTGGTAATACCCAGTAGTGGAATTACTGAATTGTGTTATATTTCTGATTATTTAAGGAACCTCCACACTGCTCTCCACAGTGGCTGCACCAACTTATATTCCCACCAACAGGGCACGAGGGGTCCTTTTTCTCCACATCCTTGCCAACACTTGTTATTTCTTGTCTGTCTTTTCTGTTTTTAAACATTTCTAAATATAGTGAATAATGACTGAAGTGCGTATTACAAAGTTACAGTAATTAAAATACAGAGAAATTGTTTCAGAGATAGATGTAGCGGCCCATGGAATGGAATAGCCCTTTTTATTCACTTAAAAAATATATATGTAGGAGAATGCACTTTTTTGGGAATAGTTCTAATTAGCCTATTTAAGACAAAAATACAATCCATGTTGAAGGAGGCGTCATGTATCATTGAGCATGAAAAAGATGATTCATTTTTTTAGGGCTCACTCCTGACATTTTCTTTTATGAGCAGTTTTTTTGGGGAAAAACTTAGGTACTTGTTGCATATTCACGAAAATAAACTGCACAAGAAACAAAAGGCCCAGGAGACAGGACTGTGCAATATAGATAAAACCTCTGCCCTCGGGGGTCGTTTCGTGGAGCACTTGACTTTGATTTCATCATCCTCCTGCTTAAAATCCTTCAGAGGTACCTGTTTTCCTGGGGATAAAGATCAACCTTTTTAGGGTAGTTTACAGTGCTCTTTATGATCTGGCCTCTGCCTATATCTCCAAATTCTTAGGTTACTTACAGCCTGTATCTACTGTGTTTGTTTGTTTGTTTGTTGGTTTGTTTGCTACTATTCGTGAACACTGTGGTGCCTCTCTTTGAAATAACTTTCTTACTCTCTTCATCTAACTTTTACTCAAACAGTGCCTCTGACAAGCCTGTCTTGATTTTACCCCCATACCCATTGCGGATTTTATGCCCCTTCTGAACTTTTGCAGGACGTTGTGTGTGCCTCTGTGCTAGCACTTCTTGCACTGTATTGCAGCAGAGATGGGGGTGAATCCTTTTTATCAGACTTGTCATCCGAGGCTCAGAATTGTGAGCGTGCATAGGGATGTAATAAAACATCATTAATGAACTGACCACTCAGTAATTTGGTCCCTACTCAGATAAGATACCTTTCCCCACTTACCCCTAGCATCCATTCTTGCTCGTAAGAGACTGTGGCTTTGCTAATCTCTTGTTTCTTTGAGCAGCACGTCTGCCCATATAATAATAGCTAACGTTTGTTGATCATCAGGTACTCGAAAGTGTCGTATATGAATCAGCTCATTTAAACCTCATAATAATACTGTTAAGATTCTTGCAGTTTTATAGATGAGGGAAAGACAGGGCAGAGAGAAAGAAGTTAGGCAAATTTTCCATAATCATACAGTGTAAATACATTGGAAAATTGCCAATATAATAAAGATGCAAGGATTCTTGAAGGTGAAAATGATACTGAAGTGTTCCAATCAGAGGCATAGTCATTGTCTAACGTGGATCTGGCAGAGATTAGAAATCTATGGAAATTTGGTGAGGATGTTGAAAGAGACTGATTTGAATGTGAAAGATTAAGAAGAACACTTGAATACATTGACGCTGTCAAATATTTTGCAGAAAAGCATTTCTTTATGATTCCGCAAAAGTAAAATGTGGAGTTAAGCATGTCATTTTTTCCCCTCCAGTTTTATTGATATGTGATTGGCATACTACTTTGTACTAGCTTAAGATATGTAATGTAATGATTTGATATGTCTACCATGAAATGATTATCACCGTTAATTTAGTGAACGTGGATCACCTCCCAGTCACAGATTGTTTTTCTTTGGAACGAGAACTAGTATCTTCTCGCTTAGCAGCTTTCGAGTATACAGTACGGAATTGTTAACTATAGTCACCATGCTGTACATTATCATATCCCAGAACGTAATATCATTTTGTTATGTTACAACATTTAGTTAGAAAAATTTTGTCCTGGAGCACCTGGCTGGCTCAGTCGGAAGAGCATGCGACTCTTGATCTCGGGGTCATGAGTTCAAGCCCCACGATGGGTGAAAAGATTACTTTAAAAAAAAAAAAAGAAGGAAAAATTTTGCCTTAAAACTCATCAATCCTTGATGCTCTTTTGATTTGGTGAAGAATTTGTATAAAGCTATAATTACAGCCTAAATTTTGCAAAATAAGATAAAAAACGTCTTTATGACATTTGATTTAATAGATGAGAATTAAGCCTTTTTCCCCCTATTTAAAATTTTGTTTCCATCTTAAGGAGATCTTTTTTTAAATGTTTTGGTTTTGGTTTTGGTTTTTGAGAGAGTGCAAGTGGGGAAGGGGTAGCAAGAGAGGGGGACAGAGGATCCGAAGCGGGCTCCACATTGACCGGCTGACAGCAGTGAGCCTGAACATAGGAACGGCAAGATCATGACCTGGGTGGCTCAGTAGGTTAACCATCTGGCTTCGGCTCCGGTCATGATCTTGCAGTTCTTGAGTTCAAGCCCTGCATCGGGCTCTGTGATGACAGCTCAGAACCGGGAGCCTACTTAAGATGCTGTGTCTCCCTCACTCTCTGCCCCTTCTCTACTTGCACTCTCTCTCTCTCTCTCTCTCAAAAATAAATATTTAAAAATTTTTGAAAAAAAAAATGATCATGACCTGAGCCTAAGTTGGATGCTCAACCTACTGAGCTACCCAGGTGCCCCAAGGAGATCTTTTTTTAATACTAGTTATCTTTGAATAACTGGAACTTCTTAAAATTATTTATTCCATTATAATTGTCCAGCCGTCTCTTCTACTCACTTCTGAGCTTCTTGAGGGCAGGAACTATCTGTGACCCTTAAATTTAGTGTTGCTCCAGAGTTTAGGTCAGTGAGTGTTAAATTCAATAAAATTATGATTGTGAAGATCATGTAGGAACATCAGAAAACACTTTAAAAGCAAAGCGCAGAACAGAAAATTGGGTGCAGGTTGTGATTACTACCATGTGAAGTAATTCCAGCTCAGTGGCAGTACACTAAGATCATAATGGTAGTTTGCATAGATTATAGGTGTGTATAGTTTGGTTAGGATTATGCATGATATTTATCTAAAGCTCCAATTGTCGATTATATCTTGTTTCTTCTCTCTTAAAAAAAAGGCCTATAGGATATAATTTTAAAAGCTCAATTCATGGAGCTTTTTTTTTTTTAAGTTTTATTTTTTTATTTTTATTTTAGAAAGAGCACGAGTGGGAGAGAGGGGTGACGGGGGGAGAGAGAGAGAGAGAGAGAGAGAGAAAGAAAGAGAACAAAAATCTTAAGCAGGCTTCACGCTCAGCGTAGAGCTGGATGCAGGGCTCGATCCCACAATGGAGCGTCAAGAGTCTGACGCTCAACCGACTGAGCCACCCAGGCACCCCAAGTTTTAGTTTCAGTTTAGGTTTTTGCTGACTATAAAAATAGCTTATACAAATTTTGGAGAACAGTTTATTTTAATCTTCCATTTCCAGCTTCCAAAAGACACTCTGATATTTTGGCATATTTCCTTCTCTCTCTTTCTGTGCATGTTTTACAGACTGAAGATCATTTCTTCACACTAATTTTAACTGTGTGTGTTTTACTGAACGTTAATAAGTATTTATCCTTAATACTAAAAACTCTTCATTAATGTCACATGGCTGCATGATGTTTTCCATGTGTGGGTTTTACTATAACTTATTTCCTCGTTCCCCCATTATTAGTACAGTGAATATTTTTGTATATAAATCTTTATTTCATATTTTCTTTGGTACACAAAACAGAAGTTACTTGGTCTTTAAGACTCTTGATGCATGGAGCCTTTTGAAGGCCAAACAAAAAAAAATGTGTCATATTAGTCTGATTATTAGTGAACAGTTTTATTCAAGTATCACTTGACATTCAAATAGTAGAGTTACATATGGAAGAAAAATGATGTGTAGTGAGAGCATCTGTCTGGAATCTTACAGAGGAAATCTTGTACCGAGAAGGTTGGTGGACTCTAGTTCTCCTTCAGAGTCTATCTCTTCTCAGCATCTAGGATTCTCGGAGATTCCATAACTTTCTTCATAAGACCTTGCAGCTTAATGTTGGCATCACTTTTGTAGATGCATGATTAAGAACTGTGAGGTAACTGTTGAGAGACTCTATTCAGGGAAATTCCTGATTTTGCTTATAGGTATGTATCTAAAATTTGTTCTCAGACACCTAAACTCATTCTTTAAATAGCTAGGGGAGGTGATACGTCAGTGTTTTGTCTTTTGTTTGTGAGAAACCTCCCTTTGTTGTCAAGCACTGTGGATAATGCTGTTACATTTTGATTCTAGGTGATGAGACTGCTGTGTGGCAGGCCCTGACTTTGCTGGAAGAGGGATTAATCCACAGCCCTTCCAACGCTCAATTCAAATTGCTGCTTGTTCGAATCTACTGTGTACTGGGTGCATTTGAACCAGTGGTGGATCTGTACTCCAGCCTTGATGCTAAGCATATCCAGCATGACACCATTGGGTTGGTAGTATATACTCTGAATACCGAGCAGCCAGCTACACTACGGTGGGGTCCTTCTACATGGAACTTGGACTTTTAGAGTTTAGCAGCAGAGTTGTTTCTGTTATTAAGCTTTTTAGATTAAGTAATCCCCCATTATATGGCCTGTTGCAAAGCAGAAAGATTTTTATATCTTCCAGCATTTTGTGGCAATTTTAAAATTTGCACAATTTAGAGAAGGCAAGAAAGTTTTCCCCAGAGATAGCAAACAACTATATACTTTGAACACTTTTTCTTAGCACACGTTGTCTTGAAGTCTTGACTTCTGCTTTGCATTTGAGATTTACACATGTACTTCATTTGTTGACCTCAGAGATTCTTTTTCTTTAATGAAGGGGTTTTTTTGTAAAAAAAAAATTTTTTTTACATTTATTCATTTTTGAGAGACAGGCAGAGTGCAAGTGAGGGTGGGGCAGAGAAAGAGAGACACAGAATCTGAAGCAGGCTCCAGGCTCTGAGCTGTCAGTATGGAGCCTGACGCAGGGCCTGAACTCACAAACCGTGAGAGCACAACCTGAGCCGAAGTCGGACGCCCAACCTACTGAGCCACCCAGGCGCCCGGTTTGTTTGTTTTAATGTTTGTTTATTTTTGAGAGAAAGGGTAGACAGAGTGTAAATGGGGGAGAGGCAGAGAGGGAGGGAAACACGGAATCTGAAGCAGGCTCCAGGTTCTGAGCTATCAGCACAGAGCCTGATGCGGGGCTCGAACCCACGAACCATGAGATCATGACCTGAGCCGTAGTCGGACCCTTAACCGACCGAGCCACCCAGGTGTCCCTCGGTATTTTTTTTTTTAATGTTTATTTTTGAGAGACAGAAACAGAGCATGAGTTGGGGAGCGGCAGAGAGCAAGGGAGACCCAGAATCCAAAGCAGTCTCTAGGCTCTGAGCTGTCTGCATAGAACACATCATGGGGCTCAAACTCATGGACTGTGAGATGTGACCTGAGCCGAAGTCAGACACTTAACCAATAGAGCCACCCAGGTGCCCCTACCTTAGAGCTTCTTTGAATGTGTATTTTGATTATTCTTTGTGATGAACCAAGGGTATATTTTCTTTATCCCTTGTGTCCCATTAATCATCTGAGTATAAGAAAGCATGGCACAGAACTTTAGGTCTCCCACAAAACTGAATTCACTTTGCTCTTTAAAAAAATTTTTTTGATTCCATGAATTAGATAATTTATATGGCAGGATGTTTTAACTTTTCTGTGTGCCTAGCTATGTCTCTGCTATAGTAATTTGAAATACGGTGTTTGATACTAGAAGTGGGTAAGTATAACATGGTTTTTTTTTTTCTTTCCTTCTGACCTAGCTATCTTTTGACCCGATATGCCGAGTCCCTAGGTCAGTATGCTGCTGCATCCCAATCCTGTAACTTCGCGCTCAGGTTTTTCCACTCCAACCAGAAAGATGTAAGTGAAAAATACTTTTTAAAAATATGACCTTGCCCGCTGAATGCACACAATTCAGAAAACATCTTTCCTCGTGTGGTGGGTACACATGTTGAAGTGTGCCATGCATACTTGCCAGTGCCCTTAGGCCATAGCATACTCGCCATGGCTGTTAGGTAGAGGTAAAGAGTTCTTTGTGGTTGCTAGAATGGGTGTGTTTAATAGAATCCATGCAAAGGTGCAGTTAAAACTAGGTGTTAACAGACTACAAAGTGGTATTCTTCCTAGATTTGTCTTTTAATTTCTCTTTTTTTAACATTTATTTATTTTGAGAGGGAGAGAGAGAGAGAATCCCAAGCAGACTCCGTGCTATCAGTGCAGCGCCCAACGTGGGGCCCGAACCCACGGACCTGTGAGATCGTGACCTGAGCTGAAATCAAGAGTCAGACACTCAGCCGACTGCACCACCCAGGGCGCCTGTCTTTTAATTCCTTTAAAAAAAAAAAAAAAAAAAATTATTTCATGTATTTATTTTATTTTACTTTTTATTTTTTTAAAAGACTGCAGCCTTTTTTTAATAAAGATTTTTAAAAATATTTACTTGAGAGAGAAAGAAAAAGAGAGCACAAGTCGGGGAGGGGCAGAGAGAGAGGGGGGCAGAGGATCTGAAGCAGACTCTGTGCTGACAGCAGAGAGCCTGATGCAGGGCTCTAACTCGTGAACCATGAGATCATGACCCGAGCCAATGTTGGATGCTTAACCTACTGAGCCACCCAGACGCCCCTTATTATTTTATTTTTTGAAGTTTATTTATTTATTTTGAGAGAGCGAGCAGGGGAGGGACCGAGAGAGAATATCCCAAGCAGGCTCTATGCTCAGCGTGGAGCCTGATGTGGAGCTTGATCTTTCAACCGGGAGATCATGACTTGAACTGAAATCAAGAGTTGTATGCTTAACTGACTGAGTCACCCAAGCACCCTGTCTGTGAAATTTTTTCTAAGGGTGTAAGACCTAGCCCATAAAGAGTTCATAGCCTGGGATGCCATAGAAGATTCTGCAGTAGCAGCTGCTCTCTGTTACCTTTATTTGTTTCTAAAGTTTATAACCACTGTGCCCTTTGCCAGTAGCCAGTGCACTTGTATTTTCTTAGAATTATGAAATTGACCAATTGAAGGACATTTCAAGAAACTTTTGTCAATAGTATGTTTTTAAAAGTAGCAATAAATAAGGTAGAGCTATGTGCCATAATGAAAGGATGGGATTTGCGCCATATTTTTCACTGCAAGCAGACTTGATCTCCACTTGTCAGTTAAGCAGAAGTTTTATATGGTTTCTAGTCAGTCAACCAGCTGCACAAAACCACCCAGAACATAGGAGAAAGAAGGCACGTCTTGAGGATGGTCATTGCCTGCTTTGTTCTCATGTGCTTCTAAGGCTCATCATCTGGAATTTGGCCATGCCAGATATCTACCCATAGCTTTCTGTGTTCACGGTCTAAGAGCAACTAAGGAACTTGACCAGGAAGCCGTTTTTGGGGGTGGTTCTTGGCAAACAGTCATGAGGATTTTTTTAAATAAAAAACCCTTTCATAACTGTAACAGCTTTGGCTAATCTATCTTCCATTGAATTCTTTAGCTTTGTATTAAATAGAAGGCAGGGCAGAAACATTTCTGAACAATGGAATATAGGTTTATTGTTGTCAGCTTGCAATAATTATGTCCTGACAAGCCTCAGGGCAAGGCCTAGAAGGCTGGTGTAGCAAGGGATGGTGAGCTGTGCATCATTTGGCTTTTAAGCTCTATTCCTCTCCCCCAAATGGCATTTTTCCACCACAGTGATTGGTGGTATCTTTGTTCAGACTTCATTTTGTGTCATAGCTCCTAATCAGGAAGAGAGGGAAGTGTAGGCATCAGCATCGGAACATGCTGCTTAGAAGGTGCTGGCCTGGCTTAGAGATCCGAGGGCATCTCTAGGACCTTGGGTTTCTAAAGTATCCTGGCACAGGTAGGCAGTTGAGTTATAAATCTCTGTTTGCACTGTGTATTGAAGTATCTGTGATTGCCCTTTCCCAGTTTTTAAGAAGTTGCATTAACTCAAAAAAAAAAAAAAAAAATCAAAAGGGTTTCTTAAATCTCATTAATCTGGCTGTCATTGCTTATTTCTAAGGAAGATTGACTGATGATGCCTTTTCAAAGTTTTGTTCTCAAATAGCTCTGAGGTGGCAATTGGGGGTGAATAAGGGATTATTCCAAGCCTGGAGGCTGGTTTTACTCCAGTTTAATCATCCAGCATTCAAGAAGCACTATATGATTCATGATTTGGTCAATAATGTACGTTATTTTATACTAATGAAAATTAAGCTTTAGTTTCCCCCCCACAAATACTGTATCTAAAGAGTTGTTTTGAAAAGAAAACACCCACTCCAAAACAACAACTCCAAGTTATTGTTATAGGAAGGGAGATATCCTTAGGAGTGATTTGAGAAGGGTATGTTGTTCTTAGTGAATTTTTTGTATCTTTGATGTTTTGCTGATGGTTGTGTGTGGCAGGAGTGACTAATTCATCTGAATATATGTGATGCTGAACCTGATCATTTTATTGATCTGGGACTAAGACTCTCTACTTGGAATTTATTTTTATTACTACTAAGAAGAAAGAACTTACTTAATCATACTAAAGTAGATAATCTTTGGGGGATCCTAGAGGCAAAAGCAAAAACCAATACAGCAAGTAAAATGCACCCTCAACCTTAATGCCTAGCCTGAGTCCCAAAATAGGGAAATGGAGACTGTGGTGTGGACTGTTTCCTATAGGACTTGGAGGGTAAGAAAGAGCATGATTGTAGTGTTGTGTTAAACCTAATAGTATTAGAAATATCTCTGGAAAGCTAAAGCTCTGTGTTCTGATTTTTATTCTTGGGAGTTTTTGAGATCCCCAGATGGTTTTTTCTTGGGTGACTGATGTGTTTCAATTCCCAGCTTGCTCTTGAAAGAACACATTTAATCCTTCAATGGAAAATCCAGCGTTCTGCTTTGTAAGGCTTTGTGCTATGAGGTTGAAAGTTAAATTGGGAAAGTCTACACAGGGATTTTCTTTCTGGAAAGGTCATCATTGTTGCTGTCATCTTACTTTGGAGTAGATTTTTACAATATGAGAATTAGAGTCAGATTTTCTTATCTCCAAAAGTTACTTACTTGTTTGTATTTAAAAATAATTTCCCTTGAAAAGTGTAACATAAGTATTCAAGAAGATGATTATTTAGGGTTTGATGTCCATCTATTTTGCTAATTTTTACAGTGACCAGGGTTCATTTCAGGAATCCATATGGGATATAACTAGCCTCATTGGTGCATAAATGAGTAGAAATAGGTACGGACAACATTCTCTGATAGTCAGAAGTTTTTCAAGTGCCTGTGGCTTCCAGTTTTGCCTGCAGTTCCAGTAGGGGTTGTTTTTTCCAATCATAGAACTTCCCCAGGCTCGGTCTTATTGGAAGATGCCCAGGTCCTTTGCTAGCTCTGCAGCGATAACTTTGCTGCAGCATTAAAGGAGGACTGTCTTAAAAACAGAAGCCAGAGAACTACAGTTACTTTCTCAGTTTGTTAAAAGGACTACATTTCCTTTTTGTTGCCCCTTATTTTTCTTTTTTAAAAGCTATTATCTTTTTTTCAGTAGTGGTAGTCCATGGACCACTCAAATTAAAACACCTCTGTACTTTGTAAACTTGGGTTCTTTTCTTTAATCAGCATATTTTGGAAGTGTAATTGATAAATTTGATTGGAGTCCCCAGAGTCATATTTTTATCCCCATTAACTGCTGGATCATATGTTCCCAAGCAGCTGGTTTTTTCAAGCTGTAAATTCCTATTGCAAGGGCTTCTGGTAAACCTTGCTTTCTCCTAGCCATGAGGCCTTTGGATAGGCATTTGTGTTTAGAGCATCCTGGCCTCTTCTTGATGGGGCATATCACTGTCCTTTAATCAAGCTAGAAGGTACACTTGAGCTTTTTTGGATAGTCCTTCTTTAAACCTGCAGGATCACAAGTAATCTTTTTAATTTTCTTGTGTCCGTCCGTCTTTAATTTCTCCAGATACTGCAGGCAAACAGCTCGCCGAGGTGTCCCATGGGGTTTAAAAGCCGCATCGAATGCAGTTGAATTAGCGCCCGTGGCGCAATCCCGCGGCCTGAAATGAACCCTGCGAGGCTGTGTATCAGAGGGTATGTTGTTGAACTATTGGCCTATTTTCCTACTGGGCAAATTATTCAGTCATAATGGAGATGGGGGCAGAGCTGACTGAGGCTGTGTTTAAAAAGACTGGCTTTTCTAGAAAGGATCTTTGGGGCAGATATCTGCTTTGAGCGTAACATTTTCCGTGGCCCAAAAGGGTGCCCTCCTGACTTGTGATCCTGATGGCATAGGCCCACACCCATGAAATGTTCTTTCCTGAGATTTTCTTCTGTTGTGCCAGAATTTCTGTTGAGAGTTCTTTTTCTTGCCTCTGTTCACAACATTTCATCTGTACATATGTATTAATTGAAAATTAAAGTGCACGTGGTGAGTGTTCCCTTCACTTACTTGTTCATGGAATTTTTCAGCATTGGTCTTACGTAGTTTGGATGGATAAGAAACCTGGTTCTTGCAGTCTTTCTGTCCTCATAATGGATTCTGATGAATTTTTATGGGTCCTTTTTTTGTTGTCTTCTATCCTGTTGTAATGCATATATGCCCTATGTTTGTGACATATAGTATTTAGAAATAAACAAAACCAGGGAGTAGCCTGTCTTTTCTGAAGGAGGGTGATTTTTATTTGGGTTGATTGTGGGTGGTTATATTATTCCCGGTGTTTTTGGAACTTTTGTATAAAACACAGTTTATCTTAGATGCAGAAAAACATGGAGTAATATCCCTTCCACAATGGCACTAACCAAATTTTTGACTGACGTGGCAACCTCTAGTCCTATTGAATTGAAAGACATAACTGCTAAGAGAAAGTCTCTGGTGGTAGCAGCAGCTGGGTATTATTACAAGTAGTAGTAGTAAAGAACACATATGATTCTGGTATAGGAAAGAAGAAAAATAATGTTTTTAATAGCTGATATTCTACTTGGTGACCTTTAGAGATTAGATTTCATATCTTAATTTTAGTGTGAGTGTTTTGTTTTGCATGACAAGGTTTGCCTTCCTTTGCCTGATATGTGAGATATTTATACCGAGGTGGTATCTTTCCTTCCCAGACCTCAGAATATATTATTCAAGCTTACAAATATGGTGCATTTGAGAAGATCCCAGAATTTATCGCTTTTAGGAACAGGCTGAATAATTCTCTTCATTTTGCACAAGTCCGTACTGAACGGATGTTGTTAGACCTTCTACTTGAAGCAAATATGTAAGTATTGAATAAGAGCTAAAAAGGAACTAAGGGATTAGATCAGATCCTAAGAACCATTGGCTAATGGGTGATATTGGTAGACTTAAGATAAGGAAAAATGGAAAGAAAAAAAGAGAGAGTGAGAGAGAAATTTGGTAGGGACAGAGAAGAAAGGGGAAATAACTCACTGCGTGGCATGGGTAATGATCGGGTGCTGCCGGCACCATTTCATGTTCCGTACAGAAGCCAGCCAGGTGGTGGTCCTCACCCTAGTCCATATAATTTTTAAAAAGTTCCCCTTCCCCTGTGAACATGAGATTTCAGGAATTAATTCTGATCCACTTTATTTTATTTGAGCTTCCAGACCCTTTCTCTTGCTGTGTAGCAGGCCAACATGATATAGGTGGGCTTGGTTCTATGTCACCTTCTGTGAGCTTTTACCTCTTAATAGTAAATCCTTCTACCTCCCTTCCTTCCTGTTTCTTTTCCTTTCTTTCTAGTAAAACAAAGTTGTGGCTAATCTGTTTTCATGGCTGGTTTACTATTGAAATAATACATAAATAAATTTCTATATCACAGATCAACCAGTTTAGCAGAAAGTATAAAATCAATGAATCTTCGGCCAGAAGAAGATGACATTCCATGGGAAGCCTTGCGAGACAACAGAGACTTAAATGTTTTCTTCAGCTGGGATCCAAAAGATAGGTAACTGGAATTTAACCCCAAGCATTTATTTTTGCAGAATTAGGATGAATCTAACAGTTAAAAAAAAAATATATATATCTTTTTTACACAAATATAATAACATGGTTATTATGTGGATACGAAGATATAAGTAAGCCAAAGGAGGAAAATGAATCTCATTCCTATGTTGGATTATTGACTAATATAAAAATTAGATTTTCCTTCATAACATACATAAAAACAGATTCCAGGTGGATCAAAGGTCATGTGCTAAAACGCCTTAGAGAATCTATAAGAAAATATAAAAATATTTTTAAGTGGTTAGGGAAAGCCTTTCTTAGCATTACATCAAACCTGGAAACATAAAGGATCTGATCTCTAAATGTTAGCCTTCTATATAGAAATAAATTTGTTAACAAGTTCTAAAGGTATGTGGTAAATTGGTAAATTTCTTCATATATATTAATATCTTTCACATACAAGGAGAAATCTTTTTAAAGTTTTTTTTTTTTTAATTTTTTTTGAGAGAGAGTGCAAGCCAGGGAGAGGGAGAGAGGGAGTGAATCTTAAGCAGGCTCCGTATTGAGTGTGGAGCCTGACCTGGGGCTTGACCCCATGACTCTGGGATCATGACCTGAGCTGAAATCAAGAGTCAGGTGCTCAGGTGCCCCTGTCCAATAGTTTAAAAAAAAAAAAAAATCTTTATCACTGTACAGTGCATTTCATTGAACTTGTTAAGTCCAATTTGGGTTTTTTTAAAAATTAAATTTAATTTTATTATTTTTTTAAATTTACATCCAGATTAGTTAGCATGTAGTGTAACAGTGATTTCAGGAGTAGATTCCTTAGTGCTCCTAAAGATACTGAACCTTCATGAATTTGCGTGGCATCCTTGTGTAGGGGCCGTGCTAATCTTCTCTGCATCGTACCAATTTCAGTGTATGTGCTGCCGAAGCGAGCACAAGTCCAATTTGTTTTTTAGTTATCTTCTTATTGATTTATTAAGAGTTCTCCCGGGGCACCTGGGTGACTCCGTCGGTTGAGGGTCCTACTCTTGATTTTGGCTCAGGTCATGATCCCTGGGTCATGGGGTTGAGCCCCATGTTGGGCTCCACACTGAATATGGAGCCTGCTTGGGATTCTCTCTCCTCTCCCCTTGCACGCTCTCTCTTTCTAAAATTAAAATTAAAAAAAAAACCAAAAACTATTGGACAAAGATAAAAAAGATTAATACTTGTGGTCAGCAAGGTTGTAGGGAAAATGGTTGTTGTACATTGTCGTGATGGTAAAACTTTATATATAATCTTTCTATAGGGAATTTTAGTGATCTGTATTAAGATTGAAAATTCCAAATGTTCTGCAGGCTGCACAGATCCTGGGCTGAGCCTTTATTAAGCAGATCTAATATTTTTTGATGCCCATGGGCCAGTGGCCCTGGGCTGATCTGTAGCTCCCAGCAGTCCTCAGCCTTCTCCTCTGGCTCTGATGCATCTAGGGACTCCGGCTGTGAGCTAGGGGAAAGATATGGGTCTTAGCATTGGGGGATGCTGCCTGCTCCTGTGCTGAAGGCAAGAATTGTGAACCAGAATCCTGGCAGGAACTATTTTTCACCCTCCCTGGTGGCCACTTTGTTCTCCCATTTCTGATTCCCTGGCTCCACTCTACCCCAAATTAACCTTTTCTTTTGTTGTTTCCATATGACCTTTTTTATACTTGTTCAGGAAAAAAAAAAAGATTGAAAATTCCATATCCCATTTAATTCAGCAGATCCACTTCTAGAAAAGTACAACCTAAAGCAGTAAGTGCAAAAGCATGCAGAGTTATGTATATGAGGTAGTTCTCTATACATTTGACCCTTTAACAGTGCAGGGTTGGGGCGCCTGGGTGGCGCAGTCGGTTAAGCGTCCGACTTCAGCCAGGTCACGATCTCGCGGTCCGTGAGTTCGAGCCCTGCGTCGGGCTCTGGGCTGATGGCTCGGAGCCTGGAGCCTGTTTCCGATTCTGTGTCTCCCTCTCTCTCTGCCCCTCCCCCGTTCATGCTCTGTCTCTCTCTGTCCCAAAAATAAAAAAAAAAAAAAAAAAACGTTGAAAAAAAACAGTGCAGGGTTGGGGCACTGACCCCTTACACAGTCAAAAATCCATGTGTTAATTTTAACTCCCCAGAAACTTAACTACTAATAGTCTACTATTGACCGAAAGCCTTACCAATAACACAAACAATTGAGCAACACGTATTTTGTATGTCATGTGTATCATATACTATGTTTTTATAATAAAGTAAGCTAGAGAAAGAAAATATAAAGAAAATCATAAGGAGGAGAAAATACATTTACAGTAAATGTATTTTTGCTAGGATTCATAAGATTCCACTTTTGGTTGTCATCACAGCTAAGGTTTATTATAACAGAAGGATACATGACAGGATTAGCAAGGGAAAAAGACACAGAATCTGGAAAACTCCATGCACAGACTTCCAATGCTGTCTCTCTCCTGTGAGGAGACATATCAAGTGTGCTCCTTTCTTTAGCAGTGAAAAATGCAATGATGCATGTGCAGTGTTTCTGCTCAGAGAAGCCCATTTGAGATTTGGTGCCCAAGATTTTTACTAGCTGGTTATGTAGGCACCCTCTGTGTAGTACGTGCCAATATTCCAGACTCCCAGAAGGAAAGTAGGTGTTCACCATAGACCATATGGTTTGTACAAACAGTTTAGGCACAGTGAGCCGCTCTTACCATTTAGGGAATGGTTGGCATGCCAAGTTCCTAGATACCAGCTACAGGTCAGCCTTGTAAGTTGGCCCTTCTAAAGACAATAACCTCAGGCTTGCTGTGTTAATTCTTTTCTGCAGAAAAGAAAGAAAAAGATACAGTTTGCAAAATAGTATAAATATTGTGAACCCACTTATTTAAAATGTGTTAAATTATATAAATATTTTTAGTTGCAGTTGTATACATAACATCTGTGTTGTAAGAGTCTGAAAGGATGCATACCAAGCTTTTTTTTTTTTTTTTAATATTTTTATTTATTTTTGAGGGAGTGCAAGCAGGGAGGGGCAGAGAGAGGGGAGGGTGGAAAGGGGGGTGAACAGAGGATCTGAAGCCTGTTCTGTGCTGACAGCACAGAGCCTGATGCAGGGCTGGAACTCACAAACCATGAGATCATGACCTGAACCAAAGTCAGATGCTTAACTGACTGAGCCACCCAGGTGCCCCATACCAAGTTTGTTAATATTGCAGGTGTTTGGTTATCAGGGCACATTTCCCTTTTATTTTTCAGTTTTCTGTCATTTGAATTTCAAATATGTGATACATATTTTGTTGTTATTAGAAGTCTCCCTTAAGGGGAAAAAATGACCTGTTAGGTAGGTTACCGCTCCCATTTTATCGATGCTGAAATGGACACTTGGGTGATTTGGGTTTGTCTGAGATCATTCAGTTAGTAGACAAATGCTGGTAGCGTTCAAAGGCATTGTGATTGATGAATGTGAACTTTGAAAGATGGCAACACATTAACTAAAATGGATGGGTTGGGGATATTTCTTTTTAAGGGATGTTTCTGAAGAACATAAGAAACTTTCCTTGGAGGAGGAGACCATGTGGTTAAGAATCCGTTCCTTAACATTGAGGCTGATCAGTGGACTTCCAAGTCTTAATCATCCTGTGGAGCCAAGGAACTCAGAAAAGACCACTGAAAATGGCGTGTCCTCCCGGATTGATATTTTTCGTTTACTCCTTCAACAGCTGGAGGTGGCTATGGAGACAGGAAAGCGATTTATTGGGAAAGAAATTCAGGTATCAACAGTATTTACCATCAAATCTACAATAATCTATGACTGTCTTTTTAATAAATAGGAATTTGGGTTGGGGGGATAGTAGAGAACAGTACTTTGTTCCAGTATTTATGACACTTGAATTGCAGAGGCTTCCTCACTGTCCAAACTGGATAATGAGGAAAAACAAAATAGCTTCATTTGTGATGGTAAATTTGTAATAGCTATCAACAAATTAATGCAGAGCTTCTGTTTTCACTGTAATGACTTAGTGATTAGTTTGATGATAAGTGGTTTGCAACTTAATCACTGAGATAGACTTTATCTAGTAGTTGTAGTCCCCTGTTTTCTTGTTTTATATAAATTTAGGTGGATTTAATGGACATTACTTTCCCTCCCTTTTTTCCAGTATCCTTTCCTTGGTCCTGTACCCACCAGAATGGGTGGATTCTTCAGTTCTGGCTGTTCTCAGTGTCAGACCAGTTCTTTTTATCTTGTTAGTGATATTTATGAGCTGGACACCAGTGGTTTAGGTAAGTATACATTTTTGCGAGTATTTACTAGGTCTTTGTCATTGAAAACCTAGTAAATGTAACAAAATATTTATAACCTCACATATTTAGACAGATTGGGAGGAGGTGGAATCTATTCTGGAAATATCTGGTTTAATATCCAACAAGGTACATTCATAGGTACAGAGTAATGTTTTAGAAATTTAAGTCTTTTTCCTCTTTCAGATCACTTGTTAGGTCCAAAAGTTGAAGAAATCCTTAGTTTGTTGAAATATTGTTGGATTTCAGATTGAATTCTTTACTAAGCTTTGTGGAGAAAAGTTTTTTCCTTAACCCAGTGAGAATCACACATATTCCATAGATTCCCCCCTCCCCACCCCCACCCCCCTGGCCAATTATAAATTTTGTAGATTCTGTCTACAAGTATTTGAGAGTATTTGAAGCACATAGATTTTAATTCTTCCTAGACAATTTGAGGTATTGCTCTTGATAGAAAGATAATTAATGCCTTTCTTCTATTTTTCCTTTTCTTCATCTTTTTCTTTGTCTCTCAGTAATAGAATTTGAGGCCTATGAGTCTTTTTTTTTTTATTTTTTATTTATTTTTTTTTATTAAATTTTTTTTTTTTTTTTAACGTTTATTTATTTTTGGGACAGAGAGAGAGCATGAACTGGGGAGGGGCAGAGAGAAGGAGACACAGAATCGGAAGCAGGCTCCACGCTCTGAGCCATCAGCCCAGAGCCTGACGCGGGGCTCAAACTCATGGACCGTGAGATCGTGACCTGAGCTGAAGTCGGACGCTTAACCGACTGAGCCACCCAGGCGCCCCAGAGGCCTATGAGTCTTAAGAGAAAAGAAAATGTCCTTGCCCATGAGTTGCTTATAGGTGTTGATCTTGCTTTTTTCTTCCTAGCAAAATGAATTGAAAGTTTTTCTTTTTCTTTTTCTTTTTTTTTTCTTTTCTGTTTAGAGGATACAGTGGAGATCCAGGAGCGAGTAGAGAATAGTCTTAAGTCTTTACTAGAACAGTTAAAAGGTAAGCATTCTGATTGTGGATTTCCATGTTTTATCATGTTGCCTGACACTCATTTTTTAGTAGAAACTTGAAAGAGTTGCAAATAATAACTTGAAAATAATGCGTACTTACGGTATTTTGAAAGACTTGTTTTTAATTTTAAAAAGTTTCGACTATAAAAGTAATAGATAACCTATTATGAAACAGTACACAAGTAGTCTTTCTCCCTTTCCCAGCCTCATTTCCCCAGAGAAGTAAGTACTGTTACTTACAAGGTAAGTAACACTTTGGAGTTGATACTCCTAGCTAGATGCCCCCCTAAACAGTCATCCATGTGTATGTGGAAATACATACTAGTGATTTTTATTTAACATATGAAAAGGTATAATACATGCTTTTCTGATTTTAATTTTCTGTTGTCTTGGACACTTAACCATGTCAGTTGCATATAATATTCCACAGTATTATATCAGTGTACTAAGTTTGAGTTATTTATAACTATTTTTTATAATGTTTATTTATTTTGAGAGAGAGAGCATGACCCAGGGAGGGGCAGGAAGAGAGGGAAAGAATCCCAAGCAGGTTCCACACTCAGTGTGGAGCCCGATGCGGGGCTTGATCTCACAACCATGAGATCATGACCTGAGTCCAAATCGAGTTGGACGCTTAACTGACGGAGCCACCCAGGTGCCCCATATAACTGTATTTATAACAGTGCTGAAATGAACATCTTGGGACATAAATGTTTGGGTACTTATTTGAGTATTTCTTTGGGATTAAATTCCTAGAAATGGAATTGTTGGTGAAAAGGAGATATTTATGCATTTAAAAAAATTATTTTTTATTTTTTATTTTTTATTTTTTCAATATATGAAATTTATTGTCAAAATGGTTTCCATACAACACTGAGCGCTCATCCCAAAAGGTGCTCTCCTCAATACCCATCACCCACCCTCCCCTCCCTCCCACCCTCTATCAACCCTCAGTTTGTTCTCAGTTTTTAAGAGTCTCTTATGCTTTGGCTCTCTCCCACTCTAACCTCTTTTTTTTTTTTTCCTTCCCCTCCCCCATGGGTTTCTGTTAAGTTTCTCAGGATCCACATAAGAGTGAAAACATATGGTATCTGTCTTTCTCTCTGTGGCTTATTTCACTTAGCATCACACTCTCCAGTTCCATCCAGGTTGCTACAAAGGGCCATATTTCATTCTTTCTCATTGCCACATAGTACTCCATTGTGCATTTAAACCACAATTTCTTTATCCACTCATCAGTTGATGGACATTTAGGCTCTTTCCATAATTTGGCTATTGTTGAGAGTGCTGCTATAAACATTGGGGTACAAGTGCCCCTGTGCATCAGTACTCCTGTATCCCTTGGGTAAATTCCTAGCAGTGCTACTGCTGGGTTCATAGGGTAGGTCTATTTTGAATTTTCTGAGGAACCTCCACACTGTTTTCCAGAGCAGCTGCACCAATTTGCATTCCCACCAACAGTGCAAGAGGGTTTCCGTTTCTCCACATCCTCTCCAGCATCTATAGTCTCCTGATTTGTTCATTTCGGCCACTCTGACTGGCGTGAGGTGATATCTGAGTGTGGTTTTGATTTGTATTTCCCTGATGAGGAGCGACGTTGAGCATCTTTTCATGTGCCTGTTGGCCATCCGGATGTCTTCTTTAGAGAAGTGTCTATTCATGTTTTCTGCCCATTTCTTCACTGGGTTATTTGTTTTTCGGGTGTGGAGTTTGGTGAGCTCTTTATACATTTTTGGATACTAGCCCTTTGTCCGATATGTCATTTGCAAATAATTTTTCCCATTCTGTTGGTTGCCTTTTAGTTTTGTTGATTGTTTCCTTTGCTGTGCAGAAGATTTTTATCTTCATGAGGTCCCAGTAGTTCATTTTTGCTTTTAATTCCCTTGCCTTTGGGGATGTGTCAAGTGAGAAATGGCTACGGCTGAGGTCAGAGAGGTCTTTTCCTGCTTTCTCCTCTAGGGTTTTGATGGTTTCCTGTCTCACGTTCAGGTCCTTTATCCATTTTGAGTTTATTTTTGTGAATAGTGTGAGAAAGTGGTCTAGTTTCAGCCTTCTGCATGTTGCTGTCCAGTTCTCCCAGCACCATTTGTTAAAGAGACTGTCTTTTTAGCATTGGATATTCTTTCCGGCTTTGTCAAAGATTAGTTAGCCATACGTTTGTGGGTCTAGTTCTGGGGTTTCTATTCTATTCTATTCTATTCTATTCTATTCTATTCTATTCCATTGGTCTATGTTTTTGTGCCAATACCATACTGTCTTGATGATTACAGTTTTGTAGTAGAGGCTAAAGTCTGGGATTGTGATTCCTCCTGCTTTGGTCTTTTTCAAAATTACTTTGGCTATTCGGGGCCTTTTGTGGTTCCATATGAATTTTAGGATTGCTTGTTCTAGCTTCGAGAAGAATGCTGGTGCAGTTTTGATTGGGATTGCATTGAATGTGTAGATAGCTTTGGGTAGTATTGACATTTTAACAATATTTATTCTTCCAATCCATGAGCATGGAATGTTTTTCCATTTCTTTATGTCTTCCTCAATTTCCTTCATAAACTTTCTATAGTTTTCGGCATACAGATCTTTTACATCTTTGGTTAGATTTATCCCTAGGTATTTTATGCTTCTTGGTGCAATTGTGAATGGGATCAGTTTCTTTATTTGTCTTTCTGTTGCTTCATTATTAGTGTATAAGAATGCAGCTGATTTCTGTACATTAATTTTGTATCCTGCAACTTTGCTAAATTCACGTATCAGTTCTAGCAGACTTTTGGTGGAGTCTATCTGATTTTCCATGTATAATACCATGTCATCTGCAAAAAGTGAAAGCTTAACTTCATCTTTGCCAATTTTGATGCCTTTGATTTTCTTTTGTTGTCTGATTGCTGATGCTAGCACTTCCAACACTATGTTAAACAACAGCGGTAAGAGTGGACATCCCTGTCGTGTTCCTGGTCTCAGGGAAAAAGCTTTCAGTTTTTCCCCATTGAGGATGATGTTAGCTGTGGGCTTTTCATAAATGGCTTTTATGATGTTTAAGTATGTTCCTTCTATCCTGACTTTCTCGAGGGTTTTTATTAAGAAAGGATGCTGAATTTTGTCAAATGCTTTTTCTGCATCGATTGACAGGATCATATGGTTCTTATCTTTTCTTTTATTAATGTGATGTGTATCACATTGATTGATTGCGAATGTTGAACCAGCCCTGCAGCCCAGGAATGAATCCCACTTGATCATGGTGAATAATTCTTTTTATATGCTGTTGAATTCAATTTGGTAGTATCTTATTGAGAATTTTTGCATCCATATTCATCAGGGATATTGGCCTGTAGTTCTCTTTTTTACTGGGTCTCTGTCTGGTTTAGGAATCAAAGTAATACTGGCTTCATAGAATGAGTCTGGAAGTTTTCCTTCCCTTTCTATTTTTTTGGAATAGCTTGAGAAGGATACGTATTATCTCTGTTTTAAACGTCTGGTAGAACTCCCCTGGGAAGCCATCTGGTCCTGGACTCTTATTTGTTGGGAGATTTTTGATAACCGATTCAATTTCCTTGCTTGTTATGGGTCTGTTCAAGCTTTCTATTTCCTCCTGATTGAGTTTTGGAAGTGTGTGGGTGTTGAGGAATTTGTCCATTTCTTCCAGGTTGTCCAGTTTGTTGGCATATAATTTTTCATAGTATTCCCTGATAATTGCTTGTATTTCTGAGGGATTGGTTGTAATAATTCCATTTTCATTTATGATTTTATCTATTTGGGTCATCTCCCTTTTCTTTTTGGGAAGCCTGGCTAGAGGTTTATCAATTTTGTTTATTTTTTCAAAAAACCAACTCTTGGTTTCATTGATCTGCTCTACAGTTTTTTTAGATTCTATATTGTTTATTTCTGCTCTGATCTTTATTATTTCTCTTCTTCTGCTGGGTTTAGGTTGTCTTTGCTGTTCTGGTTCTATTTCCTTTAGGTGTGCTGTTAGATTTTGTATTTGGGATTTTTCTTGTTTCTTGAGATAGGCCTGGATTGCAATGTATTTCCCTCTCAGGACTGCCCTCGCTGCATCCCAGAGCATTTGGATTGTTGTATTTTCATTTTCGTTTATTTCCATATATTTTTAAATTTCTTCTCTAAGTACCTGCTTGACCCATTCATTCTTTAGTAGGGTGTTTTTTAACCTCCATGCTTTTGGAGGTTTTCCAGACTTTTTCCTGTGGTTGATTTCAAGCTTCATAGCATTGTGGTCTGAAAGTATGCATGGTATGATCTCAATTCTTGTATACTTATGAAGGGCTGTTTTGTGACCCTGTATGTAATCTATCTTGGAGAATGTTCCATGTGCACTCGAGAAGAAAGTATATTCTGTTGCTTTGGGATGCAGAGTTCTAAATATATCTGTCAAGTCCATCGGATCCAATGTATCATTCAGGGCCCTTGTTTTTTTATTGACCATGTGTCTAGATGGTCTATCCATTTCTGTAAATAGAGTGTTAAAGTCCCCTGCAATTACCACATTCTTATCAATAAGGTTGCTTATGTTTGTGAGCAATTGTTTTATATATTTGGGGGCTCCTGTATTCAGCGCATAGACATTTATAATTGTTAGCTCTTCCTGATGGATAGACCCTGTAATTATTATATAATGCCCTTCTTCATCTCTTATTACAGCCTTTAATTTAAAGTCTAGTTTGTCTGATATAAGTATGGCTACTCCAGCTTTCTTTTGACTTCCAGTAGCATGATAAATAGTTCTCCATCCCCTCACTTTCATCTGAAGGTGTCCTCAGGTCTAAAATGAGTCTCTTGTAGACAGCAAATAGATGGGTCTTGTTTTTTTATCCATTCTGATACCCTGTGTCTTTTGGTTGGCACATTTAGTCCATTTACGTTCAGTGTTATTATAGAAAAATAGGGGTTTAGAGCCATTGTGATGTCTGTAGGTTTCATGCTTATAGCAATGTCTCTGGTACTTTGTCTCACAGGATCCCCCTTAGGATCTCTTGTAGGGCTGGTTTAGTGGTGACGAATTCCTTCAGTTTTTGTTTGTTTGGGAACACCTTTATCTCTCCTTCTATTCTAAATTACAGACTTGCTGGCTAAAGGATTCTCAGCTGCATATTTTTTCTGTTCAACACATTGAAGATCTCCTGCCATTCCTTTCTGGCCTGCCAAGTTTCAGTAGAGAGATCCGTCACGAGTCTTATAGGTCTCCCTTTATATGTTAGAGCACGTTTATCCCTTTCAGATACCTGCTTTCAGAATTTTCTCTTTATCCTTGTATTTTGCCAGTTTCACTGATATGTCGTGCAGAAGATCGATTCAAGTTACCTCTGAAGGGAGTTCTCTCTGCCTCTTGGATTTCAAAGCCTTTTTCCTTCCCCAGATCAGGGAAGTTGTCAGCTATTATTTCTTCAAGTACACCTTCAGCACCTTTCCCTCTCTCTTCTTCCTCTGGAATACCAATTATGCATAGATTATTTTTCTTTTTTTTAAAAAAAAATTTTTTTTAAACGTTTATTTATTTTTGAGACAGAGAGAGAGTATGAACAGGGGAGGGGCAGAGAGAGAGGGAGACACAGAATCTGAAATGGGCTCCAGGCTCTGAGCTGTCAGCACAGAGCCCGACGTGGGGCTCGAACTCACGGACCGTGAGATCATGACCTGAGCCAAAGTCGGACGCTTAACCGACTGAGCCACCCAGGCGCCCGATTATTTTTCTTTAGTGCATCTCTAATTTTCCCCTCATACTTCTGGATTTTTTTATGTCTCTTTTTCTCAGCTTCCTCTTTTTCCAGAATTTTATCTTCTAGTTTTCCTGTTCTCTCCTCTGCCTCTTCAATCCGAGCCGTGGTTGTCTCCATTTTATTTTGCAACCCATTTATAGCATTTTTTAGCTCCTCCTGGCTGTTCCTTAGTCCCTTGTTCTCTGTAGCAATAGATTCTCTGCTGTCCTCTATACTGTTTTCAAGCCCAGCGATTAATCTTATGACTACTATTCTAAATTCACTTTCTGTTACATTGTTTAAATCCATTTTGATCAGTTCGTTAGCTGTTGTTATTTCCTGGAGATTCTTTTGAGGGGAATTCTTCCGTTTTGTCATTTTGGATAGTCCCTGGAGTGGTGCGGGACTGCAGGGCACTTCCCCTGTGCTGTCTTGAATAACTTGGGTTGGTGGGCGGGGCCGCAGTCAGACCTGATGTCTGCTCCCAGCCCACCGCTGGGGCCACAGTCAGACTGGTGTGTGCCTTCTCTTCCCCTCTCCTAGGGGCGGGATTCACTGTGGGGTGGCGTGGCCCGTCTGGGCTACTTGCACACTGCCAGGCTTGTGGTGCTGGGGATCTGGCGTATTAGCTGGGGTGGATCGGTAAGGTGCATGGGGGCGGGAGGGGCAGGCTCAGCTTGCTTATCCTTGGGTGATCCGCTTCGGGAGGGACCCTGCGGCATCCGGAGGGAGTCAGACCCGCTGCCGCTGGAGGGGTGGATCCACAGGAGCACAGCGTTGGGTGTTTGCGGGGTGCAAGCAAGTTCCCTGACAGGAACCGGTTCCCTTTGGGATTTTGGCTGGGGGATGGGCGAGGGAGATGGTGCTGGCGAGCGCCTTTGTTCCCCGCCAAGCTGAGCTCTGTCGTCCGGGGCTCAACAACTCTCCCTCCCGTTGTCCTCCAGCCCTCCAGCTCTCCGAGCAGAGCTGTTAACTTATAACCTCCCAGATGTTAAGTCCCGCTCGCTGTGAGAACACACTCTGTCCGGCCCCTCCGCTTTTGCCAGCCAGACTCGGGGCCTCTGCTTGGTTGGCGGGCTGCCCCTCCGCCCCGGCTCCCTCCTGGCAGTCCATGTAGCACGCACCGCCTCGCCGCCCTTCCTACCCTCTTCTGTGGTCCTTTCATCTGCGCTTGGCTCCAGAGAATCCGTTCTGCTAGTCTTCTGGCGGTTTTCTGGGTTATTTAGGCAGGTGTGGGTGGAATCTAAGTGATCCACAGGATGCGGTGAGCCCAGCGTCCTCCTACGCCACCATCTTCTCCCCCTTTACTTTTTTTTAAAAACAAAAAGAGGAATCTCTTTTTGTTGTTAGTTTATTTTGAGAGAGAGGAGTGCATGTGCACAAGCTAGGGGAGGGGCAGAGAGAGAGGGAGAAAGAATCCCAAGCAGGTTCGCGTGCTGTGAGTGTGAAGCCCGCCATGGGGCTGGAACCCATGAACTGTGAGATGATGACCTGAGCCAAAACCAGAAGTTGGAAGCTCAATGGGACTGAGCCAGCAAGGAGCCCCATGCATATATATGCATTTTAAATCTGAGGGTCTTTCTTTTCAAGAACCTAAGTGGTCTTTTATTTTATTGCCCAAATGCAGAATGATAATTAAAAGATCAAGATCCTGAGAATAAAATGTGGTATTTATTATGAAGGTGAATTTCTACTATGCACTTTGGTCTTTTGGTCCATAATGGCACACATTCTTCTATATCATTCACTTGGAGTCTTAATTTTATTGTGACAACGGTCTGTTTGTGGAAAGGCTAGCTGGTGTTTAGACTCTAGAATATATAGTTTATAAGGCCGCTTTTTATATTTTGAAGACAACAGAGCAGTAGTTACATGGCTTTTTAAAGAGCTTAAAATAGGGGCGCTTTGCTGGCTCAGTTGGTAGAACATGCAACTCTTGATCTTGCGGTTGTGAGTTTGAGCCCCGCCTCGGATATAGAGATTACTTAAAAATAAAATCATAAAAAAAAAGGCTTAAAATAGATATTCTTTGTTGTTTGGTTCACGTGGGGGAGAAAAGCTTCTGGATTAAGCTTTTATATTTACTATATTTGCTTATTCTTTCTTAGAGTGTATATTGTGTTTCTAAAAAATAGCATTGAAACAAAAGCTATATAAAACAATAAAATATTTTTGTTTTCAGATGTCTTCAGTAAATGTAAAGGTGACCTCTTAGAAGTTAAAGATGGTAACTTGAAAACGCATCCTGCTCTTTTAGAGAATCTAGTCTTCTTTGTTGAGGTATGTTTTGTTCCCTTCCAGAAAAACTTGATTTTCCTTAGAGTGAAGGATTAATTTTTAAAAAATGAACAGGTAAATAGGCACCTTATACCTGTAATTTAATCCCCCGCCCCCACCTTTTGTTAACTGAAAAGCAGTTTAAATCATTTTTTTGAATGCGCTCCTTCCAAGCATACCAGGAAGGTTTTGATAATGAATAAAACTTGTAATTTGCTTTACCAATGTTTAAAAATTCCTCAGATTCACTCCAAATCTGTCTGTTCTCTGTTCGTTTTCTTTTTTGACTTAACTATTATGTACTTTAAGTTAATTCCACTAGCTTTTTAAATTTGTTGCTATTACCAATTATTAAGATTCTGCACTGTGAAGGAGAATCTGGGCGCTGATTTAGCAAAACTCTCGCCTCTTTTTTAACCAGAGAGAAGAGAAGGATTACAAACACATATAATTCATTATCTTATTTTTGTCACGTTTATTTTCCTTCTCCTAGTCTGTTCTGGTAACTGGTACAGTGTAAGCGTATAAGCCTCTGAACAAATCAGTAATAACTACATGTATATGTACATGCACATTCTGTAGCAGAGCAGAAGCATAGGTGTAAACACCTAAGTTATGACAAAGAAGAAATGTACTGACCAACTAGGGAGATTTCTGTTTATATTTAAGTTTAAGATTTGCAGGTGAGGTAATATCTTAATCGGGGAAGTGGGTGAGGAGAGGCATATTGTAAAGAACCTTTGGATTCCATGCCTAGGAATTTGGACCTTTCACTTGAGTGAAAAAGATGTTAATAAATTGCTACAAATTTAAAAGGAAGCTGGATAGAGTAGAGGATGGGTTTAGAGCTGGGAGAGCTAGAAGGAAGGCTAAAGATTGAAGCATAGTATTCTGAGCAGTATTCAGATGAAGGTCTTCTGGGTCTGTGTGGTGATTGTAGAAATGAATCTGATCACTCTAATCTGTAATGAGCTAGAGGAGACCTTGAAGGGATTTGCACAGCACCGTTGGCAAGGATTATTTAATCCATAACTTTGAACTGTTATTGATGAATTTGCGGTTTTTCCTCTTTCAGACTATTTCTATCATCCTTTGGGTGTCCAGTTACTGTGAGAGTGTCTTGCGACCATATAAATTAAATCTACAGAAAAAGAAAAAGAAGAAAAAAGAAACCAGCATCATCATGGTAATAACAGAAAACACAACAACTTGGCTGCGTGCAGCTTTTAATTTTCACTGTTTTCCTGCATATTGTAGGAGACCTTAGGATCCTGTGTACATTCATTTTCTCTGTCAAGCTTTTTTTTCTTTTTTTAAATTACACACCTACAGAAAAGCTTAAAGACCAGCATGAAACACTCAGATATCCTTACTTGACACTTGTTAACACCACGCCCAAGATATTTTCTCATTTTAATTATGATTTCTTTCTTGGCTTATTTATAACTTAGAAATGTCTTAATTTCCACATTTGCCACATCTCCTTTATCTTTCTCTCATTCTATCATCTGTCCCAACCTCTTGTTTGTTGAACCGTTTAAAAGAAAAGTACAGACTGTGATGCAGTCTCCTACAGAATCACAGTACTGAAGAAATTTTCATACCTAAGACATTTAATACTGATGCAGTCCTGTTATAATGTCTGTATTCAGATTTCCCCACTTACCCAATTGTGTTCTTTATTATAATCCTTTTCAAAATACTGGGATCCTGTTAAGTATCTGACATGGCTTTTATTTATTTTTATTTATTTATTTATTTATTTATTTATTTTAATTTATTTTTTTAACGTTTATTTATTTTTGAGACAGAGAGAGACAGAGCATGAACAGGGGAGGGGCAGAGAGAGAGGGAGACACAGAATCTGAAACAGGCTCCAGGCTCCGAGCTGTCAGCACAGAGCCCGGCGCGGGGCTCGAACTCACGGACCGTGAGATCATGACCTGAGCCGAAGTCGGACGCTTAACCGACCAAGCCACCCAGGCGCCCCCTGACATGGCTTTTATTTTATTTTATTTTTTTTTTATTTATTTTTGGGACAGAGAGAGACAGAGCATGAACGGGGGAGGGGCGGAGAGAGAGGGAGACACAGAATCGGAAACAGGCTCCAGGCTCCGAGCCATCAGCCCAGAGCCTGACGTGGGGCTCGAACTCACGGACCGCGAGATCGTGACCTGGCTGAAGTCGGACGCTTAACCGACTGCGCCACCCAGGCGCCCCCTGACATGGCTTTTAGTTACCATGTCTTTTTACCCTCCTTTCAACTTCCTTAGTCTTTTGTTTATCTTTATTGTTCAACAGTCTAGCTCAGTTTTTGGTAGAATGTCTTACAATCTGAATTTGGCTTGGGTTTAGGTTAAATATAGATGCTGTTTCCTTCTTAGCAAATTAAGTCAGGGGGCACTCATGTTGTTAAGTCCCATTATTGGTGATCTCAGATGAAATTATTTGATAAAGGAAGTGTCTATGGATTTCTTCATTGTAAAGGTGCCTTTCCCACCCTGTGATTAATAAGTCATCCGTGGGACAATACTTTGAGATTGTGAATATCCTATTACCTGCCAGCCTTTCATCTGCTGGTTTTAACATCTGTTAAGTCTAACTTGCATAATCATTTATTAAAGTTATGGTTCCACACTGGTGATTTTTAAAAATTCTGTCAACCCTTTTATCATGTATTGGTTGGCATTTTTGGTAGAGCTGTCCCACACCCATTCATATATATATTTGTATGTATATTTTTAAGTATCACCATCTATTTGAATATCATTCTTTTTTGTTTGCTTTTTAAATATTTATTTTGAGGGAGAGAGGGGGAGAGAGAGAAAGAGTGAGAGAGCGTGAGCATGCGTGGGAGCACACAGAAGCGGGGGAGGGGGGGAGAGAATCCTAGTCCAATGATGGGCTTGATCCTTTGAATCATGAGATCATGACCTGAGCTGAAGTCAAGAGTCAGATGTTCAATGGACTGAGCCACCCAGGCGCCCCTTGAGTATCATCCTTTAAAAAAAATTTTTTTTAATGTTTTTATTTGAGAGAGAGAGAGAGACAGAGAATGAGAATGAGAATGAGAATGAGAATGAGAATGAGTGGGGGAGGGGCAGAGAGAAAGGGGGACACAAAATCAGAAGCAGGCTCCAGGCTCTGAGCGGTCAGCACAGAGCCCGACGCGGGGCTCGAACTCACGGACCGCGAGATCGTGACCTGAGCCGAAGTCGGACGCTTAACCGACTGAGCCACCCAGGCGCCCCTGTTGATTTTTTTTTTAATGTTGATGGTTTTAGTAGTAATTTTGACTTCCTGCATAATTCAGTAACAATTCGGGAATTCTTTAGATTTGACACTGCTTTGCTGGATGTTTCTATTCATTCAGAAACAAAGGGTAGTTCTATTTGGAGCAGGATGTAATGAAGAAACCTGTCCTTTTTTTTTCCAATGTAATTTAACATATCATGAGTGTTAAGTTTGATGGTATAGAACAGAGTTGCTATGTTACTTTCTCTTCTGATGAAAGCCTGTGCTCTTCAACTGTGTCAAATAGCTTTTTCGTATTTGGATTGGGATGGAGGGTGGGTTATAGTTATTGCTTTTCTAGTTTCTAAAAATGAGAATAGCTTTCGTATATTTCTGATCATCAAAGTAACCTAAAGGTGTGAATAAAATGAAGGCCACCCATATTCCCACCAACCAGTAATTGCCACTGCAAACAAACCAGAATTATGCTCTATGGGAGGTTCTGCAACTTGTCTGTTTGTGTTTGTTTTCATTTAACAGGTTATCTGGGCATCTCTTCAGGAGATACGTAGATGTATCTCATTACTTTAAATGGTTATATGATGAAACATTGGTATTCCCTGTTTTCTCATTTGCATTTAAAAAAATTGAGTGGAGGGTTGGGGGGGTGGGGCAGTGCCTGACTGGCTCAGTTGGAGGAATGCATGACTCTTGATCTCAGGATTGTGAGTTCAAGCCCCACATTGGGTGTAGAGTTTACTTTAGAAAAATGTTGAACCTGCAAGGAAAACTTCTTGAGTCAAAAGCTAGCCTTACTAATTGATTGGCCAGGTTTCTTGTGTTTGTCTGATTTTTGAATTTTGTCATATGTTTCTGGGATTTCTTTGATGTCTTTTCTGTTCATCTTTTTGCCCAGATTTCCTGTTGTGGTAGTAATATTTTTTCTCTTGATGTGTTTTGAGCTATTCAGGTCTTAATAATGTTACTCTATATCCTATATGATGCAAATTTTTCTTTTCATTTGTCTTTTGAGTAGTTTTTTGGTCAACATAGTAATTTTATATATATATATATATATATATATATATGTATATTTTAATGTTTATATTTGAGAGAGAGAGAGAGAGAAGGAGAGAGAGAGACAGTGTGTGAGCAGGGGAGGGGCACAGAGAGAGACAGAGACAGGATCTGAAGTAGGCTCCAGGCTCTGAGGTGTTAGCACAAAGCTCCACACAGGCTGGAACTTCCAAGCTGTGAGATCATAACCTGAGCCAAAGTCAGATACTTAACCCACTGAGCCACTCAGCACCCCTAAAAATATTTTTTTTAATAGTTCTTAGCTTGGTGTAATGTTTAGAAAGGCCTTTTCAGTTTATGATTACACGAACCATTACCTAAATTTTCTTCTGGTACTTTGGTGGATTTTTTAAAGTTAAGTTTAAATCTACCTGGAATTTATTTTGGTACTTAACTATTTATTTAGTTCACTTAATTTATTTTTTAAAAGATGTTATTTTTAAGTAATCTTTATACCCAGTGTGGAGCTCAAACTTACAACCCTGAGATCAAGAGTCACATGCTCTACTAACTGAGCCAGCCAGGTACCCCTGTTTTGTTTTATTATTGATTTATTTTTACTTATTATTTATTATTATTTTATGTGGTTTTTTTGTTGTTGTTTTGTTTTGAGAATGAGAGCTCACGTGTGTGTGCAAGTAGGGAAGTGGCAGAGAGAGAGAGAGAGAGAGAGAGAGAGAGAGAGAGAGAGATTGATTGAGAATCCCAAGCAGGCTCCATTCTCAGCTTGGAGCCCTCATGTGGTGCTCAAACCCATGACTCTGGGATAATGACCTGGGCCAAAACCAAGAGCTGGCTGCTTAACTGACTGAACCACCCAGGCATCCCTTAAATTCATTTAAATTCCCTTACATTCTTAAGTTTTATCTTAGGACCTGTTTCTTTTCACTTTTTTATCACCTTACTTATATATCCATACTATCTGGATTTCATGTAACTTTATGATCTACTCTAATATATATGAGGGCAAATTCTACATAACCATTCTTTTTCAGGATTTTCTTGGCTGTTGTCTCCCATTATGTTTTCTATTAGAACTTAGAAAACTCTTATTTCTGTTATATTTCTGTTGTTAACATTAGAGGAAATCTCAGTGACATATAGAGAAATGAAGTTTTGGTTTCTTTTATCTTCTTTAGTGTTCCAGAAGAGTACCAGCCTGAAGTTGAGTAATAACCAACTAAGATATTTTCTGTTGGTTTTTCCATCTCTAGTTCCCCATTTAAAAAAATGCTTGTCATTGTTTCTGAATTAGCATTATTTGGTGCCAATTAAATTTACCTTGCTTTAGAGAGACTGTCTTAATATCCAAAACTGTATCCATCCCTGTTACTATTTATAGCATTAAGTAAAACTATAGCATGAAGTTAATATAGCTTATGTGATATGAGTGAAGGAAATATGTTTGATAATCTTTCATCTTTTAAAAAATATTTTTTCCAGCCACCAATCTTTACCAGTTTCCAAGACTACGTTACTGGGCTTCAAACTTTAATTTCCAATGTTGTGGATCACATTAAAGGGCTTGAAACACATCTAATTGCACTTAAACTTGAAGAACTTATTTTAGAAGATACTTCTCTCTCGCTGGTAAGAGACTGTAGGCCATCAGCAATAATAATCTTAAAGGTCACAAACTTGAAAGAATGTCACATTGCTTCATGTGGTTGGGCTTTGCTGGGTATCTTTGAGAATGTTAATAAGTAGATAAATACAGTTTTATTGAGCTCGCTGTTGTTGGGTAAATGCTCGTAGAAATACAGTGATCGAAAAACCTGGCTTTAGAGAGATATATACAAAAACTGCTTTAAATTGGAGATATGATATACACACAGAAATGGAACGAGCCAGAAAGAGTCTCACTGGAGAGGGGACATTTAAGGATTAGTAAGTTTTCAGTAGGCAGACTGGAATGGATGAAAGGAATCTGAAACAGAAGGCACAGAGCAGAGGCAGAAAGGTAAATTGTGTGGGGCACCATGAGTCCGTTGGCAGAGCTAGAGCACATGGTATGTGGGAAGGACTGTCCACTACAAAGATGACAGGCACAGTAGGCCACTGTCAATCGTTGTGTGGTTGTTGTTAAAGCATCTGTCTGCCCTCTGACATGAGGAATAAGATTGCTCATTTTGAGTATTCTTTTTTTTTTTTTTTTTACTGTTTGTTTATTTTTGAGACAGAAAAAGACAGAGCATGAATGGGGGATGGTCAGAGATAGAGGGAGACACAGAATCTGAAACAGGCTCTGGACTCTGAGCTGTCAGCACAGAGCCCGACGTGGGGCTCAAACTCACGGACCGCGAGATCATGACCTGAGCTGAAGTTGGACACTTAACCAACTGAGCCACCCAGGCGCCCCTCATTTTGAGTATTCTAAAGGTTATCTTTAACTTTGGGCTACTTTAGATTTTTCGAGCCTTGACTCTGTCCTCATCTTTTGACCTTGGGAAAGTCACTTACCTTAGGCCTCAGTTTCTTTATCTGTATAATGAAAATCATAATACCCATTTTATAGGATTATAGTGAGCATTAACCAAAATAATAATGGCCTTATATTGCCTATTTTTGTTGAAGTCATGATACATGTACTGAGCAGCATCAGCCACCAAATATAGGATCCATATAGTGCTATTTATCTTTTGGGTAAAAACAAATTTTTTTTTAATTCAGTTTCCACTAGGTTTACTTCTTTATTCTTTCTTTATTTTTTAATGTATTTATTTTTGAGAGAGAGAGAGAGAGAGAGAGAGACATAGAGTGTGATAAGGGGAGAGCTAGAGAGAGGGAGACACAGAATCCGAAGCAGGCTCTGAGCTGTCAACACAGAGCCCACGTGGGGCTCGAACTCATGAACCGCCAAGATCATGACCCGAGTCAAAGTTGGCTACTTAACAGACTGAGCCACCCAGGCCTCCCTCTTTCCTTCTTTTCTTTCTAAACTTGAAACAACTATCCATAAGGCCTCTGGACTAGCATCTCCAGTCCTGGTTCTTTTCCTCTTCCGTAGGGGTATCCACTGAAACTGGTCTGTGCCTAGACCTTTTAATGTAACCTTAAAATATACGCTAATAGCTGTTAGGTTTTTGAAAGTAAATGATACATTGTTTTATTCTGAAACTTGGCTTTTTTTTCACTTAACCTTATATTCGAGAGATTTGTTAAGGCTAATGCATATACATCAATTTTGTTTTTTTAAACAACTGTATGACCTTCAAATATGAGTGCATCATAGCCATTGGATATTTTAGTTTTTTTGTTTTTTTGAGAGAGAGAGGGAGCACATGAGAGCAAGTAGGGGAGGGGCAGAGGAAGAGGGAGAATCTCAAGCAGTCTCCACACCCAGCATGGGTCTTGATCTCACAACTGTGAGATCATGACCTGAACCCAAATCAAGAGGTAGACACTTAACTGACTAAACCACCCAGGTGCCCCTTTGGTTGTTTATATATATTTACTTTTACTACAGTACTGAATGAAATGTATTTTATATACCTTTTCTTATGCACATGTGTACTTCCAAGATAGATTAGGTCTCGAGTAGTAGTATTATTTGGCTATAAGGTATGCTTACCTGAATTTCTTCAGGGTTTTGCAATACTGCCAATTTCATGTAAGCCTGATTAGTTCTTAGCCAGCCTCCTTTTTTTCTCTGTTTGAACATTCCATCCCTTTATTTTTTGTAAAATGTGCAGCAAGTATTTAACTCACATATTTGAGTAGGTCTCAGAAAGCTTTGTTCTTTTTTTTTTTTTTTTTTAAGCTGTTTGGTCTGTGGAACCAATGGACTTTGTCAATATAGAGGGAGACCTATCAATATTATCACTAGAAAAGGTGGCAGAGGTAAATTTGATGCTTTTAAGAAGTGGGTATGATAATGTCCAAATTAATAATAAATTTCCATTTTTGTTTTCTGATGAAATAATCAGAAATATTAATTTTTCCATTTTGTATAGCCCATAACAAAATATTAGTGATTTTATGTTCAAACTACTTAGTAATAAATTTTCTACCTTTTTTCTATATGAAAGATAATAATCAGAAATCTCAGTTTTTTCACTTTGTATAATTAAAACAGAGAATACTGATGGAAGAATTAAAAGAATAATAATGCTAGAGGCTCCTGGGTGGCTCAGTCAATTAAGCATCTGACTTTGGCTTAGGTCATGATCTCACAGTTCATGAGTTGGAGCCCTATGTCAGGCTCTGTGCTGACACCTCAGATTCTAGATCCTGCTTCGGATTCTGCGTCTCCCTCTCTTTCTGCTCCTCACTCACACTCTGTTTCTCTCCCTCAAAAATAAATAAACATTAAAAATTTTTAAAAAAAGTAAAGCTAAAGTAATAGCGTTAGTGAAAAATCACATGGAAAAATGTACATCTCTGATGAGCTTTAGCCTTCTTTGCATTTTTTGAAACTGAAAATGACCCACTGTATTCTGATGAAGCTTGCCATGAGACCAAAGGTAATGGTAATTTTTTTTTTAATGTTTGTTTATTTTTGAGAGAGAGTGCATAAGTGGCGGAGAGGCAGAGAGAGGGGGCAGAGGATCCGAAGTAGGCTCTGTGCTGATAGCAGTGAGCCCGATGCAGGGCTCAGACTCACAAACCGCAAGACCATGACCTGAGCAGAAGTCTGATGCTCTACCAACAGAGCCATCCAGGAGCGCCATTGGTAGTTTTAACATCTGTGAGAGGAACTGTAATCTGGGAGAATGCTTTCAGAGCAAGACCACTAATTCTTGTCTCGTTTGTAGGAAGAGAGAAAATTTTCAAAGACTGTGCAAGGGAAGGTGCAGAGCAGTTATCTACACTCACTTCTGGAAATTGGTGAGCTGCTGAAGAAAAGACTGGAGACCACAAAGAAACTAAAAATTTAAGCGAGTGTGAACCACAGGCATCAATGACTCTGCAGCAGAAAATGACATCATCTTCCCAGGCAAAAGCGATATCTGGTTGACCATCATTTTAATCCAGAACTTCCTCATAAAATGCATGAAGGACTTTGATTGTGAATTAATTTTTTAGGTATTAAATGTATACAACTGATTAAATTATTGTATATAAACCGGAAGCAGGACCCTCATCTGGGTTTGACCACTTTTTATACATGTTCATATGCATATGGCAGCCACAAGAGAACCCCACTTTTCTTCTTTCCTTCCATCGCCAGAAACATCTGGTGGGGGGGGGGGGTTGTCCTATAAAAGCAGCAATAGAAATTAAGCATAAAGCATTGACCTCAGAGCAGCTGAATGGCCCTACCATTATAGCAGTGGGTGTTTGATCTGGTTCTTGAGCCTTAGGAAGCAGAAAGCAGTGGAGGGGGACCATGGCTGGGAGCAGGCCCTCTTTCCTTTCCACATTAGTTTAGTTTCGAGGTTTCCTCAGCTGCTTGGCTCCCACAGAATCCAAAGCAGGTACCCGAAGGGCCTCAGATGAAATTTGGCATAGGCACCTGTCAGTGAAGGGTGCCCCTCAGAAGACCACAGGCACTCAAGTGTTTGGCTTAATAGTCTAATAGCCAAGACATCCCCATCCTAGCTCCTGTGAGAGTTAAATCACAAATAGGCTTGTGTTAACTTACGGCTGTATGGAGGGGAAAGCAGTGCAGGCCACTTACAGGCCTGCTGAGTACTAGCTTGCTGTCTTTCATCCATCTTTGGGAAAGATGGGAATCACTGTTTTAAAGAAGAGAGGTGTACATAATTTATGCAGGCGAGTCTAATACCAGTGTCATTGGTTTTGTGAGATATATATATATGTATATGCTTTTACATATACATTTTCAAGCATATATATATATATATATATATATATATGCTTGAAAATAAAGATTTAATACTTTAGTGTTTTTTAAGTGGGGAGTTTGGGGAGGAAGGAAGGAAGGAATGTATATTATGGACTTAATCTAGGTTTTAAGTTTTAGGCTGGCAAAAGAAATGTTATCCATTGGGTTTGACTTTCAGTCTGCTTTCTTCAAACTTGAGAATTGCACCAGGGTGGTGTTTACATTGTACACCTGGAGCTCCCCAAGACTGTAGCTTCAGAGGTCGGTCTGACAGAAAAGATAAACATTGCTCTTGAAAATGTTATACAGTTTATACAATTACTTTGATAAGTTTTTGTGTTTGAATCTGTGCTTCTGTTTTTGGTCTTTGTTACTCAAATACCATTAAGTTAATAATTCTGTAAGAGCAAAGACATGAGTTTGATGAGGAAATTCAAGCATCTGATGGAGGACTGATTGGTCTTGACGACCTTACAGGTCATTTCCAATGCTTCTCCAGTGAAACGTGATACTTTTTTTCTTTTAAAAGCAACAAAAGAGAGCTCGGAAAATGTCTGTATGCAAAACAATTGTATTTTGTCCCCTCATCTTGACTTTCTTAGATTCACAATTTGATAGGGTGATAAATAACTGTTTAAACTTCCAAGGAAATTTTTTAGAAAATTACAAAATTATCTGTTCAAATTAAGACTTGCTGGAAATCCTAGTCCATCAAGTAGTTTCAAGAAGTTATTTTTTGATCTAAGTTGGTATCCACAGCCGTCATACCCCATCCCAAAAGGAAGAACTGCCTTGAACAAGATGAACTGAAAGTTCTAATTGATTCCAAATCTAATTTAAGGACAACATATCATAATTTTGTAAAACTATTGCCTATTTAGATGGAACTTGGTGTGTGTATGGGGGTGGGGGATGTGTGTATGACATGTGTTCTTGAAATGATGCTTCTTTGAATATCCAAAAATACTGTACATAGAAATAGAAATGCTCTATGAAACAAGTCTATTAACTGACCATGGTCAATCTAGCATATGTGTGCTCAGTGAGCTGGCTTTGGTCCTCAGGGACAGTGCTTGACTCCAGTGGTCTACCTAACTAGTCTTTTGCCTAGGGGCACCTGGGACCTCTACTGGTTTTAGTGACAAATAATGTTACGTCGAGGTTATGCTTCTTTTGTTACTTGCTGATTTTCCTACTAAATGTAGCATTTCAATTAGATCCAACCTCTTACATTTTGAGATAATTGTAAAAAGAATGAAATTATGCAGAAATGGCCAATATCTTTTATTGATCTGTTCTTTTGGAAACTGTTATGCACTATAAATTGTGTACAGTTAAAAAATATATATATATATATATATATATATTCTTACATGAGTAAAAAGCACCCTCTCCAGCAATTGTATGTCATTGGTATTTGAAGAGAATTCCCAAATAACCCATTGCTGCTGCTGCTGTTTTTGGTTTGTGTGGGTTTTTTTTTGTTGTTGTTGTTGTTGTGTTTGTTTTTGTGTGGTAAATTGATATTTAAAAAAAAGAAAAAACACGACTACTGTTTACAGACTGAAAAATTACTGCTTTTTATACTACTGAGATCCTAAGTTAAGACTCTCCAAAGCAAACATTTGGTTTAAATCATTTATCTGATGTGGATAAAACATAGAGAAATTTTTAGTGTCCTCCACATAATGGAAAATGTACAAATGCCTAGCTGTGTTGCCCATCAATTTTGTATATTTTCATAATTTTAATTGTTCAAAATTGCATTATATTTTGCAATCACTATGTTCAACCTGGATTTGTCTTTCATTTAAACTTTTAATATAAAAAGGGGTTTCAATGTATCTATGGCCTTGTTATTGAAACTCTTCCTACTTATTTGATGTCATTTATTAATATGGGAAGTATATATTCTTCCTTCTTCAGTACTACGTGAAGCATACATAGCAAATTAAACTAGATGGGTTAATTTATATAAACACTTCCATCTTAAGTTGCCTATCTGCCTGGGTCATTTCTGTTCAGATTCCTAGAAGCCACTTTTTTTTTTTTTTTTAAAGATTTTAAGTAATCTCTATACCCAATGTGGGGCTTGAACTCACAACCCTGAAGTCAAGAGTCACATGTTCCACTGACTTACAGGTGCCCTGAAGCCACAACCTTTTAAATGGTGTAATTCATCTCAGTTTTGTACTGAGAGTTACATTCCTTGGCAAAATTGTAATATTTGTGAATTTAAAATTTTTATTTCAAGGCTACTAGTCTTTTTGTTTAAAAATAGTACCTCATGCTAGCATTCATGAATTCAGCATATATGAATTGAATGCTTCTTTACAATGTGCCAGATTCCACTTTAGGCTGTGTTGATAGAATGGTAAATGATAGCATATGTCCCAGTTAGTGGCCAAGGTGGGGGAGAAGATAAGAAATATAAACCTTAGTTTGTAAGTCCTGTTTTAAGTAAGTCAGGATATGTGATAACCTGAATCATGAGTAGTGCCCTCTGACCCGACTGATGAAGAGTCAGCCACCAAAAAGGGAACCCAAGTGGAGAGGCCCCATGGCAGGAACTACTGAGCATGTTTCAATGACTGGGGGGAAAAAATGGGCTCAAGTGTTGGGTTTAAAGGAGTGGAAAGGGGGAAGGAACTGAGGTAGAAAATACAGTTGGGGGCAGGGGGATCCAGAGCAATCAGAACTTTTTAGTCAGGGGAAGGAATGAGGTTTCTAAAGTTAGCAGGAAGTTACGAGAAGATTTCAGGCAAACTGATGACATGATTTATCCAAGTACTTGGGCCCACAGGCTGGGATCCAAAGTTGACACACACTGACAATACAGTGGAAAGAGGAGCTCCTAGTTTCCTTTGTGTCCAGTAATATTAAATGCCCTTGTCTGGGCCCTGAGAAAAATGTTTTCGCCTGCTACTCCATCCCGATGCTGTTTCCCTTTTAACAAAAGGTGTGTAATTGGATATACCTCACTGCCACTTTCAACCTTACCTAAAAGGTGGGCTCAGGTTTATACTTTTTTCTTGTTCTTTTTTTTTTTTAGATGCTGTCACTGACTCGATGCAGAGATGTATTTCATAGTAATAACTGGAAGGTAAGCAACCATGAGCCAAATACTTATAAAAATTATTCGTGGTGGGAATGTAAGCTGGTGCAGCCACTCTGGAAAACAGTATGGAGGTTCCTCAAAAAACTAAAAATAGAACTACCCTACCAGCCAGCAACTGCACTACTAGGTATTTACCCAAGGGATACAGGTATGCTGTTTCAGAGGGACATATGCACCCCCATGTTTATAGCAGCACTACCAACAATAGCCAAAGTATGGAAAGAGCCCAAATGTCCATCAATGGATGAATGGATAAAGAAGATGTGGTATATATATGTACAATGGAGTATTACTCGCCAATCAAAAAGAATGGAATCTTGCCATTTGCAACTACGGGGATGGAACTAGAGGGTGTTATGCTAAGTGAAATTAGTCAGAGAAAGACAAATATCATATGACTTCATTCATATGAGGACTTTAAGAGACAAAACGTGAACATTAGGGAAGGGAAACAAAAATGTAAAAACAGGGAGGGGGACAAAACAGAAGAGACTCAAATACGGAGAACAAACAGGGTTACTGGAGTGGTTGTGGGAGGGGGATGGACTAAATGGGTAAGGGGCACTAAGGAATCTACTGAAATAATTGTACTCTATGCTAACTGATTTGGATGTAAATTAAAAAATAAATTGAAAAAAATTATTTGTGGGATACTTCTAGCAGTTTATGCTGTTGGAGCACAGAGCTTTCCTGCAACTTCCAGCTTCCATACATCCCAGTAAAAGTGGATTTCTCCACAATGTACTATTTCACATATGAGAAAAAAAGTTACCACAGAGAAGGTACTACCTAAGACTACCTAGCAGGTTAGGGGGTGGGTAAAATTCAAACCCTTTCGTATATGTGCTGAAGTGAGCACAAGATTCAAATTCTTAAGCATTGATGAAATGAGGTGAAATCTAGACCACCCCCATCCCCAAGTCTTCTCTTCTTAGTCTTGATGGCTAGGTTCAAATTCTCAGATTCTATCTTGGAACAATCAATCTTTCCAGATGCAAGTCTGATGCCAACTTTTTTGGTGGCACAAATTACCAAGGACTGTTTGAGATAACTTACAAGTTCCTCGGAACCAGGTTCTTATGTTGGATTCAAGGTCTCATTTGCTTAACCAACTTACCTGCAAATTCCCTTGACATTGTTATTTGCTTGATTCTGGGAGGCCAGTCCATAGCCTCCATTACAACCTGATTAGCAGCATTTGAGCCACAATATTATTTAATTAGAGGAAGAAGAGAGAAGGAATCCATTTGACCCAAGTGTCAGGGAAAATTTAACTTATGTGGCATATGCAAATCACTTCAGACTCAAAACTAGAAAAGGGCCCATCTTTATGTTTTAAAGTTTATTTTGAGAGAGAGCGCAAAAGAGGGAGGGTCAGAGAGAATCCCAAGCAGCTGACAGCATGGAGCCCGATATGGGGCATGAACCAAGATAACGACCCAAGCCAAAATCAAGAGTTGGACACTCAACCCGAGCCACCCATCTTTAATGAAAAATGTTCGATACAGGCACCTGGGTGGTTCATTCAGTTGAGTATCTGACTCTTGATTTCGGCTCAGGTCATGATCTCAGGGTTTGTGGGATTGAGCCCTGCATCGGGCTCTGTGCTGACAGTGTGGAGTCTGCTTGGGATTCTTTCTCCCTCTCTCTCAAATAAAAAACATTAAAAAAAATATTTGATACATAAAACCTCTGATAGGATTATCTAGTCCTGCCCAATAGCTCATGTTTCTTCAACTCGAGACCCTAAGCTTTTAATACTCAGTCTGGACCCATCCAATGAAGTACCCATTGATGTGCTGCCACCTTTCCTTTCACAACTGACAAGATGAGATCATATTCAGGGACTGTGGATGCATTTAGTTTTAGAGTTCTCTCTCTACCTGCCATTTGTTTTACTGTATTTCCCATAAGACCGTGAATACTTAGTTCTTTGGAAGTGAACCTGTTTTAGATGAGAAACAACTATAACAGCTAAAGCAAGTTTATCAGTGAGAAGCATCCAAAAAGATCTTCCGAAATTTTCAAGTAGAATGAAATAATAAGCAGGAGAAATATTGAAATTGTTGGGCCAAATATATACAGTTACATTCTTTTGTTGAATGTTGAGAGCACCTGTGCTATAGGCAGGAGTTTAGGTCTGAACATCTTTTCCTTAGTTGGTTTTAGTTGTGAGCATAAGCTACCAGAATTGTTTTTGTTAATCTGATTCAACACATGGATTTTCCTGTATTCTTTGTTTCTGGTGACTTTCAATACCAACCTGGCTAAAAGGGAAGAACACAAGTTAAGGTTTTATTTGCTAACTCTGTTCAACTTAAATTTCTTTGTGTGGCTTCAATAATATTTCAGGGGATGCACTTTGTAACATTTACAAATAGTTAAATATGAAAGTGGGGATGTTATCATGAAGCTTACCATTGCAGATAATTGCTTATCACTCCTGAGAACAGATCTGAGTCAGTTCCATGTGCTCCCACTCTGCTTTTTTATTTTTATTTATTTATTTTTGTTTTTAAATTTTTTTTTCAACGTTTTTTATTTATTTTTGGGACAGAGAGAGACAGAGCATGAACGGGGGAGGGGCAGAGAGAGAGGGAGACACAGAATCGGAAACAGGCTCCAGGCTCCGAGCCATCAGCCCAGAGCCTGACGCGGGGCTCGAACTCACGGACCGCGAGATCGTGACCTGGCTGAAGTCGGACGCTTAACCGACGGCGCCACCCAGGCGCCCCAACAACATCCAATTATATCAGTAAACCTAAGAATTTACTCTATGTTTTTCATGGAGTATAGAAAATTACTACACTGAACTTCATTAATGTTGTATTTCCACTTTAAGGACCAGAAAAAGGACAACGCATTTTTTGCCACCCACAATTGGTGCACCTGAGTTTGAACGCCAGTGGAAAGTAATAAAGGTAGGCCTTGAGCCGGTTTCCACCAGTTTCCAGTGTTACTAGGATAGTCTGTTATCCTGGTAGAGTGGAGTCCATACCAGCTTAGATTAAAAAATAAATTGAAAGGAGAAAGCAGGTCACGGGCCAAAGTATAATTTGTGAAAGAAAACTGAATGGCTTTAGGTCCACTTAACCAAAACACAGAAACTTTAATTGGGTCAGAATTACACCTGTCAAGGACCTGGACCGTACACTCTTCTTTACAGCACCCATTCCTTCTGAGGGGTAATTTAATAAGCCTATCTGGTAAGTGTTCCAGGTGTACACAGACTGGCTGTAGGGATATCCCAAGCATGGTCACATCAGCATCAATGTCCGAGTATGCTCAGATTTCTGGCTTGGTGCCACTTTCCCCACCACTCTCTTATATCCCAGGACAGTCTCATGGCCAGCAAATAACTCCCCTCCCCACCCCCACCAAACCCTGGAAAACCTGGAGTGCCTTTTTACAGCTCCTCCTTTTCGGCCCCCTTCTTCTGGAAAGCAGTCAAGATGTTTAAGCTCTTCTGGAGCTCTTCCTTCTTCCCATCACTCATCTTGTTCTTCTCAATCAGCTTGGTGATCCGGCTCATTTCTGACACTGGAAAGTCCTCACCTTGGTCTAAGACTTTCCCCATGATCTTCAGATACTGCTCGGCCCACTTCTTCTCAGTCTCTTTCACATTTGCGAGATTGTCCTGTCCCTGCTTCAAGAGGGCCTGGCGGGCCTCCACACCTGAGGCCCTGATGAACTCCCCGGCAAGGGCATCATATACAGGCAGGCAACCAGGCATACCTAGGTAGACTCCTTGACCCTTTAGCCAGCGCTGGATAGCTCCAACCTTAACCGCCCCACTATACAGGACTGGGTTCTCAAAGTCCCCATCACGGAAGAGGTAGAAGACTGGGTAGTTCTCTTTGTCCAGCTTGTATTTCTCACTCAGCTCCATATTCAGCTTATCACCATAATCTGTGAACAGAAACCAGATATGAGGAGCAAGACCATGAGGAATACAGGGCAGGAAACTGCTATGAGGCCCATCTGAGTTGACAGCAAGAAGGATCCTGGTTGTGTTTAAATTCCTCCTTGGCTACTTCTAGCCATATGGCATTAATCAAGTCATTTAGCCTCTCTGAATTTCACTTTCCTCACCTGAAATATGGGAATCCTTCTGAATACTTATTCTATGCCCACTACGTGCCATGTCCTGTTCTAAGTGCTACAGATCTGGTTGTGGCTAAGAGTAACAAGCTCTGTGATCGCAAAGAGCTTATGTTCTCTTAAGAGAGATGATAAACGTGATCAGGGCCATGATAAAATGGGATGATGTGGAAGTAGGTAAGACGACCTACTTTGGGTGGTCTTGGAAGGCCTTTCCGTGGACACGATATGAGCTGAAGGACCAGAGTTTCAAGGAGGCAGACACATGATGATCCAGGAAAAACGTCTCAGGTAGGAAGTGCTGCAGCTGCAAAGCTCTGAGGCAGGAATGAGCTGGGTATACTGAAGGACTGCAAAGGCCATTCTGGCTGGAGCTTAGTCCAAAAGGGGAACGTGTAGTAGATAACAGAGTCCCCAACACATGAGAGGTTCTGGGAAGACCCAACGAAGGGAAAGGTGCACTTAACCTGACAGAGTGTGCAATACGTGGTAGCTGTTAGTATTTGCTATGTCCTTCCTAACAGGCAGTGGCAGTCCCAAAGGCTGATGCCAAAAAGAAATGGTCAAGGCTGTTTATTACTGGGCAGTAGTATAGGAAGTGTAGGGTTCCAGTCCTTGTTCTATCACTTCAAACTCTACAGTCTTTTTTTTTTTTTTAATTTTTTTTTTCAACGTTTTTTATTTATTTTTGGGACAGAGAGAGACAGAGCATGAACAGGGGAGGGGCAGAGAGAGAGGGAGACACAGAATCGGAAACAGGCTCCAGGCTCCGAGCCATCAGCCCAGAGCCTGATGCGGGGCTCGAACTCACGGACCGCGAGATCGTGACCTGGCTGAAGTCGGACGCTTAACCGACTACGCCACCCAGGCGCCCCCAAACTCTACAGTCTTGAGCAAGGTACTCAAAGCATGAAGAATAGGAGTCACGGTACTTTTGTCATAGAGTTGTCACAAGGATAAGATACACATAAAACACTTAGTGGCCTGGCACACAGTAAATGTTTGATAAATGTCAGCTGCTATTCTTCTCTTGGTAAAAGCCCCAAAGGAGTGGAATTGCAGCTGAGTCAGAATTGACACTTGTTGGGATGAGCACTGGGTGTTGTATGGAAACCAATCTGACAGAAAAAAAAAGAAAAAAAAAGAATTGACTGACTGCCCTGGAAAAGTGTGCTAACAATCTCTACCTAGGACCAGACTCTCAAGCTTACTAGGGAACAGAGGCATCCCACCTGGAAGGAAGTGGAGAGAGGGAAGAACCCTCCATACTTGGGAATAGATACTTAGGTGGAGTTCCTTCAGCTTCAGTTTTCCTCAAGTATAAAAACAGGAAATGTGTCTCATTTTTTAGGCAGGGTTCAAGTGAAGATTAAAAATGCACTGTCTGGGGGCACTTGGGTGGCTTAGTCGGTTGGGCATCCGACTTCAGCTCAGGTCATGATCTCAAGGTTTGTGGGTTCAAGCCCCGTGTCAGCCTCTGTGCTGACAGCTTAGAGCCTGGAGCCCGCTTCGGATTCTGTGTCTCCTTCTCTTTCTGCCCCTACCCCACTTGCACGCGCTCACTCTCTCAAAAATAAACATTAAAAAAATATATTTTTTAATGCATTGTCTGTGCACACCTTTACAAGCTGTAAACCACTACATGCTGGCAACTATTAGAGTAGTCACTGTGGTTGGGAGCTGTCCTTGATTTAGCGGTAGCTCTGATGGATTTCAGCTAAGGCCAAAACTCAATAGTTCCGGTAAAAAAAGAACTGAAAAGAAGATGGAAGAAGTTACTATGCAGACCCTAGGAAGACTGGTACCCCCCTGACCACAGTCCCCTGCCAGGAGAACTCCAAGTTCTCAGATGCAATTTAATGTCAGTGTGGGGTGGAGGGTGAAGGATGAGGGATTCTCTAACCTTGGGCACCTGCAAGGATGAACTGAGGTTCTGTGGTATCAGAATCTGTTCAAGCTAAGCCTGCCATGGGCACCAGATTCTTGAGGGCCATGACCCCACTTACACTCATGTGTGGCTCAGACAGAAAAGTGTTAGATATTCCACCTACGTGGAGGGAAGTAATTCCCAGCTTCCTCCCCTTCTGCCCTCCACAGTCATGCTGAACTTGTCCATACCTGAGATCCCCACTTCCGCCACCAAGAGATCATCGCTGGAGGCCGAGTTTTCAGCCAGACGCTTGAACTCATCCTGCTTCTCACCATAGGGGTACTGGGTGTCGAACTTCACCAAGACGAACTTGCTTTTGGGAATGACCTGAGGGCATAGAGAGCTGAGCAAGTTCGGGATTCCAGGGACCTTTGGGGCTAATACCCTTTCTCAAGGCACCTCTGTTTAAGAAACAAAGTGGAAACCAAGCCTGCAAGGGAGACCAGGACTTGCACACTTATATTCATTCATTCATTCATTCACCCACCCAATTGATTGATTTATTCACCCACCCATTGATTCATTTAACAATTTACTGGTTTTGGGTACCCCACTAGGTACTGGTTCACAGTAATCAAAGACATATACAACCCAGCTTAGAATAAACAAAGCTGTACAGGTGCCTGGGTGGCTCAGTCGGTTAAGCGTCTGACTCTTGATTTCCGTTCAGGTCATGATCTCAGTCTGTGAGACTGAGCCCCACTTTGGGCTCTGCACTGTGGACTCTCTCCCTTCCACTCTCTCTGCCCCTCCCCCCTCAAAATAAATAAACATTAAAAAAAAGGAATAAACAAATCTGTAGATGTATTAAGGCCTTCTCTTCCAGTGGCCTTTTTGGTAAGGTTAAGGAAACCCTTAGAAAATACTATGTGGTTCCCTGTCATGCCCATCATCCCAAACAGCCTTTTTCAGTAAACAATGAACCAGAAATCTGATAAAAACCAACAACCATCTGTAAAGGGCTTGGCACCACAGAGGTGCTTCAGCTAGGGAGCTCTGAGTCTGAACTCTGCAATGTCAGGGCTCACAGGAAGTTGCTGAGAGGCCAGGCTTAGGACAATGTCCCCTCCCTAGATCACAGTTCCCTTTGGCTAGATCACCAGGTCCTAAACTGTCAGGGTCAAGATCTTTAATTGTGGTAAAATTCCCATCACACAAAACTCATCATTTTAAAGTGTACAATTTAGTGGGATTCAGTCCACTAACAACGTGCTAGTATCTATTCCAGAACATTTTCATCACCTGAAAAGAATCACATACCCACACATTTGAAGCAGTCATTTCCCATCCCTCCTTCCCTCTAAGACACAGCAACCACTTATCTGCCTTTTTTCCTCTATGATGTCCGCTCTGATGGAATCATACAACATGTAGCCTTGTGTGCCTGGCTTCTTTCACTCAGCATAATGTTTTCAAGGTTCATCCATGTTGTAGCATCGATTGGTATTTCATTCCTTTTTGTGGGCAAATAATATTCCATTGTATGGATGTGCCACATTTTATTTATTCATCAGGTGATGGACATTGGGTTGTTTCCACCTTTTGGCTATTTGTGAATAGTGGTGTTATAAACATTCATGTACAAATGTGTATTGAATGCCTGTTTTTATTTCTTTTGGGTATATACCTAGGGGTGGAAATGATGGTCATATATAGTAATTCTACGTTTAAGTTTTAGAGGACTCCTCAAAATCTTTCGATGGTTTCTCCCAATGCACAGATTTTATCTAACAAACTGCCTTCTCCAACTTTTTTCCAATCAAAGTGATCACTTCAGGTCTTTTTCATCACAGGCTATTGCTGTCATAATTAAGTCAAGCTGGCATCATTCCAAATTTTATTAGTCCTTATTCCTCTTTGTGTGTTGATATCCATTTGGTTTTAGCTTTTAAAAAATATTTAACACTGCCCAGGGACCCAAGGAAAGGAGGGAGAAGCTATTAGAACAGCTCATCTTTTAAGTGGTCACTGACCCCCAAAATGTGAGCTCTGAGGGCCTAAAAGCAGCGAAGCCTTAAAATATAAATCAGATCACATCCCTCTGGCCCAACTGGCCTTATTTCAGTTCAACACAACAAACTAATTCCCACTTAGGGCCTTTTTAGGTGCTGTCTCCGCTAGCTGGAATACCCTTTCCCCAATTCCTTCCAGGATGTCTATCATTCAAAGCTCAGTTCAGACGTCCCCCCTAATGGAGAGCCCTCCTCTGCTCATACCATCTAGCACTGCTTCATTTTCCCCATGCTACCATGTTACCCTGCTCTTTCTTCACTGCATTAATCACCCTCTAAAATTCTTACCTGCATGTTTGTTGTCTGTTCTCTCCACTAGAATGCACATTTATGAGAATAAGGACCTTATCTGACTTGTTCTCTGTTATATCCCTAGTGCCCAAGAGTGCCTGGGATGTGGCAGATGCTCTGAAAATATCTGATAAATGGACACAACTAGAGAAGGCTACGGTAGCAGATGCTACATATGTCCGGGGGAAAAATATTTAAAAAGCATGGCACAGGATCCCTACCTTCAAGGGGCCTTTATGGAATAATATTAATAAGTGTACAGTGGTCTAACACTGAAACATAATTGAAAGGTCTCCATCTTTTACCATTTTTAGCCATAGGGACAATGGTTTTGAATGGCATACATTTGCACAGTGTATTTTTTTTCCTTTTCATTAGTCATGCTGTATCTCTTAATTGCTTTAGAAATCTGTGTCCTTTCTTCATCCTTGAAGAACTGACTCCACCATACCCTATATTTAGGCAACTTGGTTCTTTAAGGTACAGAAGAATTCACCATTCATTCATTCATTGAATAAAAAGGTACCAAGGGCCTATCATGTGATAGTGAACACAGCAGTAAAAAAAGCATGGTTTCTTATCTCTAATGATGGTGAAGGGCAAGAAACAAAAGAAGACACTGGAAACTGCTGAAAGACAAAGCACAGAACAAGGCCCTTGGATGTATTAGCAGGAAGCGCCTCTTCTGTTCAGTGATGGAAGAGAGATCTAGAAAGGGACTGGAGAACACATTTGTTCATTCATTCAACAATTATCTTCCATGTGACAGGTAACCTGCTAGGTTGTACAGATGATCCCTGAAAAACCAGACAACGCAGTTCTTCATAAACATATAACATTCTGGTGCAGGAGATGACAAAATAGCCGGGGGGGGGGGGGGGGGGAATCAAGGATGAGAGCTCTACAGAGAAATCAAACTAACGTGACTGGCACTTTGGATGGGGGGAGGGGAACTCAAGGCAGGACTCTGAGAAGGTAATATTTAACCTAAGCCTGAATGATGAGAAGCAACCAACCTTTCAAAGACTGGGCAAAGAATGTTCTGGTCAGAAGAAACTGCCAGGGCAAAGGGCCTACATCAGTAATGGGCTAGGAATATTCAAAGGACAGAGGGCATGTATGGCTGAAGCAGAGGGGACAAAAAGGAGAATGGTTAGGAGATGAGAGTAGAGGCTAAAGACGGAGACCAGCCAGAAGACTTCTGTAATGACAGCTGAGACCAGGGTGGTAGCAATAAAGACAGAGAGGCACCGACTGATTAAGAAATACTGTTAACTTCACAGCGCAAAATTTCCCTCTGAGTCACACTTGGTCTGTGATATTATCCCATTCCCACATTTGGGGAGTGGGGTATAACTGCCAATAAAGAACCCCAAAAGCTTGAGGTGCTGTGGGGTATGCCTTACAATCAACCAGCCATACCTACACTTTTAAGTTCTTGAATAAGCCACAGGTGCCAAATCCAGGACAAGGAACTCTTTTGAGAATAGAAAGAGTTCAACCACTTGCGACAGATTTAGAACTCTACAAAAGTAGAAACCAAAAATGGTTTCCCTTCCCAGCAACGGGTACAAATTAAGAAAATAAAATGAATGGCTTCTCTGTCAATGCTTAGTATGCTCGTCTCGTAGGTGAAGTTGAAAGGTGCCAGTGTGTGAAGATGGGTGCAAGAGGGAGTTGGGAATACATTCAGCCTCCAACATCCATTTACCCAGGCTAATCCTTCCACATCTTGACCCTATTTTACTCACTATGTCTCCAGGCCCAAGATATTCCCTAGAGTTCCCTTATTCTTCTTTTTTCCTTAATTTTAAAAAATGTTTTATCTTTGAGAGACAGAGTACGGGTGGGGAGAGGGAGAGAGGGAGACACAGACCCTGAAGCAGGCTCCAGGCTCTGAGCTGGAAGCACGAGTGGGGCTGGAACTGGTGAACCATGGGATCATGACCTGAGCTTAACTGACTGAGCCACCCAGGCGGCCCCAGAGTTCCCTTATCCTTAACGCTTGCGCTCTTCAAGACACAGGACATCCGGACACTGTTTGCATACTGCAAAACAGGCTGCACGCCACACTAAGAGAGGAGGGGCACAGAAATGCCAGGTAACACGCGGAGTTTTCAACCCCCCCACGACAGCCCAGAGACGGGTGGCGTCCGCCTCGCACCGCCCTCCCGGCCTCCCACTTGGGTCTCGAGGATTGGATCTCGCCCGGCACCGCCCTCTCCCCCTAGGTGAGGGGAAGGGGCAGAATGTTCCCGTGACTGCATCTCCTTAGCTCTTTTGCAAAAGAGGAAGTACAAACACTGCAAAGGCAAGGGTGTGCGGGGACCGTGGACCCCATGGTCGTGATACGGCCCCGGCCCAGAGTCCACCATCCCTTTACGTTGGTGGATCGTCGCTATAGACCACCCTCCGCCAGCCCTGTCTCCTTCCCCACGGAGGTGCGCTCCATTACTAGCTGAGGCTGCACCTGCGCGCGATTCCTACGCCCCCGTTACCTTGTAGAAAGTGACTGTATCCAGGGGGAGGGCGCCCTTGGTGTGCAGGCCGCTACCGCCATGCGGGGCGGAGAGGAGCAGGAGGAACAGGAGAAGAGGAAACAGTGGGGAGAGAGAAGCGGCGCGGGGCAGGCCTGCAGCCATAACGCCGAATTCTGGCAGTAGGAGCTGGGAAGGCTGTAGTGGAGAAAACGCGGAGTCGGGAGTCACGTGACTTGCAGGGCCGGCTCGGAAGCGCGCACGTGGACAGCCCGAGAGGCTCCAGCCGGCCTAGGGTGAGAGGGAGGGGCCACGTGAGGGGCGGGGAGATGGGGCTGCCGCGCGCGCGCGCACTCGGCGAAGCTCCAGCAGGCTGAGGGCGAGGGGGCGGGGCCGCGTGTGAAGGGCCGAGGGGACCGTGGAGAGCGTGGGTGGTGGAAAAAGAGGCTGCCGCGCACGCGTACTCGGCGAGGCTCGCAGCCAACCAGCCAGCCTTTTCCCGTCGTCCTTGGCGTGAGGGGAGGCACGAAGCGCGTGCCTAGCGTCTTGCTGCAGCTCGTAGTTCTCTCTCTTTATTCTTCTTCGAAGATGAGGAGGCCGGCCATCGTTTCTTCCTGATTGTGGCTCGTTGGGCAGTCAGTTGGGACCCGCCAGTACTTTAGGTTGGTATGTCAGTTTGTGCTACCACCCTCAGGCGGTTGGTCATGCTCTGCCACCTCCCTCAACCAGGACCCGAGTAGGCCGTCGGAGCCACTCCTGAGCCCTGCCCAGGTGCCTACTCTGGTGGCCGCCTGCCTCAGCGGCGAGGCCCAGGCTCCTATGAAAATAGGCTTTACTGAAAGTTGAGTACTGCCCAGCTATGCATATCCCAGCCTCCTGAGAATTAAAAAACAAAAACAAGTCCTAATGATCCTATTCAATAGATACTTGTTCAGGGCATGGTTTACACCAGCTTCTGGTTTGGGTTGTGGGAATACAAAATAGAGATGAACGAGACAGTTCTGGTCTGAAGGAATTCACAGTGTTGGGGAGGAGGAGACCGAGCAATAGTTACATAACCGTTACCTTGTTCACTTAGTCCTGCGCAGGAATGTCGGGGTAAATTGCAGACAGGAAATGACTTTTGAACTGGATCGTGAAAGAAGAGTAGGCCTTTAGAAGGCAGACACCAAAGGATATTTCTAGAAAGAGGAAAAACATGAATCTGTAAAGGTAAACTGGCCAATGTTGCAAAGGGTCTCATCAAACTAAAGGGTTTGGTGCCACGGCAGGTGTTAACCAGGAGAGTGAAGTCAGATTTGCTGTCATTTAGGAGTGAAGGAAGTGGGTGGGAAGGGAGGAGGTTGAAGGCAGAGAGACGAGTAAGGGTCATTTGCAGTAGTGGAGGTAGGATAGGTTAAGGTTCAGAAATAGGACAAAATTAGAAGAAAGGTTGGAATTCACAAGACTTGGTGAACAAATGGATGTGAAATGAGAATAAATTACATAATGCGTTGTGAGGGACTTAACACCATGTTAACCGTTGTATGTGTCCAATAAATGTATATGTATAAAATGGTCATCAAAAATCATAGGATCCAATCATGGGCAACCAGTTTGCATAGAAATTTTGAAAGAAAGTCGAATGTGTGTGTGGGGTGTTTGGGGGAGGTTTGGAAAAATTTATTTTGAATTTGCCCTAGTAAGTTAAAGTGAGCTACATAGGGGCACCTGGTGTCTCAGTTGGTTAAACGTTCGACTTTTTTTTCTTTAAGTTTATATTGAGGGAGGGAGAAAGTGCGAGTGGGGGAGGGGCAGAGAAAATCCCAAGCAGGCTCCATGCCATCAGGACAGAGCCCACTGTGGGGCTAGAACTCGGGAACCATGATATTAACACCTAAGCCTAAAATGAGAGTCCATGCTCAACCGACTGAGCCATCCAGGCACCCCAAGTATCTGACTCTTGATTTTGGCTCAGGTCATGGTTTTATTTATGGTGGTGAGATAGACCCCCATGGAACCTGCTTAGGATTCTCTCTCTCCTTCTAACCTCAGTCCCCACCCCCTGTTGCACAAGGACATGTGTGCTTGCTCTCTTTCAAAAAAAAAAAAAAATGAGCTACATAGACAAATGATTGAAGAGGAGGGGAAAATTATGAGCTGATTAAAGAAGGCTTCATGTAGGAAGTGGAAACAGTTAAGCCGTGGAAGAAAGAACACTTTTTTTAGAATTTATTTATTTTGAGAGAAAGAACAAGTGGGGGAGGGGCAGAGAGAGGGAGAGAGAATCCCAGGCAGGCTCCATGCTGAGCATGGAGCTTGATTCTGGGCTCAGTCTGAAAATTATGAGATCATGACCTGAGCTGAAATCAAGAGTTGGATGCTTAAACTGACTGAGCCACCCAGATACCCTGGGAGAAAGAACATTTTAGGTGGAGAACAAATGAAACAGAAGTGGGAACAATTCATGACAGTTTGGGGAGACTGAAAACCATCTTGGTTGGAGGGAGTTCTCAAAACACTACTTAGTAAGACAGTTTTAAGCCCAGGTAGGGGAGAGTCTTGCAAATCAAACTTAAGAATTTTCTGTTTTGGGACGCCTGGGTGGCTCGGTCGGTTAAGCATCCGACTTCGGCTCAGGTCACGATCTCACGGTCTGTGGGTTCGAGCCCTGCATCGGGCTCTGTGCTGACAGCTCAGAACCTGGAGCCTGTTTCAGATTCTGTGTCTCCTCCTCTCTGTGACCCTCCCCCGTTCATGCTCTGTCTCTCTCTGTCTCAAAAATAAATAAACGTTAAAAAAAAAATTTAAAAAAAAAAAAAAGAATTTTCTGTTTTGTCCTGTACTCAATAAGGAGCCATTAAGAGTTTTTTATAACCCTTTATAAGACATTTAGACTTTTTAAATTATTCACTTCTGAATATGTAAAAGCTTTGGGTACACCTAGTTAGTATGATTAATCAGGAATGACTTTATAGTCATAGTTTTGAAGTAGGTTTTGGGAAAAGTGACGGAAGAGGATTGGTTGGAGAGGGAAGTATCAGTCCTTTGCTATGAATTGTAATAATTCCATGCAATGTAATAATTGTCTCAATGCTTCCTTTTAGTAGTGCCCTGGTCCCAATTATTTTAAAATTTGATTATATTCTTAGCTTCAGGACCCTGACAACAAACTACACAAATAAGCCAGGTATAATTGTCCATATTTGGGAAGTTATAAAATCCCACAGTTGAAACTGATGTGGAAAATCAAGAGGCTCACCCTGGGTATTGTATAGAGGTAGGGAGGAAGAGACAAGTCATGTTAAATGAGTGTGCCCTCATTAACTCATGTTAAATGAGTGTCATGTGACTCAGTGTAGCACCTGGAGTAAGGAAAAAAGTACCATCTGCTAAAGGCAACTAATAAATATCAATCTTTTTTCTACATCATCAAGCCAGAGTCCTCAGTCTCATCAATTTCTTTGCTATTCCTTATATACACAAGGCATATTCCTGCCTCAGGGCCTTTGTACCAGCTTTCTCCCTCTAAAACACTTTTCTTTAAGATATTCATATGGCTGAGTCCTTAACTTCCCTAAGTCTTGGCTCAAACTTCCTAAGATCTACCCTGACCATCCTTTAAGAAATTGCTCCTTCCTCCTTTCTTTGCTCCTTTCCTCCTTGCTCCATGCTCCTCCTTGCTTTCTATCTCCCTTCTGTCTTTTTTCTCCATAGCACTTTTTAGCTTACTAATATACAATATAATTTGCTTATTTTTCTTATCTGCTTCCCATGAGGGCTGGATTTGTCTTTATGTTTTTGACTGTTTAGGTTAGCTACTACAGCCCCCTGTCTGGCATAGGTGGGCGCTCAGTAAATAATTGTTCAGTGAATAAATCAATCAATGAGAGAGAAACTATTCCATGGTTATCTCTCAAAATTCCATTGGCCTTTACTACATTCTTTCCTTAGACCTCATACTGTTCTTCAGAGATATGCCATTCCTTAGAGCTAATTGTTCTGCTCTTGTGAATTTTTGTTGGTGTTAACACTAGTTCCTTTGACATAGATGAACACTATAATTGTCTAGTGAACACAAAGCAGATTTCATCTGTTAAAAATTGTTATTGAAGGAATGATTTTCTTCAAGCCCTGTCCTCCTTTAAGAATTCTTTCAATATTGGGGCACCTGGATGGCTCAGTTGGTTAAGCATCCATCTTCAGCTCAGGTCATGATCTCGTGGTCCATGAGTTCGAGCCCTGCATCAGGCTCTATGTGGACAGCTCAGAGCCTGGAGCCTGTTTCAGATTCTGTGTCTCTCTCTCTGCCCCTCCCCTGCTCATGCCCTGTCTCCCTGTCTCTGAGAAATGAATAAACCTTAAAAAATATTTTTTTTGATAGGAATGATGGAAGACTTCTTAAGAATGATCAGAAAAATTATGTATTCTGTCCTAGATTTTATCCAAGGTATAGAGAAGAGATAATCCACAAACCAGGTTTGCAGGGGCAATATTAATAATTTTAAAAGTTGGTTCATTAGCATGGATAAGTCCCCCCCTTTTTACCTAACAGTTACACGTATAAAACCCATTTACAGCTAAAGTCTGTAATAGTCTGTTTTTTCAGGTTGCAAAGAGGAGGTGTGCTGAGATCTCCTTAGCCATTATGGACTTACTCTAACAATACACATGGAATTCAGGAAGATAGTTCATGGAACTATCTGAACAGGCATACAGTCCTTTAGATCACCAACATTAGAATGTAGAACAGCCTCAAGGAACTGAAACCTGGACACTTCCAATTGCTTGAGACACAATGGTAACTCCTGTTGTCCCAGGCATCTTGTATTACTCTAGAATGGACCATCTTGCTACTCCTCTCTTCTCTGTGGGCATCTTACATTTGATAGGCTCAGCTTGTCACCATTCAATATGGAGCACCCCATTGGGCAATTTCACACCACACCATTTCCTAGGCATCTGACTGGACTTCCCCTTGCTCAAGGACTAATCATTTGGGGCTAGAGTAGGGAATTCTGTGGCTCAGACATGGGAGATATATGAAGACAGAACTGCTTGTACTCATCATGAGATGAGGTCTGTGGGTATAGCAGGTATCAAGGTCTGATGGAGTTTTCCACCAAACACCATCTCTCCTTCACCACATTTCCATAAACAATCGTTGGGTGGCAAATCAGTTATTCTTTTCAGTACATTGCTTCTTGTGGGTTTTTTTTTATTGTTTTTATTTTTTATTTCTTTTATTTTCTATTTTTTTTAAATATGAAATTTGTTGTCAGATTGGTTTCCATACAACACCCAGTGCTCATCCCAACAGACGCCCTCCTCAATACCCATCACCCCCCCTACCCTCCCTCCCACCCCCCATCAACCCTCAATTTGTTCTCAGTTTTTAAGAGTCTCTTATGTTTTGGCTCCCTCCCTCTCTAACCTCTTTTTTTTTTCTTCCCCTCCCCCATGGTCTTCTGTTAAGTTTCTCAGGATCCACATAAGATGCAAACATATGGTATCTGTCCTTCTCTGTATGACATATTTCACTTAGCATAACACTTTCCAGTTCCATCCACGTTGCTACAAAAGGCCATGTTTCACTCTTTCTCATTGCCACGTAGTATTCCATTGTGTATATAAACCACAATTTCTTTATCCATTCATCAGTAAAAAAAAATTTTTTTAAGAAGAATTCTTTCAATATTTAGAAGCATCCAACTTTGGCTCAGGTCATGATCTCGTGGTTCATGAGTTTGAGCCCCGTGTTGGGCTCTGCGCTGGCAGTCGGAGCCTGCTTGGGATTCACTCTGTCCCTCCCTCTCTGTACTTCCCCCTACTTGCACTGTCTCTCTCAAAATAATACATTTTTTAAAAATATGTTAAAAAATATTTTTAAAAAGAATTATTTAAATATTAAAAAAAAGAATTCTTTCAGTATTAAACAACTGTTTACAGCTTTCATGTGCCATACACTCTCTTGAGGATCAGGGTTACACTGGTGAACAAGATAGATGTGCTCCCTACAGACCTAGTTGGGGAGACCAACATTAAATAATCACACAAATAAATATATAATTACAAATTGTGATAACTCTAGAAAGAAAAGTTGAGGGCCTAAGAGAAAATATGATGGGGGATCAATTGGGATTGGAGTTCGTGGAAAACCTCTACAATCAAGTACATGTGAGCTAAGACCTAAAGGACGAAAAAAAAAAAAAAAAAAGACCTAAAGGATGGATAGGATTCAGCTGTCAAGGAACTTAAACTTGTGTGATAAGAAAGACCGTAAATAATTATGAATAAATATGAAACTGCAGATTGTGTGTTAGGAAACATTTTAGGAAAAGAAAACAGCATGTGCAAAGGTTCTAGGGTGAGAAAGAACTTAAAATATTTGAGAACTAAAAGAATTCTACTCTGGAACCTATCCCATAGTAACAAAATCAGCAGAGAAGGAGGTGATACATACAGAGGTTAGGAATGTTTATTGCAGCATTGTTTGCAGAAGCAAAGAAGAAGAAGAAGAAGAAGGAGGAGGAGAGGGAGGGGGAGGAGGAGGAGGAGGAGGAGGAAGAAGAAGAAAACAACTTGCATGTCTATGACAGGAAGTGTTGAATAAATGATCTTTTATAAGTAGGCTCCATGCCCAACGTGGGGCCTGAACCCAGACCCCAAGATCCAGAGTCGCATGCTCTACTGACTGAGTCAGCTAGGAGCCCCTGGGTAAATGATCTTATGTAGAATATTACACAGCTATCAGAATGAGTTAGAACTATTTCTTTGAGATACTAGATGAGAAAAGAAATGTATACAGAAATATATCATCCCATTTTTAAAACCCTACAACCATAACAACAGCCCCTATACATATATACACACACACACACACACACACACACACACACACACACGTATGTATGTATTTGGGTATGGTTTTGTTTCTTTTGTTTTTGCACAAAGTAATCTTATTTGCAGCAAATAAGGAGATCATGGAAATAGCTTTCAAAGCTGTGACTTCCTAAGACAGGGTAAATGGGTACCTTTTTTTTTTTTCTTTTCCTGATTTAGAAAGTATTTGCAATTTATTTATTTTAATTTTATTTTTTATTTTTTAAAATTTACATCCAAATTAGCATATAGTGAAACAGTCATTTCAGGAGTAGATTCTTTAATGCCCCTTACCCATTTAGCCCATCCCCCCTCCCACAACCCCTCCAATAACCCTCAGTTTGTTCTCCATATTTGAGTCTCTTCTGTTTTGTCCCCCTCCCTGTTTTTATATTATTTTTGTTTCCCCTCCCTCATGTTCATCTGTTTTGTCTCTTAAAGTCCTCCTATGAATGAAGTCATATGATTTTTGTCTTTCTCTGACTAATTTCACTTAGCATAATACCCTCCAGTTCCATTTACAGAGTTGCAAATGGCAAGATTTCATTCTTTTTGAGAGACGAGTAACACTCCATTTTGTGTGTGTGTGTGTGTGTGTGTGTGTGTGTGTGTGTGTGTGTCTGTCTGTCCCATCTTTATCCATTCATCCATCGATGGACATTTGGGCTCTTTCCATACTTTGGCTATTGTTGATAGTGTTGCTGTAAACATGGGGGTGCATGCACACCTGTATCTCATGGATAAATGCCTAGTAGTGCAATTGCTGGGTGGTAGGGTAGTTCTAGTTTTAGTTTTTTGAGGAACCTCCATACTGTTTTCCAGAGTGGCTGCACCAGTTTGCATTCCCATAAATGGGTACCTTTTGTTTAGGGTTAGGATGTATGTATGTATATTTTGTTTGTTTGGTTTTTTTGTTTATTATTTATTTATTTGGTTTTTATTTTTTTTAGTAATCTACACTCAACACGGGGCTTGAACTCATGAACCCAAGATCAAGAGTCACATACTCTTCCAACTGAGCCAGCCAGGCACCCCAGGATGAATAAATAGGGAAACCTTATCATAATTTGTAGAGGTGGGCATAAAATGGTGCATACACCTTAATGAAAAATGCCTGTACATATATTGTATGTTATGTAAATAAGGCTGAGGCACCTTTTTGGGCAGAGATTTTAGTACTATAATGAGGTAAAGGCAAATGTGGGTCACTCCATAGTCCATCGGGTTTAGCTCAAATGATGTGGGTGTTTTGGACTGGTGAAACGTCTTATCAGGGCAGTTGCTGTCACCTGAGGGGTGGTTTTGGATTTCATTTGCCTTTCCTTGGTGCATGCTTCCAGTGACCCAAAGAGCTGCTGCCTCCCTTTTCCCTGTTTGGATATATTTTAACAAGTATAGAGAAAAATGTAGAGAAATATTTTAGGCTTTTAGCATTTGTTATAGTCCCAATGGAATGGAAAGGAAATAAGACAAAAGGAAAAAAATTACTATGGAATAATGTTCAGAAAAATGTAGAATATAAAATACTAGCTGTAGAATTACTACTAATATGTAGAAATTGAATATAGGGACAAGGACTTAAAGTAGCATGAATAAATAAAACATTGTTATGAGTATATGATGAGATTGTAGGAAACTTTATTTTGGATTTCTATTATTTTAATACTGTTTTTTCAATGAAGTAACATTAAAAAAATCATAGAGACTTTAACATCCATGGATCACATCATTTCAAAAAAGATGTTCTTTTGTCCCACTTTGAATTCATGTTATTTTGTTTTATGTACTCCTGTAAGCCACCTGAAATGTTCTCTGTGTCAAAGTGGGATATAAATAAGTAAATAAAGGTATCCTAGCTCTTGCCAGTTTCTTCCCCTTTTTAATCTTTCCTGCACACTGCCAACGTGTTATTACTTAACAATATTAGCGTGTAAAATAAGAATGATAATAATACTTCATAGGATTAGGAGTGGATAAAATTAGTTAGTACATGTAAAGCATTTACAATGGTACCTGCTATAAGGTATATATTTACTTAAAGAGTAGCTATTAATAGTTATTATATCATATTTTTTTTCTTGGAAATTTGCTTGATCATGGAAGTTTATAGTGGCATTTCTGTAGGATAAAATCCAAATCCAAGAGCCTGCAAAATCTAGTTCTAAATCAAAGAGTCTAAATAAAAATGCCATTTATAATATCACATGTAGCTACTAAGCTCTTGAAATATGGCTACTCTGAATTGAGATGTTGTTTTGAGAGTAAAATACACACTGAATTTCAAAGTACAAAGTTATGAATGTAAACCATCTCAGTGATTTTTTTTATATGGATTGCATGTCGAAATGATGAAATTTGGATATTTAAGTTAAGTAAAATTTATTAAAATTAATTTCATCTCCTTTTGTTTTTTTAATGTGGTCTCTAGAAACTTTTAAATCACATATATGACTTATATTTTTACTAGATAGAACCACTCAAGATTTTTAAAGCAAAATGCTTTGCTACCTTTTCATCCTGATCTTTGTCCAGTTGGTGTTTTAGATGCAAGGACAGTATACTTAAATTTATTTCTATTAACTTTTATTAAATAAAACTCATTATTTTAAAGTATTCAGATCTTATTAGATCTTAAATCTGTCATCTATCTCTCACAACTTGAGTACATTCATTTAATAAATACTGAGTGCCTTTTGTAGGCACTCTTTTAGGTATGTGAGATATTGGGGTGAATGAGACAACATCAGTTGCCTGTGCCCAAAGACATAGTCTGCTAGGGTGAAACAGCACAAGTAAACAAGATATTGTGGAATTTGATAAATATTACATCTCTGAGGTAATGACATTTAAGCCAATACTTGAAGGATGAGAAGGAGCCAGTCATGTGATTATCTAGGGGAAGAACATTTCAGACAGGGGGAATAGCTATTACAAATGATCTGAATTGGAAAAGTACTAGACATATTGGATGGATACATGTGGCAAACCCTAAGATAGACTCCAATAGTCCCTGCCTTTTGGTATTCAGACTCTCATCTAATCCTTTCTCTTGACTGTTGGCAAGATCTGTGGTCAGTAGACTATAGGAAAGGTGATGGAATGTCACTTCAGTGACTTCATTACAGAAAGTTCTGACTTCCATCTTGCTGGGAGGGCATCTTGCAGAAATCCACATGGCAAAGAACTGAGTGAAGCATTTAGCCAACAACAATTAGTTTGGAATTTAGGCCCTTAGACCAACAACCCTCAAGAAACTGAATTAGACCAACTTTGTAAACTTGAAAACAGATCCTTCCCCATTTGAGCCTTCAGATGAGACCCAGCCCTGGTTGATATCTTGATTACAGCCTTGTGACAGATACTGAAACAGAGGACCCAACTAAGCTATACTTGGACTCCTAACCTACAGAAGCTATGAGATGATAAATGTGTGCTTTAAGCCACTAATTTTGTGGAAATTTGTTATGCAACAGTGAATAACATACCCACACAACTTGATAAATATGCCCGCTATATTTCCTTTGAAGTTATTGATGAAAGTGTTTTACAGAACTGTGCCAAGTCAGAATGCTGATTCACTCCACTAGAAGTCTTTTTTTTTTTTTTTTTTTTTTTTTTTGAGAGAGAGAGAGCATGAATGGGGAAGGAGCAGAGAGGGGGAGGGGAGAGAGAGAATCCCAAGCAGATTCCGTGCTGTCAGCACACAGCCTGATGCAGGGCTCAATCTCCGGAACCTGAGACAAAATCAAGAGTTGGACACTTAAACCAATTGACCACCCAAGAGCCCCTGAAGTCATTTCTAAGTTGATATTGATCAATTAGTTAACACTCCCTGAGGCTTATTTGTGCAACAAATGCCATTAATTATGCTTCCATTTTATCTATATTTCCTTATTTTTGTATCATGAAATTTTTTCATCAAAAGCTTTGTCAAAATCCCATATATACTATGGTAATTGTATCCAAAGGGGATAGGGTGAGTCTGGCATGATTTTTTTTATAAATTCATTCTGTTTTAGTGGTTACTTTTTAAAAAAATTGTTTAAAAAGCACACCTTTTGAGTAGTTCATTCTAGAATCTTACTTGGGTTCAGTACTGAGATCTTTTTTTATTTTTTAAGTTTATTTATTTTGAGAGAGAGAGCAAGCAAGCAGGGGAGGGGCAGAGACAGGGGGAGAGAGAGAATCCCAAACAGGCTCTGTGCTGTTAGAGCCTGATGTGGGGCTCGAGCTCATGAACTGTGAGATCATGACCTGAGCTGAAACCAAGAGTCAGACACTTAACTAACGGAGTCACTCAGGCGCCGCAATGCTGAGATCTTTGACTTAGGGTTTGCAGATTCCACCATCCTTTCTCCTTGTAAAAATTAAAAATTGAGTTATCACCAGTTTTCTACAATTCCTAGCAATTTCCCCATTTTTACGCAAACTCACATTTCATTCAGTGGTTTATTGGGTTAACCTGAAAGTTTCTTTATTCAAGGTTTATTTATTTTTGAGAGAGAGGGAGCACAAGTGGGGAAGGCGCAGAGGTGGGGGGGATAGAGGATCCAAAATAGGCTCTGCATTGACAGCAGCAAGCCTGATGTGGGGCTGGAACTCACAGACTGAAAGATTATGACCTGAGCCGAAGTTGGATGCTCAACCGACTGAGCCACCCAGGCACCCCAGGGTTTTTGTTGTTGTTGTTAATTTAAATTCAAGTTAGCTGGCATATAGTGTAGTATTGGTTTCAAGGGTAGAATTTAGTGATTCATCTTTTACGTATAATACCCAGTGCTCATCCCAACAAGTGCCCTCCTTAATGTCCAACACCCATTTAGCCCATCCCCCCCCACCTCATCTCCAGCAATCCTGTTTGTTCTCTGTATTTAAGAATCTCTTATGGCTTGCCTCTGTCTCTGTTTTTTTATCGTACTTTATTTTTCTTTTCCTTTCTGTATGTGCATCTGTTTTGTTTCTTAAATTCCACATATGAGTGAAATCATATGATGCTTGTGTTTCTCTGACTTACCTCATTTAGCATAATACACTCTAGTTCCCATCCATGTTGTTGCAAATGGCAAGATTTCATTCTTTTTGATTGCTGAATAATATTCCTTTGTGTTTATATAGCACATCTTCTTTATCCATTGATCAGTGGATGTTTGGGCTCTTTTCCATAATTTGGCTATTGTTGATTGTGCTGCTGTAAACATTAGGATGCATGTACCCCTTCGAATCAGCATTTTTGTATCCTTTGGGTAAATACTTAGTAGTGCAATTGCTGAGTTGTGGGATAGTTCTATTTTTATTTATTTTTTTGAGGAATCTTCATACTGTTTTCCAGAGTGGCTGCACCAGTTTGCATTCCCACCAACAGTGCAAAAGGGCTCCCCTTTCTCCACATCCTCACCAATATCTGTTGTTGCATGAGTTGTTAATTTTAGCTATTCTGACAGGTGTGAGGTGGTATCTCATTGTAGTTTTGATTTGTATTTCCCTGAAGATGAGTGACGTTGAGCATCTTTTCATGTGTGTGTTAGCCATCTGGATGTCTTCTTTGGAAACATGTCTATTCATGTCTTCTGCTCATTTCTTCACAGGATTATTTGTTTTTTGGGTGTTGAGTTTGACAAATTCTTTATAAATTTTGGATACTAACACTTTATCCAATATGTCATTTGCAAATATCTTCTTTCATTCCATCTGTTGCCTTTTAGTTTTGTTGATTGTTTCCTTCATTGGGCAGAAGCTTTTTATCTTGATGAGGTCCCAGTAGTTCATTTTTGCTTTTGTTTCCCTTGTCTCAAGAGACACATCTAGTAAGAAGTTTCTGTGGCCAGTTCAAAGCGGTTGCTGCCTGTTTTCTCCTCCAGGATTTTGATGGTTTCCTGTCTTATGTTTAGGTCTTTCATCCATTTTGAATTTATTTTTGTGTATGGTGTAAGAAAGTGGTCCAGTTCCATTCTTCTGCATGTCATTGGCCAGTTTTCCCAGCACCATTTGCTGAAGAGACTGCTTTTTTTTTTTCCATTTAACCAGCAAGTTTTATCAGAGTCCTGGAGTATAATTTGTTCAAACCAGGAGTGGTGGATTAATTTAGAGTAGTCAGGTGCTCTCTTATAATCTTTATCGTCAGTTCCCTCTTACAATGTTTGTTTTACACTTTTTGTTCTAAATATTTTTCTTTTCAGTAGGAAAGACAGAAACATGTTATCCGTTAATCATTACACAATGAATTTCAGCAATGGGATATTTACTGTGTCCCTCTAAAATTCGCCTATTTACAATTCATCCTTTTAAAGTATACAATTCAGGGGTGTCTGGGTGGCTCAGTCAGTTGAGTGTCCAACTCTTGATTTTGACTCAGGTCTTGATCTCACGGTTTGTGGGTTTGAACCCCATGTCAGGCTCTGCACTGTCAGTGCAGAGCCTGCTTGGGATTCTCTCTCTTCCTCTCTCTTTCTCTGCCCCACCCCCACTCATGTGCGCGCGCTCTCTCTCTCTCTCTCTCTCTCAAAATAAATAAACTTTAAAGTGTACAATTCACTGGGTTTTAGTATATTCATAAAGTGTGCAACCATCACCACTATCTTAATTTTAGAATATTTTTGTCACCCTAAAAAGTCTCGTGCCCATCAGCAGTTGCTTCCCATTTTCTCTCAAATTACCTTCTTAGCCCTAGGCAACTACTAATGTACTTTGTGTCTGTAAATTTGCTTATTTTGGACATTTCATATGAATGGAATCATATAATTTGTGGTCTTTTGTGATTGGCTTCTTTCATTTAGCATAATGTTTTCAAGGTTCATCATGTTGTAGAATGCATCAGTACTTCTTTTAATTGCTGACTAACATTTCATTATATGGATATACTATATTTTATCCATTTACCAGTTGATGGAACATTTGTGTTGTTTCTACCTTTTGTCTTTTATGAATAATACCATTATGAATATTTGTGTCCAAGTTTTTGTGTGGACATATGTTTAATTTCTCTTGGGTGTATACCTAGATGTAGAACTGAGTTTATACCTAGGAGCTGAGTAATATAGTATATGTTTAACCTTTTGAGGAACAGCCAAAGTGGCTGCAGTACTTTACATTCTCTCCAGCAGTGTATAAGGGTTTCTCTTCCTCCACATTTTCATCAACATTTGCTATTCTCTATCTTTTTTATTATAGCTATCCTGGTAGGTGTGAAATAGCATCTCATTGTGATTTTTTTTTTTTTCAAGTAGGCTTCACTCCCTGCGTGGAGCCCAACAAGACTTGAACTCATGACCCTGAGATCAAGACCTGAGCTGAGATCAGGAGTCAGACGTTTAACCAGCTGAGCCACCCAGGCACCCCAGCATCTCATTGTGATTTTAATTTTTACTTCTTTTTTTTTTTTTTAAGTTCTTTTTAATGTTTATTTATTTTTGAGAGAGAGAGAGACAGAATCTGAAGCAGGTTCCAGGCTCTGAGCTGTCAGCACAGAGTCTGATGTGGGGCTCAAACCCACGAACCATGAGATTGTGACCTGAGTCGAAGTCAGATGCTTACCGACTGAGCCACCCAGGTGCCTCTTAATTTGTATTTCCCTGATGGTTTATGGTGTTAATCATCTTTTCATGTGATTTTAGTCATTTTTTTATTTTGGGGGAGAAATGTCTATTTAAAACCTTTGCCCTTTTTTAAATTGGGTTGTATTTTTATTATTGAATTGTAGGAGTTGTTTTTTATATTCTCAGTGTAAGTCCCTTATCAGATACGTGCTTTATAAATATTTTTTTTCCCTGTGGATTGTCTTTTCCCTTTCTTGATGGTATCCTTTGAAGCACAAACATTTTAAAACAATTTTAATAAAGACCAAAAGACCGATTTATTATTTCTTTTGTTGCTTATGCATTTGTAGTCATATCTAAGAAGCAATTGCCTAATAAAAGAGCTTCCTCAATGTCACAATAATTTTTTGAAATTATCTTTTCCTGCCTTCTTATTAACCAGGTCTCCGTTAGAATATTGTATGGGTTATGTGAGAACTATGAAGTCAGAATAACTGAATTTGAATATTGGTATTACCACATGATAACTTTGTAACCATTGGGAAGTGACTTCTTCTTTTTTTTTTTTAGGAGATAAAAGTTCATTGAATACACTGCAAGGAAGTGGCAGGCAGGATAGCAAAGCACAGACTATTGTCAACCTTTTTTTTTTTAAGTTTATTTTGTTGGGAGGAGGGGTATAGAAAGAAGGAGAGACTGAATCACAAGCAGGGTCTGCACTGTCAGGGCAAAGCCGAATGTGGGGCTTGATCCCATGAAACTTGAGATGATGACCTAAGCCAAAATCAAGAGTCAGACACACAACTGACTGAGCCACCCAGGCACCCCCAAAGGGAAGTGACTTCTTTAAGCCTCAGTTTCTTCATCTGAAAAATAGGAATATTACTCGGGTGCCTGGCTAGCTCATTTGGTAGAGCTTGTGAGTCTTGATCTTGCTGTTGTAAGTTCAAGCCCCACATTGGAAGTAGAGCTTACTAAAAATTTTTTTTCATGGGACTATTACTTACCTCAAAGGTTGTGTTGAGGATTAAAATGCTTAGCATAGAGGGGCGCCTGGGTGGCTCAGTTGGTTGAATGTTCAATTTCGGCTCAAGTCATGATCTTACAGTTCGTGGGTTCAAGGCCCGCATCAGGCTCTCTGCTCTCAGTGCAAAGCCCGCTTTGAATCATCTGTCCTCCTCTCTTTCTGCCCCTCCCTCTCTCTCTCTAAAAAATAAACATTTGAAAAAAAAATAAAATAAAATGCTTAGCATAGAGCCTTACCCATAGAAATTACTTGATAATTGGTAGCTATTAATACTAGAAATCTTTAAATACAGTTTTTTAAACTATATTTAAAATAAAAATATTTTACTAGGTAAGTGTTTTTCTTGACTTTGTATCCACAGTAATAGCTTGCTCATGGTAGAGGTTTAATGAATATCTGTTAATTTGATTTATAAAATGTAGCAGCCCATTACATTAAGTGAGCTGTGATGTATTTTTTTTTTTAAATGCTTATTTATTTTGAGAGAGAGTGCATGAAGGTGTGCACACGTGCAATCAAGGTAGGGGTAGAGAGAGAATCCGAAGCAGGCTCCGACACTGGGCTCAGTCCCATGAACTGTGAGATCATGACCTGAGCCAAAATCAAGAGTTGGAAGCTTAACTGACTGAGCCACCCAAGGCTCCCTGAGCTGTGATATATTTGAACTTACTAAGAAACTAAGTAAAAAGAGAAAACTAAAAATAAGTACCACCCACTTCATTTGTGCTTGGATTAGCCCTTGCAGAAAAGGAAGATGGGAAGATTATATTTCCAAAGACATTTCAAGGGGGAACACTGCTTAATATACAAAAAGCAGGGGGCTAATTTAGAGAGAAAAATGGAAAAGTAAATCCCTGAATGGGAATTTGGTCAGTGGCATAAGACATTTTAGAAGAAATGCCAAAAGAGAAAAATTGTTATGTCAAGAGCAGCAGACTGATTTGGCATGGCTGTTTCCCAAACAATTTGAGATTTGTTCTTGATTGAGACAAGAGTCCTTTGTCTAAAAGCATTCCCTTATCACTTGGTGAGACTGTCATTAGTTCCCTCACCCTTATTAGATAGATGTATGATTAGAGGCCTCAGAACACTCTCTGAGACCTTATGGTAGGGATTTTTGATCCAGAAATTTACTTGTATTTTTTTTTATTTGTTTATCTGATAATTTAAGCAAAGTGGTTAGAGCGTACCTTCACTTAACAGTTTCCCATCAGAACCTATTTAATGATATCCCTTCTTCTACTCCACACGAGATTCTTAACCTCACTTGAATAAAAGAATCACGTTTAAACTACTGAACCCATGCAAATGACCCAATTTATGTTATCAGTTAATATTTGTAGAATGTATGAAAGTATGGTTAGATGAAACGTAAATGGCTACATAAATGAAATGGTCTTCCTTCTCTGCTTTCTCCGTACTCTAGTCTTTGTCCAAATTTCACCAGTTCTTCCAAATTGGTTCAGACGACAGTGTATTTTTTTATCAGATAATTTGAGATTTTGGTATAAAGGCCATTTTTCCTACTGTATTATAAGCTCCTGGAAGTCTTGGTCTGTCTCTTGTCTTTATAGCTTCTGTAGCATAATGTTTTGCACAGAGTTGATATGTAAATATAAGTATATTAAATGAACCGTGTAATTTAATGTATTTCTGGTGGGAATTTTTGGTATAGAATATTTAAGATGTTACTATTAACTATGAGATATTAACAACAACTTCTCTTCACAGCTTTTCTTGGTATTACTAAAAATTTATTGGTCGCTTCAATATACAGTCTCCCTTTTCTGCCACAGGCTTTTGTCCCTAAACATGGCAAGCTTTAAGCAGATCTCTCTTCTTCCTTATTTTTCTGTCTCTGTTCTGTTCCATTTCTCTCTTGCAGCTCTATTTATCTTTTCATTATGACTCATTCTATTTTTTATCATTCCTGCCTCTTGCCCCTTCTTATAATTCCTAATGCTTTTTAGAACTTTGTTTCCTTGTCACCTGCTCTTTCTATTTTTGTTCTTTCTGCTTGGCTTTCTCCTCCACTTGTCGCCACCTTCTCTCCTTGTCCTCAAGATACAGGGCTGGATTGGGTAGGGAGGAGCCTAGCTGGGCTAGGGGTGGAGCCACCAGTTCAGTGTTTAGGGACTCAGAACCTGAGAAGGATCACGCTCGTTAAACATAGCTGGGGCTGAAGTCCCTATGGCCTTCCGGCTGGAGGCTAGCATTCTGGAGGACAGTTGGGACTTGGTAAGCCTAGAAGTTGTCCCTTTCCTTTTTTTGCTTCCCGTTTCTTCCTCCTTGTTTTGTATTTCTCACTCACAGTATCTCTTGACTATTAACTTTTTTCTTCCCATTTTTTATTGCTTACTATTCTATTTTCTCTCTGTGTAGCTGTCCATCAACTCTATTTAGTATTTGTTTGCTTTTCCTCTTACCCATTCTTTTCGCACATCTATCTCTTCTCTCTCAAAATTTAACCTTATCTACCTCTTCTCCATTTTGTTCTTTCCTTTGTAGATTTTCTCATCCAGTTCTCTTTACATTTAGTCATTTTGTATCCACTTCTCTATTCTTTTTATTTTACTGGTTCCCAGAGATGGAGCAATAAGAGAGTAAATAAGGAGCCACCCTGCCTTTCCAGGGGCCTTTCTACTCATTCTCAGACCCGTAGGGTATTTTGATAGGCACTGAAGAGTTTGCTCTGCACAGATATTTAATAAACAGTGAAAATGGAGTGAGGTTGAATCTTAAATGTAAAAGACTTAATTTTATTCTCATTTTGTTTTTATTTAGGTTTTCTCTGCAATACAGTGGATACAATTTGTTATGGCTACTCTGAGGTAGGTTTATTTAATCTCATGTACTATAACTTTATTGTAAGCAAAACTGTAGAATTCTGAAGTTTTCTACTTTTTTCCCCTAGGTATTTGTTTATACTCTTAAGAGAGAAATGCTGTTCTTTACCATGTTGACATTTTCTTAATGTTTTATGTATTTACTTTTTATGAGAGAGAGCGTGCATATGTGTGCATGCAGGGGAGGGGCAGAGAGAGAGTGGGACAGAGGATCCAAAGCGGGCCTACGCTGACAGCAGAGAGACTGACACTGGGCTTGAACTCACGAACTGTGAGATCACAATCTGAGCCAAAGTTGGATGCTCAACCAACTGAGCCCCACAGGTGCCCACCATGTTGACATTTTCTGATTCATAAGATGTAGCATCAACAACAACAAAAAAAGCAGATTGAGAGAGAACATCTGAAAGTCAAAGGACTTAGGATTGATTTGCAAAGTCAGTAGCAAAGTGCTTGCTTTGGCAGCACATATACTAAGAACTGGAATGAAACAGAAGAGAGTAGCATGGCCCCTACACAAGGATGACACACAAATTCATGAAGCGTTTCATATTTTAGAAAAATGTGCAGCTTATTTTGCACCTATTATATATCAATAAAGCTGTAAAAAATTATTAGCAAAAATGAAGGTGCCCCAGTAGTCCTGTTTTAATGATCACCTTCTATCTGTCAGTGTTATAGGTTCAAGTTCACTTATTGCCTCTGCTGTATTCCAGAATATACAGAAATCTCCTGAGGTGAGCAGTCTCTTTTTGTGGTGGATTTGAACTTTTAGTGACTTAGCCTTTGATGTTCGTTTGTTGTTTTGAGAGAGAAAGAGAGACAGAGCGTGAGTTGGGGAGGGGCAGAGAAAGAGGGAGACACAGAACCTGAGGCAGGCTCCAGGCTCTGAGCTGTCAGCACAGAGCCTGATGCGGAGCTGGAACTCACAGACCACAAGATCATGACCTGAGCTGAAGTCTGACGCTTAACCGACTGAGCCATCAAGGCACTCCGGAAGTTAAGACTTTGAAATAAATAAGAGAAATGTCACCTGTAAATAATGGAATAATTCTATGAATTACTTGTAAATTTGTCATTATGATACATTGAGATATTTTACTTTTTTAAAAAGTTTTATTTATTTATTTTGAGAGAGAGAGAGCCCCCTGCATGTGCAAGTTGGGGAAGGGCAGAGAAAGAGGGAGAGAAAGAGAGAATTCCAAGCAGGTTCTGCACTGTCAGCATGAACACAGCCCCCAAATTCACAAACTGTGAGATCATGACCTGAGCCAAAATCAGGAGTTAGACGCTCAACCGCCTGAGCCACCCATTGATATTTTAGGCACAGTCAATAGTTTTCCCTTTTCTTCTAAGTAATTGTTTTTAACTGTAACTGACTGTGGAGAGATTGCCTACTAAATGTGCATTTTTTTCTTTGCTATGCATTGATTATTAAAGTTAAGGAAACAGAGTGCTGTTTGAAGCCTATATTAACTCTAAGCACAGTAGGGTCCTGCCAAGAGGTGAGTTTTCTGATATTGATATCTTGGTAAAATTGTTAATGGAGCTAGGAAATAGTTCAGAGACTTTGTTGTACAAAAGATACTAGTTTTGGGGCGCCTGGGTGGCGCAGTCGGTTGAGCGTCCGACTTCAGCCAGGTCACGATCTCGCGGTCCGTGAGTTCGAGCCCCGCGTCAGGCTCTGGGCTGATGGCTCGGAGCCTGGAGCCTGTTTCCGATTCTGTGTCTCCCTCTCTCTCTGCCCCTCCCCCGTTCATGCTCTGTCTCTCTCTGTCCCAAAAATAAATAAAAAACGTTGAAAAAAAAAAAAATTCAAAAGATACTAGTTTTGCTGTTCAGGCCTTCTAGGAAATTACGATACATCTTATGTAAAATTATTTATACCAAAAAGATCAAGTAAAAAATCTTCCTGTTATTGAGGTACAACTGACAAACAAAAAACCTTCCTGATTGAGAGAGGACTAGGAAGAGTGATGTATTTCCTAGCTACAAAAAGATTTTAAGAGGGGCGCCTGGGTGGCTCAGTCGGTTGAGCGTCCGACTTCAGCTCAGGTCATGATCTCACGGTTCGTGAGTTCGAGCCCCGTGTCGGACTCTGTGCTGACAGCTCAGAGCCTGGAGCCTATTTCAGATTCTGTCTCCCTCTCTCTCTGACCCTCCCCCATTCATGCTCTGTCTTTCTCTGTCTCAAAAATGAAAATAAACATTAAAAAAAAAAGATTTTAAGAGAAATGTGAATACTGTTTCTCTACCTAGGCCAAATGGCAGAAAATTAGACAAAATGTAGTTCAGGACGTATATGGGAGAGCTTTTGTATGTGGAAAATGTCAGGTTTTATTGGTCCACTTTAATAATCAAAATAGCTTTGTATGTTGAACACTTTCTGAGTTCTAAGCTGGGTGCTTCACAAACTTTATCTTATTGGCCCTTACCACTCTCCCATGAGTATAATGGTAATAGCTCCATTTTACCGATGAAGGAATTGAGGCTCAAAGTTATGAAATAATTTGTTCATGTTTCACAGTAAGTAGCAGAACAGAGGTTTTCAAAAGTCCCAACTTTTTTTTTAAATGTTTGTTTATTTTTGAGAGAGCATGAGTGGGGGAGGGGCACAGAGAGAGGGGGACAGAGAATCCAAAGCGGACTGCAAGCCCAATGCAGGGTTTGAACTCGTGAACCATGATATCATGACCTGAGCCAAAGTTGGATGCTTAACCAACTGAGCCACCCAGGTGCCCCTCAGAAGCCCAACTCTTAACTACAGTCCCCCTTCAAAGTAAACATTATGTTTATTATTTATTATATTCTAGACAGATATGCAATTTTAAATACATTTTCCATTCAGTCCTTAAAACAACTTTGTGAGGTACATATTATTAATCTGATTTTATAGTGAGGAAATGGAATCCTAGTAAGGTTGAGGGACTTTCCTAAGGTCTTATAGCCAGGAAGTTGTTAAAGCCAGAATTTGAGTACAGGATTGCCTTCTTCCAAAGCCTTTCCCCATATATACTTTTTAAACCACTGAAGTATGATACCTAATGAAGATAGAGTTTTAAATTTAAGATGTAGAATGTGACTCTGTAAGTAAAACTAGAAAATGGAAGTCCTGATACTATATTGTCATTGCCTGCCAAAGTAATTTTAGGCCACACATCTTCCCATGATTCAGATTTCCCTAATGTTTGTCTCCTTTGCTGAAATTTGAATTGATATGTGTTTAAATCAATAATGTATTAGTTACATAGTAGAGAGAGCTAAACAGAGATTCTCAGTCTCTGCATTATTGATCTGTTTGGCTGGATGAATATTTTTTATGGGAGGTTGTTCTGCAAATTAGGATGTTTACCAAACTTTACCCACTAGCTAGAAGCTAATCTCCTCCCCCCACCCCTGGGATTGTAAAAACCAAAATATCTTCAAATATTGCCAGATGTCTCCTGGAGGAGGCACAATAGCTCCTGGCTGAGAACCACTGCTCTAAAGGTGACCTCTCACATGATAGTGGGTTGGAGCTTTATAAAGATATGACCTGTAGTTTGGCCTAGGATGTGACCTTTAGTTTCTCTGGCTTTAGTTCTTATACCTTTCACACAACCTGAGCCTAAAGGACTTTAGCAATCACTAGTTCACTGGTTCCCACACATTCTGTTTTCTTGGTGTAGGAAACATTCCAATTTTTCCAGGTTAAGAATGTTAGTCATCTTCCACTGTATTCCTTTATTCTTCACCAAAGAACATTTTTAACAGCATAAAATGAAAGACTAATATGAAAAAGACAAAAATAGTCTATTAAGTTAAAAACAAATATAGTAAACTGGAAAAATCCATGGGGAATCTTTGAGGGAACTAGCTGATAAAACAGTGACTCAGAGAGGCAACCTGAAGAGAGAAGAAAGTGGCCCAGGCCAGCCAATGTTAAAAAACACTCAAGGGCCTCCAGGGTGGCTCAGTTGGTTAGGCGTCCACACAGGCCCAGTGAGGAGCCCAATGCAGGCCTCGAATTCGCTAACCATGAGATCATGACCCAAGCCAAAATCTAGAGTCAGACGCTTAACTGACTGAGCCACCCAGGCACCCCTAAGGAATATTTTGATATTCTGTTGATTTCACTTGAATAGAAATATTGGGAAGCAGTTTTAGAAGAGCGTTAATAAGAACTGTTTTAAGTCTTTGATCTCACCAGGGAAAGCCTTTCATACAGAGCATTTCCTCCCCTCTTCACCTCTTATCCTGCTCTTGATTTAATTAGGTTCAAATTAGGCATGTTTTCTTAAAAGAGTTTTTGCTTTCATATTTAGGACTATGTCTTATGCTTTTTTGTGTCTTCTGTATTACCACACATTGTGCTGATTGTACTTTTCCTTAAACCATGGGTTACACCGTACTTTTCTTTGTATTTCCTTTGACATGAAACACAGGCAGGGTGAAATTTTTCTTGATTTCAACAATGGGTACTCAGTTAATTTTTGTTGTTTGTGACTGATTTTATCTCCTATTACTAGAACTCATGGTTTTGTAATCATGAGTGAAAATATATAAACCTCTTTTTATCCATTTCCCTGCCAAAGACTTGAGGTATGCTTTAATGGCAAACAGTTCTCTCTATATAAGGCTATTTATTGCATCAATAACCATAAATAAAATTACATTCTTGCTCACAAAAGCCTGTTGGCTGCTTTTCTCTTCCAGAGTTTATTTTGTGTTCAGTTTTAATTTTTTACCCATTAACAGTTATAAACTTGTGGGAGGTCATGGGCCAGTGGAATCTATGAATGTGCCATCTGGATACAATTTTAGCAGGCTTACCCAGAGCAAAGGCTATATATGGTTAAAATAATAATCACATCTGATATTTATTAAATATAATTTAAAATGTTATTTCACTTGTTTTTGTTTCTGTTTGCCAAAGCAACTTGACCATTTACCTCTCTTTCCAGTGTATTAGTATCATAGCTTTCCTCTCGTTTGGAAGAGGGTTATGAGAAAAATTCCCTTTTGTACAGCTGAGATTGGTTTTTATATTGCGTAGTATATGATGATAACTTAAAAAAATTTTTAATTTACTTTTTACTTTGATATATATCAGATGTAAATTAGAATGCATAAAACATGTATGTATTGTTTAAAGAATGATTATAACCACTAAGGAGAAGAAATAGAAATTGCCTATACCCCAAAACAAACCTGTGCACCTTACTGGTTATAATTTTCTTCCTCACCTCTGGAGGTAACCACTATCCAGACTTTTGGGATCTTAATTTCTTTGTTTTTACTTACAGTTTTGTCAGTAATGTATGTATTTCTAAACAATTTAGTTCAGCTTGTTTTTGAACTTCTTATAAATGGATTAATACTGTATATGTTTTTTAATATATATATTGTTTTGTGATTTGCTGTTTTTTGTCAGTATTATTTGTGAGATTTACCCATGTTATGTATAGTTCTGGTTCATTTCATTTTCATTGGTGTTTAGCGTTTTGTATTATGAATTTACCACAATTAATGTATCTAGGTTGCTATAAACAATCTTGTATGTCTTCTGGTGCATACATGCACACATTTCTCTAGTGTATTTACCTAATAATGGAATTGTTATAGGAGATGCATGTCTCCTAGGTAAACCAAACTTTTTCCAAACGGTTCTGCTAGAAGGGTCTTTACCCGGTTGCTTCATGTTTCCATTAATACTTAATATTGTCAGACCTAAAAGATTTTTGCCATGAATATATAATTTTTTTCTTACCGTGAATTTAATTTTCATTTCCTTGATTACTAATGAGGTTAGGCATATTTTCATATATTTATGGCCATTCGGACTTCCTGTTAAGCACCTGTCCAAATCTTTTGCCCATTTTTTTCTATGTATATATTTTTTATTGCTTTCTAAGAGGTTTTGTTTTGTTTTGTTTTTGTTTTTCATATTGTTTTGATACTGGTCCTTTGTCAGTTTTATGTGTTGCAAATATTTTCTCCCATTTTGTGTCATGTCTTTTCACTTTCTTTTTCTTAAGTAGGCTCCACACTAGGCGCCCCTCTTTTTACTTTCTTTATAGTGTCCTTTGATACATTTTTCTTTTTTTTTAATTTTTTTATAATTTTTTTTAACATTTATTTATTTTTGAGACAGAGAGAGAGCATGAACAGGGGAGGGTCAGAGAAAGAGGGAGACACAGAATCTGAAACAGGCTCCAGGCTCTGAGCTGTCAGCACAGAGCCCGACGCGGGGCTCAAACCCACGGACCGTGAGATCATGACCTGAGCCGAAGTTGGACACTCAACCAACTGAGGCACCCAGGCGCCCCAATACATTTTTCTTTTTAGCCGGTTGGATTTTTATCCTTTAGAGCCTTTTTGTTTTGTGTAGGAAAACTTTCTGGCCAGAAATTAAAGACATTCTCCTCTATTATCTAAAAAAAATTTTTTTATGGTTTTTGCCTTTCGTATTTAGGTGTTTAATCCAGTTGGAACTTACTTTTTGAGTATGTGAGATAGAAAGTGGGGGTTTGGGGCACCTGGGTGGCTCAGTCAGTTAAGTGTGCAACTCTTGATTTCAGCTTAGGTCGTGATCTCATGGTTCATGAGTTCAAGCCCTATGTCGGGCTCTATGCTGTCAATGTGGAGCCTGCTTGGGATTCTCTCTTTCCTTTTCTCTCTCTGCCCCTCCCCTGCTCACGTGCTCACTCTTTCTCTTTCTCAAGAATAAATACATTAAAAAAAAAAAAAAAGAAAGTAGGGGTCCAGTTTTATTTTTATCTATATAGATTCCCAGTTGTTCCAACATCATATTTTGAAAACACTATCCTTTCTCCATTGATCCAAAAACCATCTCATGGGGTGTATGGCTGGCTCAGTTGGTAGACTTTGTGACTCTTGATCTCAGGGTTACGAGTTCAAGTCTCTACACCATTGGGTGTAGAGATTACTAAAATAATAATAATAATAATAATAATAATAATAATAATAATGATATAAAAGTGTTTTAAAAAAGCTATCTCCATCATGTGTCAAAAATCTGCATATATGCTTAGATTTGTTTGAGCTCTGTATTCTGTTCCATTTGTCTATTTGTCTATCCTTGTGCTAGTGCCACAGTATCTGCACTCTAGATTTATATTAAATTTTGACGTGTAGGACAAGTTGTCTTTCTCCTTTTTCGTCAAGAATGTCATAGTTATCTTGATAGTTTGTATTTCTGTATCAGATGTAGAGCCAACTTGTCAAGTTCCATGAGAAGATATGTTGAGGTACAACTGAGATTGCATTTAATCTGTATATCAATTTAGGGAGAACCAACATTTTTGTAATTTTCCATCTTAAAATCCATGAGCATGGTATATTTCTTCACTGTTGTAGATCTTCTTTGGTGTCTCTCAATGAACATTTTACAATTTTATCTGTAGGAGAACCAAATGTTTTTTTAGAAAAGTGGGAGTAGGGAGGCGAAAAGGGAAAGGATACTAGAAAGTGACAAAGAGGGGCACCTGGGTGGCTTTGTTGGTTAAGCATCCGACTTCTGCTAAGGTCATGATCTCTGGTTTGTGGGTTTGAGCCCCACATCAGGCTCTGCACTGACAGCTCAGAGCCTGTAGCCTCTTCAGATTCTGTGTCTTCCTCTTTCTCTCTGCCCCTCTCCATGTATGTTCTCTCTCTCTTTCTCAAAAAATAAATAGATAAAACATTAAAAAAAAAAGTGACAAAGACAGACTTCACTGAGGGGGACAGAAATTGAGAGACAGCATACACAATTCATACTGGTATTTTTTTCCACTCTGAGTTTTCATTGATGAAATAAGGTATGAATAAGGCCTGAGGATCTAATGTGTAGTGTGGTGACTATCGTTGTTATATAATTGAAATTTGCTAAGAGAATAGAACTTAAATGTTCTCACCAAAAAAAAAAAAAAAAAAAAAAAAGGAAATATGTGTGGTGATGGAGATGTTAACTTGGGGAAATGCTTTCACAATGTACACATATATGAACAAAAATCACACTGCATGCTTTAAATATCTTATAATTTTTCAGTAAAGAATAAGACAAATGTAAATTAAACTTAAGATTTAAAAAACCCTGTTTTTATTTTCTTTAATTCCTCAACAATATCCCTAAACACTCAGCTGATGATCTCATTTCCTATTGTTAGAAGATGTTGGCTATGCAGTTAGAGCACTTTTAATTCTCTATTTGTGGTGTGTCTCCACTGCAAAATTTTTCATCTGTCCGTTCTTTCCTTTGACCCTAAATCTGAGGAAGGAATATGTATTCCTTGTGAGGAAGAAGTTCCCATGCTAATCTATCCATGAGTACTCTGATTCCAGGGCATTTGGGATAGTTGCAATTACAGATTCCCTCCTACCTGGAGTATTCCTTTACACTCTCCACAGTCAGCCAGTGGGCAGAGGCCCCAGATAAATGATGCCCACGTTTCTACTAGAAAGGTGTAACACAAAAATAATTGATTGTTACATGCTCTTGGCTACATCATTTATGAAATGAAGCTCTCGTTGCTTTGACAGATAAGGCCACTCTTTTATATGAGCTTTTCTGACCTCCTCCTGGGGATATGCCGGCTCATTGAGGCACTTCTCTATGGAACTTCAGCAGCCAGTAAGGACATTGTTTGCTATAACTTGCAAGCAGTTGGACAGGTGAGTGGTACTACACTGTGACTGTATCTTGTAAGACAAGAATACTCATACCTAAATAAAAAGCAAAGATAGTCCATCTTGGAAAGTAGGACCCCTCTGTTAGACTTTGAAACAATAGCTCTTATTGTTTTCCGTATTAAAAAAAAAAAAAACACTACTTATAGAAAATGTGGAAAATTCAGAGAAGCAAAAAGATAATTAAAATCACCCAGACATAATCACTCTTTAATATTTTAGTATATATCTTTCCAATCTTTTTCTCTGTAGGTATATGCATTTTAAAACAAAAGAAGACATTAATACTTTCTGTAATTTGCTTTTGTTATCCAACATATCCAACATATTGTAAATGTATTTCCATGTAATGAAACATTCTTTAACAGCATCTTTTGAGATGAATGCATGTTTTTTTTATTAAAGGAATAGAGTAAACATTGGCTTTGGGGAATATTACAGATCATGATGTTTGGGTTATAGATCTTTCACAGATTTTATCAGTGGATTAACCCACGCAGTACCATCTGTATATATAATGTTTCTTCTGTATTTCTCAGACTTGCTATATGAAAAAGTAGAGGTTAAAAAGTCTGTACTCATTGCTAGGTATTCCCTTTAGGATTGGTAACTAGAGGGAAAATTTCTTTCAATTTAGTAGGAAATAACATGTAATTGGTAGTATGAAATCCAGGTACTAATATATGTTAACTATCTCATATGAATTTCAGTGTCATAGAAACATACTTTATTCAATCCTCCTAATACATCATAAATAGAGTAACATTGTATTGTTTCCTCAGATAAGGAAATGATAATAGTTTTTGAAGTAAAAAAAATCTGCATAGAATTCATGACCTGAGCCGAAATCAGGAGTCAGCCACTCAACCAACTGAGCCACCCAGCTGCTTCTGAACAACATATATTTAAAGTGTACAATTTGATCTTTTTTATGTATACCCCTGTCAATTCATTACCATAATCAAGATAACAAACATTTCTATTTCCATCATCCCCCAAAATCATTTCAAGTGTATTTTCCTTTACCTCATGGAGCATACGAATAATAATAATAATAGTTGCTTTTTAAAATACTTGCTGGGTATTTCCAGTATCTGGCTCATTTCTGAGTTGGTGTTTATTGATTGTCTTCTCCCATGATAATGGGTGACAAATTTCTCGTATGTCAAGTAATTTAGGATTTCATCTTGGACATTGTGAATGCTATTTAGCATAGGCTCTTGTGGTTCAAATCTTAGTCTAGTTCTGTAAACTTTATGCTGGTTTTGGGCTGTCATGTGCATGCACACTGTAGGGGTTAGGTTGAGACTTATATGGCATCATACACAGAGTTAGGACATCTGCTTTTCTGGCTCTGTCACTTTTGGGATTCCCCCCACACTTTCCTGCCTGAAGGGGGACCTTCTCTGGTGGCCTAAAAGATAGGTTTCTATTAGAGTTTTAGGTTTCTTCATTGAGAAGCATCATGATTGGGGTGCACACTTGAGGAAAAGCTATAAGAAAGCGAGAGAGAAAAAATTTGGAAATCTCACTTTTGTGAAGTTTACTTCTCCATGTATGACTCCCATGTTTGATTTTGTTTACTTTTCACAGTCTTCCAGAAGTTGATTTTTATAATTTTCCCAGAGTTTTTGTTTGTAATCAATGGGAGGGATGGGCTGTAGAGGGCTAAAACACACTAGCTATTGTGATAAAATATGCATAACATAAAACTTACCATTTTGATCATTAATTTTTTAAAAAATTGTGGTAAAAAACACAGCATAAAATTTACCATCCTGAACATTTAAAAATGTACAGTTCAGTGGTACATTCACATTGTTGTGTAATATCACCTCCATCCATCTCCTGAAATTTTCGTCATTCCAAACTGAAACTCTCTATCTAGTGATTCCACTTCTCTCACCAAGCCCCAACCATTTTACTTTCTCTAGTAATTCGACCATTCTAGTTACCTCATATCAGTGAAATCATACAATATTTGTCCTTTTGTGTCTAGCTTATGTCACTTAGCCTAATGTCTTCAGTGTTCATCCATGTTGTAGCATGTGTCAGAATTCCATTACTTTGTAAGGCTGAATAATATGCTGTTGCATGAATGTACCACATTTTTTTTATTTATTCATCCATCAGTGGAACTTTGAGTTGCTTCCATCTTTTGGCTATTCTACGTAATGTTCCTGTGAACATGGGTATACAAATACATGTTTCAGTCTTTGCTCTTAGTTCTTTTGAGTATGTGAAGTAGAATTGCTGGATCAAATGATAATTCTGTGTTTAATTTTTTGAAGAACCACTGTATTATGGTGTCATCATTTTATAGTTCCACTGCATAACTGTCCTAATTTCTCCACATCCACATTAACACTGGTTTTCTGGTCTTTCTTTCTTTCTTTAATAGCCATCCTAATGAGAGTAAAGTGGCATATCATTTTGGTTTTGGTGTGTATTTAAAGATTAGTGACATTAATGATGTTAAATATCTTGTCATGTGCTTATTGGCCATTTATATATCTTCTTTGGAGAAATGTCTGTTTAAGTTCTGTGTCCATTTTTAAAATGGGGTTTTTTTTTTGTTGAATTATAGGAGTTCTTTATATATAATGAGTATTAACTCTTTATCAAATGTATGATTTGCAAATATTTTCTCCCATTCTCTCATAGGTTGCCTTTTCACTCTGTAGATTGTATCTTTTCATGTGCAGAAAAGTTTAATTTTGATGTAATCCAATTTATTATTTCTTTGGTTCCTGTGCTTTTGATGTTTTATTCAAGAAATCATTACCAAGTCCAGCGTCAGGAAGCTTTTGCCCTATGTCTTCTTCTGGGAGTTTTATAGTTTTACCTCTTAGGTTTAGGTCTTTGATCTATTTTGAATACATCTTCGTATATGGTAAGATGAGGGTACGTCTTCATTTGTGTGCATGTGGAAATGACTGTCCTTTCCACATTAAATCATCTTGCCACTCTGCTTTAAAATCTTTTGACTTACACGTGACAGTTTATTCCAGGCTCTCTATTCAGATTCATTAATTCTGTATGTCTTTTTTTTTTTTTTAAGTTTATTTATTTTGAGAGAGACAGAGCATGAGTTGGGGAGGGATAGAGAGAGGGAGAGAAAGAATCCCAAGCAGGATTCAGTGCTGACACTGTTGGCACAGAGCCCAGTGTGGGGCTTGAACTCACAAAGCCATGAGATCATGAGCTGAGCCAAAACCAAGAGTTGGATGCTTAACTGACTGAGCCACCCAGGCACCCCTATATGTTTGTCTTTAAGCCAGTACCACATTGTTCTGATTACTGTCACTTTATACTAAGTTTTGAAATTAGGAAGTGTCAGTCTACCAACTTTGTTCTTGGGGTTCTTGGGTGACTTAGTTAAGTGTCCGATTCTTTATTTCAGCTCAGGTCATGATCTCATAGTCATGAGGCTGGTCATGGAGGCTGCTCAAAATTCTCTCTCTCCCTCTTCCTCTCCCCCACTCACACGCACACATACTCTCTCTCTCTCTCAAAGAAAAAAAAGGGACGCCTGGGTGGCTCAGTCAGTTGAGCGTCTGACTTCGGCTCAGGTCATGATCTCATGGTCCATGAGTTCGAGCCCCGTGTCGGGCTCTGTGCTGACAGCTCAGAGCCTGGAGTCTGCTTCAGATTCTGTGTCTCCCTCTCTCTCTCACCCTCCCCCAATCATGCTCTTTCTCTGTCTCAAAAATAAATAAACATTAAAAAAATTTTTTTTCAAAGAAAGAAAATGTTAACGATTGTTTTTTTGTTTGTTTGTTTGTTTGTTTTTTTTGGTGCTTGAATTCTTTTTTTTTTTTTTTAATTTATTTTTTTATTTTTTAATATATGAAATTTACTGTCAAATTGGTTTCCATACAACACCCAGTGCTCATCCCAAAAGGTGCCCTCCTCAATACCCATCACCCACCCTGCCCTCCCTCCCACCCTGCCCTCCCTCCCACCCCCCATCAACCCTCAGTTTGTTCTCAGTTTTTAACAGTCTCTTATGCTTTGGCTCTCTCCCACTCTAACCTCTTTTTTTTTTCTTTCCTTCCCCTCCCCCATGGGTTTCTGTTAAGTTTCTCAGGATCCACATAAGAGTGAAACCATATGGTATCTGTCTTTCTCTGTATGGCTTATTTCACTTAGCATCACACTCTCCAGTTCCATCCAGGTTGCTACAAAAGGCCATATTTCATTCTTTCTCATTGCCACATAGTATTCCATTGTGTATATAAACCACAATTTCTTTATCCATTCATCAGTTGATGGACATTTAGGTTCTTTCCATAATTTGGCTATTGTTGAGAGTGCCGCTATAAACATTGTGGTACAGGTGCCCCTATGCATCAGTACTCCTGTATCCCTTGGATAAATTCCTAGCAGTGCTATTGCTGGGTCATAGGGTAGGTCTATTTTTAATTTTCTGAGGAACCTCCACACTGCTTTCCAGAGCGGCTGCACCAATTGCATTCCCACCAACAGTGCAAGAGGGTTCCTGTTTCTCCACATCCTCTCCAGCATCTATAGTCTCCTGATTTGTTCATTTTGGCCACTCTGACTGGCGTGAGGTGGTATCTGAGTGTGGTTTTGATTTGTATTTCCCTGATGAGGAGCGACGTTGAACATCTTTTCATGTGCCTGTTGGCCATCCGGATGTCTTCTTTAGAGAAGTGTCTATTCATGTTTTCTGCCCATTTCTTCACTGGGTTATTTGTTTTTCGGGTGTGGAGTTTGATGAGCTCTTTATAGATTTTGGATACTAGCCCTTTGTCCGATGTGTCATTTGCAAATATCTTTTCCCATTCCGTTGGTTGCCTTTTAGTTTTGTTGGTTGTTTCCTTTGCTGTGCAGAAGCTTTTTATC